>NW_028274817.1:13523333-13865416 GCF_037043125.1 Eumetopias jubatus
ATGGTAGAGAAGCTTAGATCCTGAACAGAAATAATTTATCTATCCACTCCTAGCTCTAGCCGTTGAATGGAGAACATGGCATTTTATTTCATTCCATCCATCCATCCATCTCTTGGAAAGCATTTAATGAATTGCTACTCCATTTCAGTCTCTGTGTTAAGTGCTAAGGATACAGAGATTAATTAGATAAGGTATCTGCCCTAGAGGGCACAGTCTAGCTGGAAAACAGACATGGAAACAAATAAATCATCACCACCCCAGATAATGAGTGTGCAAAAAGAGTACAGAGTACTCTGTAGGAGCCCAGAGGTGGTGATTATATAGGTGGGTCTCTGGTGTTGGGACTACAACTCCTAGGAAACAATTTCACAGCTAATTGATCGTAGCCTACATAAGATCACTCATCTTTGACAGTTTCCTTACAAGCTTACCAGACTTTAAAACCAGTGAAAGAAACCAGAAGCATTTTTTTTCTTTTCAAAATTCTGTTCTCAGGGGTGGGATTCAGTGTCCTGACTTCCTTCCTATTGACACCTTATGGGTACTCCCCACTTCCCCCTTCCCCCACCAGCTGTCTGCTGTCTCCTGAGCAATCTCAGGAGATGGGGCCGTGGCTGCTTCTCTTTGCCCAACCTTGTTTTATGGAGCAGGACAGCCAGGAAATCAGGCAGTTGAAGGAAAGGATCTTATGACTGGGGCCTTCTGCCAAATTATTCCTCTTCTGATGACCTTCTGTCTTAAATATTACTGGCTATTGGTTTTGGATGATGTGTTGAGACCCAGAATATTTCCTCTGTGAAACTACTGTGCAGAAGGGAAAACTGTCCTCTGATATGCAGGTGTGACTTGACGGAGATGTGAGATAGATTTTGTTTCACGGCTACTGTAAGGAAACTGACTCAGGAAGTTGTCTGGAAGATCCGACAGTCGGCTTCCCTTTCCATGGTCCTGATTTGTAACTAGTAGTTTTGTAAATTTCATTTCCCTGCAGACCTCTTTGTTTACCAACTACTAAACATGCAGGAAACTACTCTTCAAAGGTTCCAAATGCAATGGGAGAGCAATCAGGTTGGCAGTGGAGGGAGAAGAGAGGAGAACCAAGTGGCATTCATCACAGATCTGAAGAAACAAGGAGAGTTCCTATGAACCATTTGGCATTTTTAGATATTTATTTTCTCATCACAGACGTTGCTTCAGAATCTGGCCACACCTTCACCATGCCAACACCCCCACACAGCTGTTCTTGGGAACTGGACAAGCAAATCACACTAATGATGTGAACATCTGCGATCTTAACTCTCAGTGGACATGAAACCATTTTCAGGGAATTTCTTGATGCTAAGCTTGAGGCATTCTCACTCTATGTAAGATACCAAGAGGTACCACCACTTGTGCTGGAGCATGCAATAGAGGTTCGGTCCCGAGCATGACCATTAACTGCAACATATGAAGGAGACTGCATTGGGCATTTCCCCTGCTCACCAGCATTCTAGAAGTGAGAACTAAATGTGCAAATTCAACAGAGTCCTTAGGTTTATCCTGAGTGGTTTGTCGGTATGCAAATAAAATAAAAACTGCAACTACCCATTATGCAATATTCTACTATCACAGTGGTTTTACACCCAAGCATTTAAAATTGTCCTAGATCAATGAAGTCGTCCTTGCCTTTGACATGAGCTGTTAGGGGACGGGACTTCTGTGTACTTTCTCAATAGATTCTTAGGGTGGTTTTTTTTTTTTTTTCTTCTTTTAAGGCAGATCTTGGAAACTTAGTTTGAAGTTCTCATTCCAGGATCCTTCTGGGGCCCATCTTCTGATACATATAACTTATTCCTCACTTCCATTTAAGAGTTGGTGTTTGCCTTACTTTGATGTAACTCTTCTATTAAATAAGTCCTGCAAAAGAATCCAGGCTACTGTTGGGAGACAGGAAACTGGAAATCCTGATTCACTTGGTCCAACAAGCTATATAGGAATATATGTTATTCTGATCAACTCATATGGCATTCTTCCTCTTTTTTGATTATGAAGAATATATATATAATATATATTATATATATATATATAAAATAATTAGAATTGTATCGTGAACCTCTATGTATCATCGGCTTCAACCATTATCAACTGGCCAATCTTGTTTTATCTATAACCATATCCAACTCACTCTCCCATATTATTGCAAAGTAAATCCTACACATCATATAACCTCATCCACAAATATTTCAGGATATAGATTCGTTTTTTTAAATCACAGTACCATTATCACACACAAAATTAAATAAAAATATCCTCTCTTCTTAGAAACACTCTTAACACAAGTTTAGCAGAAGACCCACCCTAGAGCCTGAAGTGGAACACCATGGGAGGCCTGTATGTGAGTACATATGTGAGTCTCCCTGGGAACCCCTGGGTCTAGATTTGATGGGGCCAGGGACTTGGGGTACAGCACTATGTGGATGGAGGCACCATCCAAAGACATCTAAATTATCTCTGTTACTACAATCCCATTGGTGCCCGTACACTTGAAAGGCCTGGAGAAATTAAAGTTACACTAGGATACAAAATGGGGTTACATTAACAAAAATTAAATTATACATGGAGACCGAAACCCCCCTCCTCACCCAACCCCTTACATGTTCTCTGGTTACTGGAGAAGCAGGAACCTTCTTGACCTGGGCTCCCTATGGTCCCTGTCACACCCTGCTGTCAGCTCTCCCACCTCACCAGCCCTTCCAGCCCTGGGCCCCGCACAGGTGGGATCCCTCAAGTCCATCCTCAGCATTTCTCCTCAATTACCAAATACCCGTCGACTTGTTCATAAAATAACCACAAGTTCTAATGGAGAGATGAGGCAGAAAAAACTCTCCTTTTCCCTCTGGTTTCCTGTTTAAGGGGAACAATACCCCCTCTGCTACCAGAAGCCACCAAGATCCCGTTTCCTCAATGCTGTTACAGCCCCCGATTCACATGCGCCCTAGTGGCTGGCCCAATTCCTCCCCCGCCACCACCACCACTGCGTTATGTTACCTTTTCATTAAAAGCTTTTTATTCACCCTATTATCCCAGAGAGTTCTTCTTTTACTCCATCATCCCTAGGGTGGATTAAATCCCCGTAGCACCTGAGCTAACCTGTATCAGTATTTATAATGCTATACTGCCATTGTTTCACCCACTGACTGTGCATCCCTCAGGAGCCAAAAACCAGGTCATCTTCATCTATGTGAATATGGGGCCCAAGACAGCATTTGGTGCACAACTCATATACAATAAATGTTGCTTGAATTACTGTTGCTGGGCAAGATTTCTGACTTCTATTCCTCAATTGTAGCCTCAGCTTTGGGTTAATGGGCTCCTCTACCATATGCTTCTAACCCTCTTGAGAAGCCCCCATCACACACACACACACACACACACACACACACACACACACACACACACACATTTAACTGTCTTTGACTACCATGAAAAAATGCCCAGTAAGACTTTTATGAATATTTCTACTTTAATGTGTATTATACTTGGGCTTATCCATTATACTAAGTCAAGTGATATTCTTTGCCCATGTACCATGTCTTGTTGAACATTCTTGGCACAGAGTTATATTGAGAAGTTTAATTCACAGCAAGCAATATTTAACAACATTTGTTCAGTAGTTGGTATATGGAGCTGGCAAGCTCCCCTTCCTCCCACACTGCCAAATTCCTGTTCTCATAAGCCAAGAGTCTTTCCACTCTGGCTTTATTGCTTCTGCTGCATGCTCTCCTGACTTTCTCACTTCAACCCTTCCACTGATCACCTCTTCGTGGGATCTGGGAGCCACATAGAGGTCACCTCTTGTTCCAGCTCTGAGCCAGACTGTCTTACTAACTCCCAAACTCCTTATTATTAAGCTTGTTTTGCTGGAAGGCAAAGGCTCTTTCCCCACTGACCTTCACCTCCAACTCTCAAGTATTCCTTTTCTTTTTAACTCCTTCTTTTCTCAATTTTGCTCTTTTGCTAGGCAAAAGAGTTATTTCCAAACAGAAGGGGAAGCCTTTCCTGGGTAATCAATGGATAGACACTCATATGCATACACTAAATCCCTATCAATGCCATGGAAAAGCCTTGGGATTGACAGCTATTCTCCACTTATGATCAAATCATATGCAGACATGTCCATGACTCATAGAACTCAAGGCTGGAAGAGAAATTAATGGTACCCTGCCCTAGTCTCACTGCCCTCCGAAAGCTTGAGTTCTCTTGATTTGCAATGGATTGAGGACAGCTAGCACAAAATCTAGCTATAACAAGATTTGACTCAGTCACTGTCCTACAGGTTTAGTTTATTGTGCAGGTTATCCTGCTGTAAAATCAAAAGGCAAAGCTAATGTGCCCCTTCTCACGAGGTCTTAAGGTTTAGACCAAATTATCAAGAGTATCGCTTTACAAATGGAGTAGCGATTGCTACCATGTATACGTACATGCTCCAGCATGACCCCTATTAGCCCTTGTATTAACCCTCAGAGTTGCCACATGTGATGAGACCAGCAATGGCCAATAACACAGAGTCTCTTGGAGGTGGAGGGATGCAGGGTATCTGGAATGAGAAGTCTTCTTCAAACTCCTTTCTCGGGCTACTCTTTTATCTCACTTTGGTGCCTTTTTCTTACCTGCTAATTACACCTCCCTCTTCTCTTGAATCCCAGATTCTTTTAGAGGACATTGGCCTTAGTTTTTGTTGACAGCCTCCTCACAAGGCACACATGATTTCAATCTGAACATGATTTCGGTTTTGTATGAACCTTGACCACTCAATCTAAGAGCATGTTCTTCCTGCATTTAATCTCTCTTTTAGCCCAGACTTGTTATCACCCTGCTCTCTCAGGTCATCATTCAAGTGTTCAACCATGCATTCACGTTAAGTCTGAGAGGTGCAATATAGACTCTTCTGATTTGATACAGAAGATTTAGATTCAATTAGGATTTCACCATTCATGCCAACACATACTTCATACTGACACTTCTCAAAATGGTTCCGGTTTCAATCTTTTTCTTCACTCAGTTGCACATTCTAACAGGAGACCTGTATACTTCATACAAAACAGGGACCTAGACAACTCAGCAATTTGGAGCAAAATCCTTAAAATGTGTATGTTCACTGACTCAATGATCAACATCATTGAATAATATTAAAGAACCTAAGTGTGTGCAAAGATTTAGCTATAAAGAGTTATCCATTAATGCGTCATTTATAAGAAGGAACCTACATGTTCAACAACAAGCATAGTTTTTATTTCGATAAGATGGAATACTGTAATCATCAATAACAAGATTATAGATCTGTATTTATTGGTAGTCAAAGATGTGGATATATTATTCATTGACAACATCAGGTTTCAAAGCAGCAGGTATGTCACGCTCGCATTTAAAAACATATATGTGTGACCTCTTCGACCTTGGCCACAGCAACTTCCTGCTAGACACATGTCCAAAAGCAAGGGAAACAAAAGCAAAAATGAACTATCAGAACTTCATCAAGATAAAATGCTTCTGCACAACAAAGGAAACAATCAACAAAACTAAAAGGCAACTGACAGAATGGGAGAAGATATTTGCAAATGTCTTATCAGATAAAGGGCTAGTATCCAAAATCTATAAAGAACTTCTCAAACTCAACACCCAAAAAAACAAATAATCCAGTCAAAAAATGGGCAGAGGACATGAATAGACATTTATCCAAAGACATACAAACGGCCAACAGACATGTGAAAAAATGCTCCACATCACTCAGCATCAGGGAAATACAAATCAAAACCACAATGAGATACTACCTCACACCAGTCAGAATGGCTAAAATTAACAAGTCAGGAAACAACAGATGTTGGCAAGAATGCAGAAAAAAAGAGGGTGGGAATGCAAGCTGGTACAGCCACTCTGGAAACAGTATGGAGATTACTAAGAAGCTAAAAATAGAGCTACTCTATGACCCACCAATTGCACTATTAGGTATTTACCCCAAAGATACAAATGTAGTGAGCCGAAGGGGCACCTGCACCCCAATGTTTTTGGCAGCAATGTCCATACACACACACACACACACACACACACACACACACACACACACACACAAATGGAATATTACTCAGCTATCAGAAAGGATGAAATCTTACCATTTACATCGACGTGGATGGAATTAGAGCATATTATGCTGAGTAAAATAAGTCAATCAGAGAAAGACAATTATCATATGGTTTTACTCATATGAGGAATATGAGAAACAGTGCAGAGCATCATAGGGGAAGGAGGGAAAAATGGAATGGGAAGAAATCAGAGAGGGAGACAAACCATGAGAGACTCTTAACTATGGGAAAGAGACTGAGGGTTGCTGGAGGGGAAGTGGGTGGGGGGATGGAGTAACTGGGTGATGGGCATTAAGGAGGGCACATGATGTGATGAGCACTGGGTGCTTTGTGCAATTGATGAATTACTGAACCATACATCTGAAACTAATGATGTTCTATATGTTGGTTATTGAATTTAAATAAAAATGTGTGTGTGTGTGTGTGTGTGTGTGTGTGTGTAAATACATGTACAGGAAGATATTTGGAATGCCATGCACCAAGAAATGAATAGTGATAATCCATAGGTGGTGGCACAATGAGTGATTTTAACTTTTCTTTTTCCTTCTCTACATTCCTAATTTTACTATGTGAAATTTACATTGCTTTTATAACTTATAAAACAACCCCAGAGACTTACAACCCATATCAGAAAGGGGCTATGGTGGAAGCAGGACGGTCAGCAACAGAGTGGCATTCTGGTTGCAGCCATTGGAGTAAAATTGCTTACACACAAAATTAACAGACTATACAAACCCTTAGTGGTTTAAATAACACAATCTTTCTTTTTCTTATGATTCTGCAATTTGGGCAAGGCTCAGTGGGTATGGCTTGTCACCGCTCCATATGGCACTAGCTGAGACAGCCCAACTGGGGCTGAAAGATCCACTTTCAAGATGACATATTCACAAGGCTGGCAAAACAGTGGCAGTCACTATCTGGGAGATCAGCTATGGCTGTTTTGTTCTTTTCCTCATGGACATTTCCACAGGCCTTCTTGAGCTTCTTCACAGCAGAGTTCTGGGTTCCAAGAAACCCAGGTGGAAGCCTCAAGGCTTTTTGTAACTCAGCTGCAGAAGTCCTAGAATCTTAGTTCCATGACATTCTATTGGTCAAGCAAATCACTAGAACCAGTCCATATTCAGGGGGAGGGGAATTAGATTCCACCTTTTGATAAGAGAAACAGCAAAGAATTTTTGGCCATCTTTAATCCCCTGCATATGAGAACAGAAGTAGCTCTTCCACCTGGCCAGAGGCCCAAATCCTAGTGAAGGCCACAAACACTTTGATTTCCCATGACTCTCTCCTGAGGTATTATATTATTGTCAATATAACTATTATGCAAATAGAGAAGCAGCTGTTTAAGAGAGAATTATTGAAGAATGAAGAGATCACATCAGTAAAATTTTGGACTTTCTTCATTTTTGAATTCTTCATTTTAAAAAGTTGTAATCCCAGGGCAGCAACCCCCCACTATGAATTCCAATTACCCACCTTTTGAAAATGGGGATATAAAAAGCACAAGTGGACACCAATGACTGTATGTCATAATACTCTGAGTATGTCCTAATCTCTCCAACCTCTTGGCCTTTGTTCTATCCTCTCTGCTTAGAATGTCTTTCCCACGTTGATGTCCTTCTTTCTCATTCTTCTACTTAAGTCCTGCCTCCCCCAGATGGAATTCTCTCCATCACTCTATGTATGTTTTAGCAATTACCACAGTCTGCCTTTCTAGCACGGGCCCTTCTCCATAATAGATATATAGTAAATAGTCATTTAATGGATAAGTAAATGAGTGCTAGAGTTGATTGTGTGGCTGTCTTCTTTACTGAGCAGGTAGTCTCTGGAAGGCAGGCTCCACATTACAGTAATTACCATAGTCTCACTCCATCTTGTAACTAATGAAGAAGCTAGAGCTCTTCTCTTTTTTCCTTCCTCTATACTTCTTTCCTACTTTCCTTCCTCCCTTTCTTCCTTTCTACCTTCTTTCTTTTCTTTATTCTTTCAATAAATACATGTTGAAGCCCTACTGTGTGTCAACCATTATGCTAGTCCCTATCCTCATGTAACTTAGATTCTGATGGAAGAGACACACAAATGAACTAATAAAGTAATTATAATTGTGATTGGTGCTACAAAGAAAAAGAATAGTATGCTATGACTGAGAATAAGAAAGGATAACATTTAGCTAAGACCTAAAGAATGAGCAGGAGCCGGGGCGCCTGGGTGGCTCAGTCGGTTAAGCGTCTGCCTTCAGCTCAGGTCCTGATCCCAGGGACCTGGGATCGAGCCCCACATCGGGCTCCTTGCTCAGCAGGGAGCCTGCTTCTCCCTCTCCCTCTGCCTGCTGCTCCCCCTGTGCTCTCTGTCAAATAAATAAATAAAATAAAATAAAATAAAAAAATGAGCAGGAGCCAGCCATGTTAAGAGTAGGGGGTTAGACTAGAGTGAGGTGGTATCTCATTGTGGTTTTGATTTGTATTTCCCTGATGCTGAGTGATGTTGAGCACTTTTTCAGTCAGAATGGCTAAAATTAACAAGTCAGGAAATGACAGATGTTGACGAGGATGTGGAGAAAGGGGAAACTTCCTACACTCTTGGTGGGAATACAAGCTGGTGCGGCCACTCTGGAAAACAGTATGGAGGTTCCTCAAAAAGTTGTAAACAGAACTACCCTGCGACCCAGCAATTGCACTACTGGGTGTTAACCCCAAAGATACAAATGTAGTGATCCGAAGGGGCAACTGCACCCCAATGTTTATAGCAGCAATGTCCACAATAGCCAAACTATGGGACGAGCCCAGGTGTCCACTGACAGGTGAATGGATAAAGAAGATGTGGTGTGTGTGTGTGTGTGTGTGTGTGTGTGTGTGTGTGTGTGTGTGTGATGGAATATTACACAGCCATTAAAAATGAAATCTTGCCATTTGCAAAGATATGGATGGAACTAGAGGGTATTATGCTAAGCGAAATAAGTCAATCAGAGAAAGACAATTATCATATGATCTCACTGATATGTGGAATTTAAGAAACAAGGCAGAGGATCATAGGGGAAGAGAAGAAAAAGTGAAATAAGAAGAAACCAGAGAGGGAGACAAACCATAAGAGACTCTTAATCTCAAGAAACCAACTGAGGATTGCTGGAGGGGAGGGGGGTGATGGACACTGGGGAGGGTATATGTTGTGGTGAGCACTGTGTGTTGTGTGAGACTGATGAATCACAGACCTGCACCCCTGAAACAAATTATACATTATATGTTAATAAAAAAAAGAGTAGGGGGTTAATAAAGATTTACTTAAGTGAACTGATTGCTATGGATGGATGATAGTCCAAGCTTATCCTTGATAACCACATCCCCTGATTTTTTAGTTTTCTCCATTCTAGTTCATAAGTCAGCTCTTTTTAAAAAAGAAAACCAAGACTTTAAATTACTGTATTTATATGAAATAATATAATGCATGGTATTTGCTTCAAAATAATCTCAAAGTAAGTAAGTTACAGTTGAAACAAGATTGGCCATGAGTTGATAATTGTTGAAGCTGGTTGACGGGTATATGGGACTTCATTACACTATTCATTATACTTCTGTATAATTTAGAGATTTTCTATAGGAAAGGTTTTTAAGAGGACTTCCAGGGAATATGGCAGAGTAGGAGGATCCTAAGCTCACCTCACCCCGGACACAACTAGATAACACCTACATCAGTATAAATAACCCAGGAAAAAAATCTGAAGACTGGCAAAACAGACTCTCCACAGCTAAATGTAAAGAGGCCACATTGAAGAGGGTAAGAAGGGTGGAGATATAGTCAGGAGCTAAATGGACCCACGGGACTGTCTGCAGGAGGGAAGGACACCATGGGACACCATGGGAGCAGAGAGAGAAGAGGAGCAGACCCCCACACCAGCCACCCAGGAACAGAAAACCCACACTAGGAAGACAAATCCCCATAACATTTGGCTTTGAAAATCAGAGAGGCCTAACAATCATTGGGGCTTAATACCTGGAACTTTAAAAATCAGTGGGTTTGGCTCTGGGAGAGCTGAGAGGGCAGAGTCCCTGCCCTTAAAGTGACAGTACAACAAACAGCCCCACTGAGATACAGCATAGAAGCAGCAGTTTGAAAATCGCTTGGAGTATATGGGAAGGAAATTTATTTACTAATCTCAGAGCATGTACTGGAAGGACAGGGATCTTTGGGAGACTTCTCCAAGAACAGAACTATTTCTGTTCCCACATGCAATGGGTTAAAGATGGCCAAAAATTCTTTGCTATTTCTCCTATCAAATGGTGGAGTCTAATTCCCCTCCCCTTGAATCTGGACTGGCTCTAGTGATTTGCTTGACCAATAGAATGTCATGGAACTAAGATTCTAGGACTTCTGCAGCTGAGTTACAAAAAGCCTTGAGGCTTCCACCTGGGTTTCTTGGAACCCAGAACTCTGCTGTGAAGAAGCTCAAGAAGGCCTGTGGAAATGTCCATGAGGAAAAGAACAAAACAGCCATAGCTGATCTCCCAGATAGTGACTGCCACCGTTTTGCCAGCCTTGTGAATATGTCATCTTGAAAGTGAATCTTTCAGCCCCAGTTGGGCTGTCTCAGCAAGGAAATGGTGACTTTGAAAGACACACTGGACTGGATGGATCTAACAGATATATTCAGAACATTCCATCCTAAAACAGCAGAATACACATCTTTTCAAATACACATGGGACATTCCCCAGAACAGATCACATGTTAGGCCACAAAACAAATCTCAACAAATTCAAAAAGATTGAAGTTATATCTTGCATCTTTTCTGACCACAACACTATGAAAATAGAAATGAACCACAAGAAAAAATCTGGAAAGAACACAAATACATGGAGGTTAAATAACATGCTACTAAAAAATGAATTGGTCAACCAAGAATCAAAGAGGAAATTTAAAAAAATACACAGAAACAAATGAAAATGAAAACACAATGGTCCCAAATCTTCGGGATGCAGCATAAGCTGTTCTAAGAGGGAAGTTTATAGCAATACAGGCCTACCTCAAGAACGAAGAAAAGTCTCAAATAAACAACTTAACTTTATTCCTAAAGGAGCAACAAAAAGAACAAACAAAAACCCAAAAAGAAGAAGGAAGGAAATAAGATTAAAGCAGAAATAAAGGAAATAGAAACTAAAAAAATAAATAAATAATAGAAGAGAACAACAAAACTAGGAGCTGGTTCTTTGAAAAGATCAACAAAATTTATAACCTCTTAGCCAGACCCATCAAAAAAAATAAATAAAAGAGAGAGGATTCAAATAAACAAAATCAGAAATGAAAGAAGAGAAATAACAACCGACACCACAGAAATACAAAGAATTATAAGAGAATAATATGAAAAATTATATGCCAACAAATCAAACAACTGAGAAGAAATGGATAAATCCCTAGAAACATATAACCTTCCAAAACTGAACAAGGAAGAAATGGAAAATTTGAACAGACTGAGTACCAGAAATGAAATGGAATCAATAATCAAAAAAATTCCTAATAAACAAAAGTCCAGGACCAGATGGTTTCAGAGGTGAATTCTACCAAATATTTAAAGAAGAGTTAATACCTGTTGTTCTCAAACCATTCCAAAAAATAGAAAAGGAAGGAAAGCTTCCAAATTCATTTTATGAGGCTAGCATTACCATGATACCAAGATCAGATAAAGACACTACCAAAAAAAGAGAACTACAGGCCAATATCTCTGATGAACATAGATGCAAAAATCCTCAACAAAATATTAGCAAACTGAATTCAACAATACATTAAAAAAATCATTCACCACACTGAGTGGGATTTATTTCTGGGATGCAAGCATGGTTCAATATTTGTAAATAAATTAATGTGATACACCACATCAACAAGAGGAAGAATAAAAACCATATGACCATGTCAATAAATGCAGAAAAAGCATTTGACAAAGTACAATATCCATTCATGATAAAAGATAGAGGGAACATGCCTCAACATAATAAAGACCTTATATGAAAAACTCACAGCTAACATCACACTCAATGGTGAAAAACTGAGAACTTTTCCCCTAAGATCAGGAACACAAGGATGTCCACTCTTGCCACTTTTATTCAACATAGCACTGGAAGTCCTAGCCACAGAATCAGACAACAGAAAGAAATAAAAGGAATTCAAAATGGTAAGGAAGAAGTCAAACTTTTACTATTCGCAGATGACATGATACTAAATATAGAAAACCCTAAAGACTCCACCAAAAAACTACCAATTAGAACCGATAAATGAATTTAGTAAGGTCGCAGAATACAAAATCAATACACAGAAATCTGTTGCATTTCTTTTTTTTAAAGATTTTATTTATTTATTTGACAGAGAGACACAGCTAGAGAGGGAACACAAGCAGGGGGAGTGGGAGAGGGAGAACCAAGCTTCCCGCAGAGCTGGGAGCCCAATGCGGGGCTCAATCCCAGAACCCTGGGGTCATGACCTGAGCCAAAGGCAGATGCTTAATGACTGAGCCACCCAGGCACCCTGAAACCCATTGCATTTCTATACACTAATAATGAAGTAGCAGAAAGAGAAGTTAAGAAAATGATCCTATTTACATTGGCACCAAAATAATAAAGTACCTAGGAATAAACTTAACAATGGAGGTGAAAGACCCATATGCTGAAAACTATAAAACATTGATGAAAGAAACTGAAGACGACACAAACAAATGGAAAGATATTCCATGCTCATGGATTGGAAGAACACATATTGTTAAAATGTCCATACTACCCAAAGCAATCTACAAATTTAATGTAATCCCTATCAAAATACTAACAGCATTTTTCACAGAACTAGAATAAATAATTCTAAAATTCATTTAGAACCACAGAAGATCCTGAATAGCAAAAACAATCTTGAAAAAGAACAAAGCTGGAGGTATCACAATCCCAGATCTCAAGATATACTACAAAGCTGTAGTAATCAAAACAGTATGGCACTGCCACAAAAAGACACATAGATGAATAGAACAGAATAGAGAGCCCAGAAATAAACCCACAATTATATGGTCAATTAATCTTTGACAAAAGAGGCAAGAATATACAATGGGGAAAAGACAGTCTCTTCAACAAATGGTGTTGGGAAAACTGGACAGCTACATGCAAAAGAATGAAACTGGACCACTTTCTCACACCATACATAAAAAGAAACTCAAAATAGATTAAAAACCTAAATGTGAGACTTGAAACCATAAAAATCCTAGAAGAGAACACAGGCAGTAATTTCTCTAACACTGCCCACAGCAATATTTTCTTAGATGTCTCCTGAGGCAAGGGAAACAAAAGCAAAAATAAACTACTGGGACTACTTGCAAATAAAATCTTCCACACAGCAAAGGAAACAATCAACAAAACTAAAAGACTGAATGGGAGAAGATACTTGCAAATGACATATTCAATAAAAGGGTAGTATTCAAAATATGTAAATAGCTTATACAACTCATCACCAAAAAAACAAACAATCCAATTAAAAAATGAGAAGAAATGAACAGACATTTCTCCAAAGAAGATATCCAGATGGCTAACAGACACATGAAAAGGTGTTTGACATCACTGATTAGGGAAATGCATATCAAAACTAAAATGACATCATCTCACATTGGTTAGAATGGCAAAAATCAAAAACACAAGAAACAAGTGTTGGTAAGGATGTGGACAAAAGGTAACCCTCATGGGGAGACGAACCATGAGAGACGATGGACTCTGAAAAACAAACTGAGGGGTCTAGAGGGGAGGGGGTATGGGGGGATGGTTTAGCCTGGTGATGGGTATTAAAGAGGGCACGTCTGCACGGAGCACTGGGTGTTATGCACAAACAATGAATCCTGGAACACTACATCAAAAACTAATGATGTAGGGCGCCTGGGTGGCTCAGATGGTTAAGCGTCTGCCTTCGGCTCAGGTCATGGTCCTGGGGTCCTGGGATCGAGTCCCACATCGGGCTCCCTGCTCCTTGGGAGCCTGCTTCTCCCTCTGCTTCTCTCTCTCTCTCTCTCTCTCTCTCTCTCCCGCCCTCTGTCTCTCATGAATAAATAAATAAAATCTTTAAAAAAAAAATCAATGAACCAACCCACTCAACTTTAAAAAAAAAAAAACTAATGATGTAATGTATGGTGATTAACATAATAAAAAATTTAAAGAAAAAAAAGGTAACCCTCATGCACAGTTGGTGGGAATACAAACTGGTGCTGCCCTCGAAAAATTAAAAATAGAATTACCATATGATCCAGTAATCCCACTACTGGGTATTTACCCAAAGAATATGAAAATATGGCTGCCGTCGCTGCCGCCCCCTGTCCCGCTCCCGCACCCCCCCCCCGGGTTCCCTTAGCCCAGCCCAGTCCCACCCAGTTCCCAGGAGGATGAAGTTTGTGTATAAAGAGGAGCATCCGTTCAAGAAACACCGCTCTGAAGGCGAGAAGATCCAAAAGAAATACCCGGACTGGGTTCCGGTGATAGTAGAAAAGGCTCCCAAAGCTCGGATAGGAGACCTGGACAAAAAGAAATATCTGGTGCCTTCCGATCTCACAGTTGGTCAGTTCTACTTCTTGATCTGGAAGCGAATTCATCTCCGAGCTGAGGATGCCTTGTTTTTCTTTGTCAACAATGTCATTCCACCCACCAGTGCCACAATGGGTCAGCTATACCAGGAACACCATGAAGAGGACTTCTTTCTATACATTGCCTACAGTGATGAAAGTGTCTACGGTCTGTGAAGCTGCTCCCCCTGAGGCAGGGGGTCCCGTTCTACAAAGAGAGAGGTGGCCCCCCCCTTCCTTGACCTACTCCTCCTCCGGGCTCAACCACCACCTCCCTTCTTCAGGACCTGCACTTCCTAATGTTTGAGGCTCTCTTCCAGCCCCTCTTAGCAGGAGGGCTCATGGGGGAGGTGACCTCTTGGACCTCTCCTTTCTCCCCTTTCTCTTACCACCTGTCCCACTCTGCTTTAGACTTCTCGATTGTCAGTCTGTCACATCCAGTGATTGTTTTGGTTTCTGTTCCCTTTCTAACTGCCCAAGGGGCTCAGAACCCCAACATTCCCTTCCTTTCACTACCTTCTTTTTTGGGGGTAGATGGAAGGGACTGAAATTGTGGGGGGAAGGTAGGAGGCACATCAATAAAGAGGAAACCACCAAGTTGAAAAAAAAAAGAATATGAAAATACTAATTTGAAAAGATATATGCATCCCTATGTTTATTGCAGCATTATTTACAATAGCTAAATTATGGAAGCAATACACGTGTCCATCAATAGATGAATGGATAGAGAAGAGATTATACACACACACACACACACACACACACACACACACGCACACACGATGGAATATTACTCAGCCATAAAAAGAATGAAATCTTGCCATTCGCAACAACATGGTTGGATCTAGAGAGTGTAATGCTAAGTGAAATAAGTGAGTCAGAGAAAGCAAATACCATATGATTTCACTCATATGTAAACAAAACAAATGAACACAGAAAAAAGAGGCAAACCAAAAAACAGACTCTTAACTATAGAGAACCAACTGATGATTACCAGAGGGGAGGTGGGTAGGGGAATGGGTGAAATAGGTGATGGGGATTAAGAGTACACTTATCATGATGAACACTGAGTAAGGTATAGATTGTTGAATCATTATATTATATACCTGAAACTAATATAACACTGTACATTAACTATACTGGAATTAAAATAAAAATAAATGAAAAACAAGTAAAATAAATAAATTTTAAAAAGAAAGAAATGTTAAATAATCATATTTGCTTACATAAGCCCTCCATATTTTCCCTAAGATTCCAGTTATCGGCTATGCAAAAGACAGGAAAAGAGCTACAATAGTGGAGAAAGCAAGAAGGCAATAAAGGATCATGGTGAGGAGTGTTTTTTTCCCTTGGATCCCTAGGTACTGAGGTATTGTAAGGTTGCGGTTGGGGAATGTGCAGAAACTGCTAGCTCCCCTCTGCTTCTATAGTCATAGAGTCTCCAATTTTTACCTGGGTATATGGCCAGTCAGCATAGAAACTACATTTCCCAGCCCGCCTTGCGACTAAGTGAGGCTAAGTGATAAGGTTCTGCTCCATTGATCATGAACAGAAATGACTTTTGCAACTTCCAGTTTGTGCTTTTAAAGAGTAGGAATACCTCTTCCCTTATTTTGCTCCTTTCAGCTGACAGGAGACATGGTCATGAGCTTGATGACAGCATCCCTGCAAAAGCTAAACAAAAAGAAGTAAGAAGCCTGGACACTGGACAGACCCACAAGAGCAAGGTCACCAAGGCCCCTGAGACCTCTAATGAGAGAATGAAACTCTCTTGCTTAAGCACTGTTATTATGGGTGCCTTACATTTAGCCAAACCTATACTCAACTAATGCAGTGAATTAGATTGCAAAGGAAGAGGGACTTGGAAATCTTAGTGCAAAATTATGCTTTTACAGAAAGCTTCCTCTGGATCATAGAATCCTAATGTGAATCAATCAGAATGTCTCCTTAAAGAAAAAGAGCCTGCACACATGCTATCAAATGCAAAGAGTACAAATATGAAATTAAGGGTGCCAACACACAGGCTCAACCCAATACAGAACAAGGCACATATTATAGGCAAATTATAGATATGAAAATATCTGCAATAAAGATGACAAATGAGTTCATGACACCATTTACAAGGAACGCTTGAAAACCGAAAAGAACAAGGCAAACAAGTCCATAAAACATGGGCAAAACATAGGATAGTCAAGTTAGATATGACCAAATCCAAAGGACCAAAAAACAGATAGAAAGAGATTCAAACTCACCAATAGTCAGAGAAATGAGAAATAATGTAAGACTGACATAGCACATTATGTTCGTCAGACTGACAACAATTTAAAGTGTGGCAACATCTACTCTCTTATATGTGTTAGTTGAAATATAAATCCTTATGGCCTTTTGAAAAAAATCTGGCAGTATCTATAAAATTTAAAATATGATTGCCCTTCTACTCGGCAATCCCATTTCTCAGAGAAGATCATGTGGATATAAAGCACCAATACACAATGATATACATGCAAGGATGTTTTTTGCAATGTTGTTCTAAGTGGCAATTTTTTAAATTTAAATTCAATTAGCCCACATACAGTACATCATTAGTTTCTGATGTAGTGTTCAGTGGTTCATGAGTGCTCATCACATCACGTGGCCTCCTTAATGCCCATCACCCAGTTACCCATCCCCCCACTTCCCTCCCCTCCAGCAACCCTGTTTGTTTCCTAGAGCGAAGAGTCTCTCATGGTTTGTCTCCCTCTTGGTGGCAATTTTTTTTAACAAGTTGCTGTCCACCAGTAGCAACTGATAGAATAAAATTAGGTACACATCCATCTGTACCCTGAAATATTATGCACCACATGAAAGAGGGAGAGGAGAGGAAGGGAGGGAAGAGAGGACAAGTGAACTTAGACTTCCACAGGATATTGAAGAGTGAGAAAAGCAAGACACAGAACTCCATATATATATACCTCCATTTTTCAAAAATAATAATCAAGAAAACTTTGCATGCATACATGTGTTTGTATATGACCATATGAGCATGGAGATATAGAACTGTATATAGAGAGAAATATTTATATCAAAATGTATACTTACATTTATAGATGTGTATATATAGCGTTTACGTGTGTGGGGAGAGAGAGAGAAATTCATGAAAGAATAATTGCTAAAACATTAATGGTGATAAAGCAAACTTACGTTTGCTTTCTTCCTGCTCATAGTATTTGAATTTTATTTTACAATGAGCATGGATGGTCAAAATGACCAGAAAAAATAATATTGTGCCTCATTCTCTACTCTCCACCCTTTTCCATCCTGCTGGGAGTTCTTCTAACTTTCTCTACAAGATAAAACAGGTTGGTAACAATTTTAGTTATTTTTTATAATTGCAAAACTGTCAATAGTAACTCCGCAACTGTATTCAGGATGTGTGTGACCCTAAGAAAATCCCTAGATATAAAGTAAAACCATGGAGCATGGATTTCTGTCTCAGGTAAGCCTGAATGCTGTTATAGACATTGACCTATGTGTTTCTATGCTGCACCCCAGTGAGTGACCTTTACTCACAGAATGAGAGCCCTTGGATTTGCATTTATATAGCCCATTTGATACAGTCTCAATCTTACTGAGTTTTTTTAAATCAGAACTGGAATAAAAGATCAACTTATCAGATTTTGATAGGTTGTTGTTCCTTTGTCCAACTATATTGCAATTGTCTAACTTCCCATCCACCAGGTGTGTATAAGTGTTAGGAGGTTCTTGCATATAAGACCAAGGGGGAAAAGTGTACTTTTGGCTTTGGAAATGAAAAACACAATCTTTTATGGCCCTAGCTCCAATGAGGCCTCAGCCACATCAGCACAGGCCACATTTAAATGGCCCCCTGAGGTCCCTGCTATTGTGATTATTGAATCAATTACTCCCATGATTAGATCGCATGGCAGAATATAGACAAAAATGTTTCTTGGCCAAAGGAAATATCTTACAAATGATTGCAATAGTCCTCAGAGCTTGGATGAGCCTGAAGGAAAATACTGGGTCATTACCTGAAAGAGAAATAAAAAGATTGCTAACCTGATTGTCTCTTTAACTTACATGAAAATGCAGCCTTGAGAGAAAGAAAGAGAGAGAGAAGCACTTGTGTGTGATTTAAAAATACAAGCTGCTCCAACATTATAAATGGGATGTGTTTCAAAGGGTCATTTATAAGTCAGTTGTTTGGATCTAGAATGTGTTTCGCCACAGACAATAGGCTTTATAGTTGAGGGGGTCCTAGAGTGGCCCTGCAAAGCTCATCATCCTGCTTTCAGGGACTATCTCCATAAACCCAAGACCTGTCAGGGAAATGGCTTATGTTCTGCTGAAGGGAAGAGGGGAAAGAGTAGATATGCAGTTGTTAAGAACTGGGCTTTGGAACCAGAGAGGTCTGTGTTTGCATCTCTACCTTTCTACCTTTTATCTTTGAAACCTTAGGCAAGTTGCCTAAACTCTAGCTCCCCATTCTTCCTCTGTGAAATGAGAATTATAATTCCTATCCCACAGAGCCATTGTGGAGTTTAATGAGATAACGTATCAAAAGTGCCTGGCCACAGAGAACCCCTCTCAAAATCAATAATAATAGGTCAACACCCCGACATCTAATAGTAAAACTTATGAGTCTCAGAGACAAAGAGAAAATCCTGAAAGCAGCTCGGGAGAAGAGATATGTAACCTACAATGGTAGAAACATTAGATTGGCAACAGACCTATCCACAGAGACCTGGCAGGCCAGAAAGGACTGGCAAGATATCTTCAGAGCACTAAACGAGAAAAATATGCAGCCAAGAATACTATATCCAGCTAGGCTATCATTGAAAATAGAAGGAGAGATAAAAAGTTTCCAGGACAAACAAAAACTAAAGGAATTTGCAAACACGAAACCAGCCCTCCAAGAAATATTGAGAGGGGTCCTCTAAGCAAAGAGAGAACCTAAAAGCAGCAAAGAGCAGAAACGAACACAGACAACAGACAGTTAACAGTCACCTTACAGGTAATACAATGGCACTAAATTCATACCTTTCAATAGTTACCCTGAATGTAAATGGGCTAAATGCCCCAATCAAAAGACACAGGCTATCAGATTGGATTAAAAAACAAGACCCATCAATATGCTGTCTGCAAGAGACTCATTTTAGACCCAAAGACACCCCCAGATTGAAAGTGAGGGGGTGGAAAACCATTTACCATGCTAATGGACACCAAAAGAAAGCTGGGGTGGCAATCCTTATATCAGACAAACTAGATTTTAAAACAAAGACTGTAATAAGAGATGAGGAAGGACACTATATCTTACTTAAAGGGTCTATCCAACAAGAAGATCTAACAATTGTAAATATCTATGCCCCGAACATGGGAGCAGCCAATTATATAAGGCAATTAATAACAAAAGCAAAGAAACACATTGACAACAATACAATAATAGTGGGGGACTTTAACACCCCCCTGACTGAAATGGACAGATCATCTAAGCAAAAGATCAACAAGGAAATAAAGGCTTTAAATGACACACTGGACCAAATGGACTTCACAGACATATTCAGAACATTCCATCCCAAAGCAAAGGAATACACATTCTTCTCTAGTGCCCATGGAACATTCTCCAGAATTGATCACATCCTAGGTCACAAATCAGGTCTCAATCGGTACCAAAAGATTGGGATCATTCCCTGCATATTTTCAGACCACAATGCTTTGAAACTAGAACTCAACCACAAGAGGAAAGTCGGAAAGAACTCAAATACATGGAGGCTAAAGAGCATCCTACTAAAGAATGAATGGGTCAACCAAGAAATTAAAGAAGAATTAAAAAAATTCATGGAAACCAATGAAAATGAAAACACAACTGTTCAAAATCTTTGGGATACAGCAAAGGCAGTCCTGAGAGGAAAGTATATAGCAATACAAGCCTTTCTCAAGAAACAAGAAAGGTCTCAAATACACAACCTAACCCTACACCTAAAGGAGCTGGAGAAAGAACAGCAAATAAAGCCTAAACCCAGCAGGAGAAGAGAAATCATAAAGATCAGAGCAGAAATCAATGAACTAGAAACCAAAAGAACAGTAGAACAGATCAACGAAACTAGGAGCTGGTTCTTTGAAAGAATTAACAAGATTGATAAACCCCTGGCCAGACTGATCAAAAAGAAAAGAGAAATGACCCAAATCAACAAAATCATGAATGAAAGAGGAGAGATCACAACCAACACCAAAGAAATACAAACAATTATAAGAACATATTATGAGCAACTCTATGCCAGCAAATTAGATAACCTGGAAGAAATGGGTGCATTCCTAGAGATGTATCAACTACCAAAATTGAACCAGGAAGAAATGGAAAACCTGAACAGACCTATAACCACTAAGGAAATTGAAACAGTCATCAAAAATCTCCCAAGAAACAAAAGCCCAGGGCCAGATGGCTTCCCAGGGGAATTCTATCAGACATTTCAAGAAGAATTAATACCTATTCTCCTGAAACTGTTCCAAAAAATAGAAATGGAAGGGAAACTTCCAAACTCATTTTATGAGGCCAGCATTACCTTGATCCCAAAACCAGACAAAGACCCCATCAAAAAAGAGAATTACAGACCAATATCCTTGATGAACAGGGATGCAAAAATTCTCACCAAAATACTAGCCAATAGGATCCAACAGTACATTAAAAGGATTATTCACCAGGACCAAGTGGGATTTATTCCTGGGCTGCAAGGCTGGTTCAACATCTGCAAATCAATCAACGTGATACAATACATTAACAAAAGAAAGAGCAAGAATCATAGGATCCTCTCAATAGATGCAGAAAAAGCATTTGACAAAGTACAACATCCTTTCCTGATCAAAACTCTTCAGAGTATAGGGATAGAGGGTACATACCTCAATATCATAAAAGCCATCTATGAAAAACCTACAGCGAATATCATTCTCAATGGGGAAAGGCTGAGAGCTTTTCCCCTAAGGTCAGGAACGCGGCAGGGATGTCCACTCTCACCACTGCTATTCAACATAGTATTAGAAGTCCTAGCCACAGCAATCAGACAACAAAAAGAAATCAAAGGCATCCAAATCGGCAAAGAGGAAGTCAAACTCTCACTCTTTGCAGATGATATGATACTGTATGTGGAAAACCCAAAAGACTCCACCCCAAAACTGCTAGAACTCATACAGGAATTCAGTAAAGGGGCAGGCTATAAAATCAATGCACAGAAATCAGTGGCATTCCTATACACCAACAACAAGACAGAAGAGAGACAAATCAAGGAGTCAATCCCATTTACAATTGCACCCAAAACCATTAGATACCTAGGAATAAATCTAACCAAAGAGGCAAAGGATCTGTACTCAGAAAACTATAAAATACTCATGAAAGAAATTGAAGAAGACACAAAGAAATGGAAAAACGTTCCATGCTCATGGATTGGGAGAATCAACATTGTGAAGATGTCAATGCTACCTAGAGCAATCTACACATTCAATGCAATCCCCATCAAAATACCATCCATTTTTTTCAAAGAAATGGAACAAATAATCCGAAAATTTGTATGGAACCAGAAGAGACCCAGAATAGCCAGAGGAATACTGAAAAAGAAAAGCAAAGCTGGCGGCATCACAATTCCGGACTTCCAGCTCTATTACAAAGCTGTCATCATCAAGACAGTATGGTACTGGCACAAAAACAGACACATAGATCAATGGAACAGCATCGAGAGCCCAGAAATGGACCCTCAACTCTATGGTCAACTTATCTTTGACAAAGCAGGAAAGAATGTCCAATGGAAAAGAGACAGTCTCTTCAACAAATGGTGTTGGGAAAATTGGACAGCCACATGCAGAAGAATGAAACTGGACCATTTCCTTACACCACACACAAAAATAGACTCCAAATGGTTGAAAGACCTAAACGTGAGACAGGAGTCCATCAAAATCCTAAAGGAGAACACAGGTAGCAACCTTTTCGACCTTAGCCGCAGCAACTTCTTCCTAGAAACATCGCCAAAGGCAAGGGAAGCCAGGGCAAAAATGAACTATTGGGATTTCATCAAGATAAAAAGCTTTTGCACAGCAAAAGAAACAGTCCACAAAACCAAAAGACAACCGACAGAATGGGAGAAAATATTTGCAAATGACATATCAGATAAAGGGCTAGTATCCAAAATCTATAAAGAACTTATCAAACTCAACACCCAAAGAACAAATAATCCAATCAAGAAATGGGCAGAAGACATGAACAGACATTTCTCCAAAGAAGACATCCAAATGGCCAACAGACACATGAATAAGTGCTCAACATCGCTCGGCATCAGGGAAATCCAAATCAAAACCTCAATGAGATACCACCTCACACCCGTCAGAATGGCTAAAATTAACAAGTCAGGGAACGACAGATGTTGGCGGGGATGTGGAGAAAGGGGAACCCTCCTACACTGTTGGTGGGAATGCAAGCTGGTGCAACCACTCTGGAAAACAGTATGGAGGTTCCTCAAACAGTTGAAATTAGAGCTACCGTTCGATCCAGCAATTGCACTACTGGGTATTTACCACAAAGATACAAATGTAGGGACCCGAAGGGGTACGTGTACCCCAATGTTTATAGCAGCAATGTCCACCATAGCCAAACTGTGGAAAGAGCCAAGATGCCCATTGACAGATGAATGGATAAAGATATACACAATGGAATATTATGCAGCCATCAAAAGGAATGAGATCTTGCCATTTGCAACGACGTGGATGGAACTGGAGGGTGTTATGCTGAGTGAAATAAGTCAATCAGAGAAAGACATGTATCACATGACCTCACTGATATGAGGAATTCTTAATCTCAGGAAAGAAACTGAGTGTTACTGGAGTGGTTGGGGGTGGGAGGGATGGGGTGGCTGGGTGATAGACATTGGGGAGGGTATGTGCTACAGTGAGCGCTGTGAATTATGCAAGACTGTTGAATCACAGTTCTGTACTTCTGAAACAAATAACGCAACATATTTTAAGAAAAAAGAAAAAGAAGAAGATAACAGGAGAGGAAGAAAAGGGGAGTATATCAGAGGGGGAGACGAACCATGAGAGATGATGGACTCTGAAAAACAAACTGAGGGTTCTAGAGGGGAGGGGGGTAGGGGGATGGGTTAGCCTGGTGATGGGTATTGAGGAGGGCACGTTCTGCATGGAGCACTGGGTGTTATGCACAAACAATGAATCATGGAACACTGCACCAAAAACTAATGATGTAATATATGGTGATTAACATAACAATAAAAAATAAAAATAAAATAAAATAAAGCGATCAGAAAAGGAATAAAAAAAAAAGTGCCTGGCATTTGTTAGAAAATGAAAGATAATTACCATTGTTAGGCCAGATATGACCTCAAACAAAATTTCAATAATCAGTGGTGTTCATACTTTAATATCTTTTTATCTGCCTTCCTTCTTGCAGCTTTGTCTTCCTAATGTCCCAGATCCCTGAGTACTCACAGCTCTGACCTCTGCTATAAATTATCCACTAGGACACTTTACCCAACTGCCCTCCCTCCATCAGTGCTCCATGCTACAAAAATACACACAGTTCTCTGCTCTTTCCCCCATCAAGACTCCTATTCAATGTGGTGTGGAAAATTAGCAGCCTGTTAATCTGAAATACATCTAATTTTTTAGAAGAATCCTGGTTAACCTAAATGATACTCTAATTGGTGAAACTTCAGGCAACATAACAAAAAATTCTAGACAGTGCCAGAGAAGATATTTTGGGAGCCCAGATGCCAGGGAAGTGAGAGCATCTGCTCATGAGGAACTTTTTAAAAATACAACTTTGGGGGGCTGCCTGGGTGAGTCAGTCAGTTAAGTGGCCAACTCTTGATTTCAGCTCAGGTCATGATCTCCGGGTGGTGAGATTGAGCCCCGCGTTGGGTCTAAACTTAGTGGGGAATCTGCTTGAGATTCTCTCTCCCTCTGCCCCTCCCCCCGCTCGCACTCTCTCTCTTTTACTCTCTAAAATAAATTAAAAAATCTTTTAAAAAAATAAAAAATAAATGTACAACTTTGGGCTTCTGCATCCAGAAAGATAGATGTACTTTTCCCTATTCCTCTCACTAAATACAACTAAAACCCGTGACTCCTGCACACTATATATATAAAACAACCATAAGACTCTGAAACATGAAGAAAACAAACTGGTTAGGGACCTTGGGACCCAAGGCATGAGATAGTAGTAAATTCCCTGGGTTTTTGTTGTTATTGTTGGGGGTTTTCTTTTCTTTTTTCTTTTTTGCCTTATATATCCCAGACACAGAGCTAAAGAAACTGATAATTTGGAAATGCCAACAGAAGCAGACAGGAAAAAAAAAAAAAAAAACCCACAAGTTTTCTCTCTCTTGCCAAAAGACCAGGAAAGGAGCAGTGCACTAAGGAAGAAACATTTTAGTCTATAACCATTCTGCTCCAGCCAAATGTAACAGAAAAAAACTACGATCCCATTACCGCCCACACAAGCAAAAGGCAAATAGGGAACCTGGACTTCCATTCTTTTTTTTTTTATAATTAATTAACATATAGTGTATTATTAGTTTCAGAGGTAGATTTCAGTGAGTCATCAGTTGCATATAACACCCAGTGCTCATCACATCACATGCCCTCCTTAATGTCTGTCACCCAGCCACCCCTTCCCTCCAGCAACCCTGTTTGTTTCCTATGCTTAAGAGTCTCTTATGGTTTGTCTCCCTCTCTGATTTAGTCTTATTTTATTTTTCCTTCCCTTCCCCTATGATCATCTGTTTTGTTTCTTAAATTCCACATGAGTGAAATCATATGATAATTGTCTTTCTCTGATTGGCTAATTTCACTTAGCCTAATACCCTCTAGTTCTATCCATGTTGTTGCAAATAGTAAGATTTCAATATTCCTGTGTGTGTGTGTGTGTGTGTGTACACAGATGTATGGATAAAGAAGATGCATTCCCACCAACAGTGTAAGAGGGTTCCCCTTCTGCATCCTTGCCAACATCTGTTGTTTCCTGACTTGTTAATTTTAGCCATTCTCACTGGTGTGAGGTAGTATTTCATTGTGCTTTTGATTTGCATTTCCCTGATGCCGAGTGATGTGGAGCATTTTTTCACGTGTCTGTTGGCCATTTGTATGTCTTCTTTGGAGAAATGTCTGTTCATGTCTTTTGCCCATTTCTTAATTGGATTATTTGTTTTTTGGTATCGAGTTTGAGAAGTTCTTTATAGATTTTGGATACTAGCCCTTTATCTGATAAGACATTTGCAAATATCTTCTCCCATTCTGTCAGTTGTCTTTTAGTTTTGTTGACTGTTTCCTTTGCTATGCAGAAGCTTTTTATCTTGAAGTCCCCAAAGTTCATTTTTGCTTTTATTTCCCTTGCCTTTGGAGATGTGTCTAGCAAGAAGTTGCTGCAGCTGAGGTCAAAGAGGTTGCTGCCTGTGTTCTCCTCTATGATTTTGATGGATTCCTGTCTCCCATTTAGGTCTTTCATTCATTTTGAGTTTATTTTATTGTATGGTGTAAGAAAATGATGCAGTTTCATTCTTCTGCACGTGGCTGCTGGACTTCCATTCTTGGAAGGTTGTAACAAGGCATCCCAACACCCCTATCAGGGTGGTGTCAGAGAAGGCCAAGGATGGAGCCAGAACTTTCATCCCTGCTGCCCAGTAATGATCCCCTATCCCCATAGTGTCACTGGAAATCACATGAGGAGCTTGTACTTCTACCTCCACTTGGAAGTTATGAAGTGTCCTTGTTGGGCTAGTGTCAGAAGAGGCCTAGCAGAGAGTCAAGACTTTTGCCACTGTCCAGCGGTTACAAGGCCATCCCCACCACAGTGTCAGGGAAGACCATGTGTGAAGCCAGAACTCATACTTCCACCCAACAGCGATGAGGAGCCTGATCCCTGGGTGTCAATGGAGGCTGAGTGGGGAACCCAGACTTTGCATCTCCACCTAGAAGTAATGAAGTGGTACCCTCACCTTTCCCTGCCACAGTGGTGTCAGAAAAAGTTTACTAAAATAGAAGACTTAAATAACACCCAGAATCTTAAAATACAAAACTGACCAGGTTTTGATAAAAAATCACCGCTCATATCAACAATCAGGAAGATTTCAAACTGAATGAAGAAAGACAATTGATAGTTGCCAACACCAAGATGACAGAAATGTTAGAATTATCTGACAAAGTTTTTAAAGCAACCATCATCTAAAGTGCTTCAAGGAGCAATTACAGATATTCTTTTTTTTTAAGATTTTATTTATTTATTAGAGAGCGAGCGAGAGAGAAACAGCATGAGAGGGGAGAGAGTCAGAGGGAGAAGCAGGCTCCCCACTGAGCTGGGAGCCTGATGTGGGACTCTATCCCAGGACTCCGGGATCATGACCTGAGCCGAAGACAGTCACTTAACCAACTGAGCCACCCAGGCGCCCCGCAATTACAGATATTCTTAAAACAAATGGAAAAATAGAAAGCCCCAGAAAAAAAAACAGAAAGTCTCAGCAAAGAAATAGAAGATGATAGAAACCAAATGGGACATTTTGGAACTGAAAAATACAGTAAGTAAAATTAAAGGCTCAGCACATAGGCTCAACAGCAAGATGAAGGTGACAGGGAAAGAATCAGTGAACTTGAAAGATAGAACAATAGAAATTACTCAAGTGAATAACAGAGAAAAAGTAAACTAAAAAAATAAACACAGCTCCCAGAGAATTATGGGAATATAATGGGATATCTAACATTCATATCATCAGAGTTGTAGAAGGAGAGGAGAAAGAGGGAAAGGTTTAAAAATTACCTTGAGTAAATAATGGCTGAAAACTTTCCAAATATGGAGGCATAAACCTATAGATTAAAGAAGCTGAGCAAGGGGCAACTGGGCAGCTTAGTCAGTTGAGCATCTGACTCTTGATCTCAGCTCAGATCTTAATCTCAGGGTTGTGAGTTTGAGCCCCATATTGGGCTCCACTTAAAAAAAAATAAAGAAGCTAAGGAAAACAGAAACAGAATAAACCCAAAGAAATCCATGCCACAACATATCATAATTAAACTTCCGAAAACTAAAGACAAAGAAAAAATCTTGAAAGCAGCCAGAGAAAAATGACACCTAACCTATAGAAGAAACATAATTCAAATGACAGCATATTTCTTATCAGAAACCATGGAGGGGCGCCTGGGTGGCTCAGATGGTTAAGCTTCTGCCTTTAGCTCAGGTCATGATCCCAGGGTCCTGGGATCGGGTCCCGCATTGGGCTTCCTGCTCCTTGGGAGCCTGCTTCTCCCTCTGCCTCTCTCTCTCTCTGTCTCTCGTGAATAAAAAAAAAAAAAAAGGAAAGGAAAAAAAGAAACCATGGAGGCCAGAAATAAGTGGCACAATATTTTTCAAGAACTGCAAAACTATAATCTTCTACCCAACAAAAACATTCTTCAGGAATAAAGAGTAAATCAAAACATTTTCAGATAAAGGAAAACAGAATTTTTCACCAGCAAACCTACCTTAATAGAATAGCTAAAGAAAGTTTTCTAAACAGAAATGGAATGATAAATAAGGAACCTTGGGATATGAGGAAGGAGGGAATAACACAGGAGGCATTCTAAACAAAGCTTTTCCCCCTCCTTTTGATTTTTCTAAATTATATTGATGGTTGAAGCAAAATTATAGCACTGTCTGATGTGATCCTAGTATATGTGCTGCTGAAGCGAGCACTGTCTGATGTGATTCTAAACAGGTAGAGGAAATATTTAAGATAATTATATTATAAATGGGGTAGGTAAAGGGACATACAGAGAGCTATGGTCTCTATACTTCACTCTAATGGATAAAATGACACCACCAACAGATTACAATATTATGTGTATATAAAATGTAATATCTACAGCAACCACCAAAAAAGCTATCCACACAGAGATATGCACTCAAAAGTACTAAGGATGAATCAAAATGAAATTCTAAATAATGTTCACTTAACAAACAGGGAGGCAGGAAAAAGAAAACAGAGATGAAAAGCAAAGAGAGCAAACAAAACAAAAAATAAAATAGTTGATTTAAGCCCTAACTTATTAATAATTACGTTAAATGTGAAATGGTCTAAATACACCAATTAAAAGACAGAAATTGGCAGAGTGTATTTAAAAACATGATCCAACTACATGCTATCCAAAGAAATTTACTTCAAAAATAATAATATAGACAGGTTGAAAGTGAAAGCATAAAAAAGATATATCACACAAAGGAAAGCACAAGTAACTATATATTAACTAATTAATATCAGATAAACTAGACTTGAGATCAAAGATTACCAGAAACAGAAAGGATATTATATAATGAAAAGAGGGTCAATCCACAAGGACACAGCAGTCATAAATGTGTGTGCACCAAATAACAGAGCTGCAAAATACACAAGGCCAAAGCTGATAGAACTGAAAAAATAAACAAATCTACGATTATAGTGGGAAAATTCAACATACCTCTCAAAAACTGATAGAATATCTGCAAACTTATAGAATAACTGTTGACAGAAAAATCAGCAAGGAAGAAATCAACATCATCAACCAACAAGATCTAATCAACATTTGTAGAACACTCTACTCAACAACACTATAATACACATTCTTTTCAAGTGCCCATGGAACAAACATGAAGATAGACCATATCCTGGGCCATAAAATAAACTTTAAAATTTTAGAACCGAAATCATGCAGAATGCATTGTTGAACAAGAATGAAAAATCAAACTAGAAATCAATAACAGAAAGATAACAGTAAAATCTCCAAATAGTTGGAATCTATAGAACTTTTAAATAACCTATGGGTCAAATTCTCTTTGATTACATTTGAATTTGGTTAAATCTATAGACTCTCTCACCAGAAAAGTCCCCCTGCACACAAAATTTAGGGTATAATTTAAGGGAGTTGTCCACAGTATAATTTGCTCATTTTAGTGAACAAATGATCCCATTTAAAATCAACAACAAAACAAAATAAAGGAGCATTTTAAGGAAGCACAAATTATTGTGAATACTAACAGATCTCTTATTTTCCTGTAAATAAAAAATTCTCTATTTAACTTATAATGATAGGCAGTGTGAATATAGTGTTTGGACATGCAGTCTCCAGAATCTGACAGACCTAGATCCTGTCACTTTCTATCAGAAAAAAGCTAAGCCATCTACTTAAATTCTCACTCTCAGGCACCGTGTCCATAAAATGGGCATCAAAGTAGTATCTCCTGTGGTTATTTTGAGGATAAAGTGATAAATCATGGGGCGTATAGTGTACCTGGGAATTAACATACACTTCCCATTAAGGCTGAGAAAAATAAACTTGTACCTGATTACACATAGGGATTCAGGGAAAATAGGCATTCTAAACATTAAAACATTATAAACTACTCATGCAATAAACCCCTTCACATAAATCAGACTTGACATTTTCATAATTAAGGAAAAGTACTTTACAAACATCTGTTTTTAGCAGGCTGGATCACCTTGTACTTAAATGGTAAAATACTGCTACTTGGCATATTATAAACATTTCTGTGTATCTGAGGTTTCAAATCCTGTTTTAAATGAAGCAAATAAGTTCAGTTACTCTTGAGGTTTTTAATTTATATACTTATTAAGAAACCCTCTTAAAATATTAGTGAATGGGGCCACCTGGGTGGCTCAGATGGTTAGGTGTCTGCCTTCAGCTCAGGTGATCATCTCCAGGTTCTGGGCTCGAGCCCCACATCAGGCTCCCAGCTGGCTCAGTGGGGAGCCTGTTTCTCCCTCTCCCTCTGCCTCTCCCCCTGCTTGTGTGCTCTCTCTGTCTCTCTCTCTCTCTCTCAAATGAATAAATAAAATCTTAAAAAAAAATCTTAGTGAATCACTCTACATTCAATTGACTACAGTAGAACTTTCCCAGTGGAAACTGTCCCCTTGCTGGCCTTTTTCTGAGTTCTAATGACCCACAAAGCATTAAAGCCACTGGGAATATCCTTTTCCAAGTGTGTCATTTCAAACACCAAATCCTGAAGTGTATGCCTGGGCAGCCCTGTACGTCTATAATCTAGATGCATTCCTCTGGCAGCCATGGGGGTGAGTGGTAGGGATCTCCATCCAGAAAGCAATGGCTGATCGTGCCAGGAATGTAGTTATCTGAAAGCCTCCAGCTGTGGTGCCTTAGGGATCTGCTGCAGCATTTGAGTGGAGGCCATGCTCTTCCCAGGCTGTCCCCAGTCAGCGACTGGGAAAGATTGGGGAGTGGGGGTCTTAGGGCCTGGCCAGTTCTGTCCAACATGGGCCTCCCCTATGAGAAATCGTGGTGCCAGAGGTCCCTGCTGGGCTGGCCAAGACTTTCTACAAGCTACACTGATGTCTGAGGCTCTTCATACTCAATTTTCCTTCCCACCCCCATAGGTATCAGATCAACATTATGATCTGAAGGCTCCCCCTGCCTACTCCAGCTCCTTCTCCCATTTATCTTTCATGAGCATTACTCTGAACCGCTCTCTGGCCCTTCGAACTCCATCTCGGCTTCCCAGCTGATCCAAACTGACACATGTACCTAAACTGTGTTTCTAAGCAAAAGAACCCATGGAGACTCCAAGAAATAATCAGGCATAGAACTTCGCAAACTGTGGGGATCCTAAAATAGACAATGGGGTTAAGAACTCACAAACATGGGTTACAGAAGTTCCAGGCAGTTGGAAAGGAGGAATTTATAACACTAAAAAGTGGTCATGTGCAAGAACCATTCAGTGCCTACTTCTTTCCATTTTAGTCTCTTCCCCTTTAAATTCAGATGCTAAAGATGCTGAATTCCAAACTGCCAGAGTTGATCAGAACACACAAGTTAGTTAATCAATCTAGGTGGTGCTTTTTGGGGGGGGTTCCTATTTCTGTTAAATAGCTGATCGATTTACCTGTTTAATAGTCATTTAAAAATCACCAATAGCTCCCCGCCATGCATTTTGCTTGTCAAACTGAATGACAAAGATGTTGTAAATGAGGAGAATAGAGCATGTTGTAATTAGTGCATAAGTTAAGGATTTGTTTGATTGTGTTTTAATCCAAGAAGATGTCTAAGTGATATTCTAAATTAAATCCAAAAGCCATTTCCACCACTTACAAACTTAGCCTTTCTTCCTGGCAGAAACCCCTGAGTTCATGTGTATTCATTAAAATCCAGCCCTAATTGCTCCCTAGTCAGCTATGAATCTTAAGAAGCTTAGTTGTTAAGTGCTTAAATTGTGTTTGCTGACAGAAAATGGAATTTCTCTAATGATTTGCTATGAAAGACTCCATATTGTTATTATAGTGATTTTATTCATAGTAAGTTTCAGAGACTGTTCTAAGAGCATTCACATTAGGATTTATTTATTTATTCATTCATTCATTTATTTATTTAAAATTGAGCAGGTTGAGCCATCTCTGCATCCTTCTTCAGGCCAGTTAATAACGGCCAGTGAAGGAATCTCTACTGGATATGATAGAATCCCTAAGAGAAACATTACTTTACTAGATCCAACATTACTTCCTAGATCCAGAATTTCTCTTCCAAAGATGGTGGTTGGGTTGGGCAGGGGAGGAGCTCCTGGGACAAGGATCCTCTGCTTCCCCTGTTCCAACCCCCAGCACAGCCTCTTTGGCAATACTCTCCCAGCTGGTTCATAAGAGGGCAGAGACACTGTCTGCCTTGCTCCTATATGCCCATCAGCACAGAATTTGGCATAGTTTTGACTACTAGATTCCTATATTTCCCACCTCAAGCTACTTGCAACTCGAACCAGTTTTAACTAAGCTGCTCTTCTACATAATAATTAAGACATAATAATAAAATAGTCATAATGCTCTAAAACATAATAATAATATAAGAGCAGCTAACATTGAGTCATTTCATTCTGTAGGCAGGGCATTTTACATGCATTGTCTCCTTCAATATTCTAAAACCTATGAAATCAGTAATGAATTTTTGTCTTTTTCACATGAGGAAACAGAGACTCTGAAGGGGAAATAAAGAGATAAGATCTAGAACTGGACTGAGGAGCAGTAAGTCAGCAATCATCCCCAGGGCATGGTCATCACAACACGAAGAAGCAACCACTCCCCCAGGTTGCACCTGTCGCAGCTAGAGAGGGGAATCTCACCGTCTTGTTTCCCCAGCACTGGCCCCCTCCTCAAGCCCGCGCAGTCTGGTTCTTCACCTCAGCACTCCATGGAAACTGCTCTGAGGTCCTCAGTGGACTGCTTCTGGCCAATTCTAAATGTCTCTTCTGCGGTTTTCCTCTGTTGTCTGTGGAGCTATTTGTCACTTGCCTCTCATCTCCTGCCACTTCTGTAATCTTCCTAGCCTTTGGATCATTTGTTTTTTATCTTCAGTGGCTCCTAAACTTTATCCTGGTCTTGTTCTGTGGCTACCCCTTTCCCATTTCCCGCCAAATAAAAAAAACTGCCTCAGAAGTCAATCAGAGAAAGACGTATCATATGATCTCAACTGATATGAAGAATTCTTAATCTCAGGAAACAAACGGAGGGTTGCTGGAGTGATGGGGGGTGGGAGGGATGGGGTGGCTGGGTGATAGACTTTGGGGAGGGTATGTGCTATGGTGAGCGCTGTGAAGTGTGCAAGACTGTTGAATCACAGACCCGTACCTCTGAAACAAATAATACATTATATGTTAAAAAAAAAAAAAAGAAGAAGAAGATAGCAGGAAGGGAGAAATGAAGGGGGGGGAATCGGTGGGGGAGATGAACCATGAGAGACTATGGACTCTGAGAAACAAACTGAAGGTTCTAGAGGGGAGGGGCACCCCCTTCTAGATGGGGGATGGGTTAGCCCGGTGATGGGTATTAAAAAGGGCACGTACTGAATGGAACACTGGGTGTTATACGCAAACAATGAATCATGGAACACTACATCAAAAACTAATGATGTAATGTATGGTGATTAACATACATAATAAAATTTAAGAAAGAGTTATAGAGGGAAAAAATAAAAGTTAAAAAAAAAGAACTGGCATTTTTACAGATAAGGAAACTGAAATTCAGAGAGGCTAAGTACCTGCCCAAATTCATAGTGCCAGGGAGAGGCAGGATGCGTATTCAAATTTGGGTCTTATTCTTCATTACCGTGCCTCCAACAACCTCCTTCTCACTTCAACTCTGCTCCCTCACTCCCACCATTGGCTTTCAACAAAGGGGAAATAACGTGGTGGATGGAGACAGTTCCTAGATGCTCAGGAGGTTGTCTGTCTATTTAATATGACCCCAGAATTAGTAATTATAGTGGGGACAAAGGCTGTATTTCTTTACACATTCTTTCTATTTTCAGTCCTCCAACTCTGGGAGCAGTGTGGTTTGGCGAAACTGGAGCCCCATTTTCAATCTCCCACGAACCAAAGGGCCTGATTTATATAAAACAATACCTCAAAGCTGAGGGAATGAACCTAGCATTATGATCTTTGTAAAAATATCAAGGTGGAGGTGCCAAGAGCTGACTGCCAGAATGTGCACTGTCTCCTTGGAGACCCCTGAGTGAGTGACAGCACTATGGAAGTAGCGTGGGCAATTGAGATGCACAATGAACCTACTGAGCATTACAGATTCTCTGACAATCTGTAACTGATGTGAAAGAGTAAGGCACGGCTGGCTCCTATTGTTTTCACACTCTCCTCTGCAAGGGTCTTACTTTCTCACCAGAATGGAAGCCCCCAGAGGGCCATAAAAGGGCTCTAGAAAGGCCATGCAGTGTGTGGGAAGACCACAGAACTATAGGGCAGAAGGCCTGGATTCTGGTCCTATTTCCATATCTCATTAACTATGGGAGATGAGACCATGGGCAACATTTTAACCTCTCTGAGCCTTAATTTCTTCGTCTTTCAGTGAGGGTCACACTTTCTGCCTTACATAGTTGTAAACCTATTAGTATTTGCATCCCCCAAAACACCCAGTTAATGATGGGCATGTATATAATAAATCCATGCTAGATTTGCTCTCAAGTCAAACGGAAGCTTTCCATCCATCAGTAAAACTAACAATTGGGATAAATTCTTGAAAAAATATGTCATCAGAAATAGAAGGTTGAATTTAACCAATCAGGTAATTAGGCAAGCAAGAAATTAACAATTATTGAGTACATATTTGTGCAAAATAGTATGAAGTCATGCTGAACAAAGACTGAATTCCTGCCTTTAAGAGCTTGGAGATAACCTGGAAAGCTAAAACATACACATCTGAAACAATTTGATAACAATAATCAATAATGACAGCAATCATAAATGCTATTTATTTAGGATTTAGTCTGTGCCAGGCACTGTGCTAAGCACCACACATCTTTGACCTCTATAGGCCCTCACCACCACTCTCTGAGAGGCATGTCTCCATTAAGTTAGTAATTATGATATTAAGGAAATTTCTTATGGACCATAAATCTGAAAAGGTCACAATTAGGATGGGGACTCAAGCTCAACCACTGAGCCCATACCAAAAAGTACTAAAATGAAACTGGGTACGAAATGATGAGAGGTGATTAGAGTTAATCAGGGAAGAGTTCCTAGATGAAGAAAGCTTGAGATAACATTATAAAGAAGGTGAAAGAAATGAAATGGTGGGGCGCCTGGGTGGCTCAGTCATTAAGCGTCTGCCTTCAGCTCAGGTCATGATCCCAGGGTCCTGGGATGGAGCCCCACATCGGGCTCCCTGTTCAACGGGAAGCCTGCTTCTCCCTCTCCCACTCCCCCTGCTTGTGTTCCCTCTCTCCCTGTGTCTCTCTCTGTCAAATAAATAAATAAGATCTTAAAAAAAAAAAAGAAATGGCATAGAGGGGTAAAAATATAAGATGTTCTGAATGGAGGGAATGCCTAGGTCAAAGAGCAAAAGAGGAAACAAACCTTTCCTGTATAAGCACAGGAAAGCATTGGGTTTGCTAGATTAAGAGATGGAATGAAATGGTGAAGAAGAAAAGAGTTTGCGGAGGATACTTTGGCTAGATTTTCTAAAGTTTAAAATGCCCTATAGTTTGACATAAAAGGGCTTGGGCACCTCCAGGTGTTTATTCATGCCACCACCTCTTCCTGGTATGCCTTTCCTTAACCTTCTCACCTAGTAAGCCTTCAAGTCTCATCTCAGGCATCACCTCATTTCAGAAGGCCCTCCCTAACCTGTTCCCCCATTAAGGCTGTTTGGGCCACCTCCCCTGGGTTCCCATGGTCCCCCGTGGAAACCTCTAACCATATCTCCCAATGTAGAATTTTTATAGTTTTGCATTTTATATTTAGGTCTGTGATTCATTTTGAGTTATTTTTTGTAAAGTTGTAAGGTGTTTTGTTTTGTTTTTTGCACATAGATGTTCTGTTGTTCTAGCACCATTTGTTGAAAAGACTATCTTTGTTCCATTGCATTGCCTTTGCTCCTTTGTTAAAAATCAGTTGACCATATTTTATGTCGGTCTATTTCTGGGCTGTCTCCCATTCCACTGATCTATTTGTCTATCTTTTCACCAATACCCCCACTGCCTTGATTATAATTATATAATTTATAATAAGTCTTGAAGTCAGGTAGTGTCAGTCTTCCGCCTTTGTTCTCCTTTAATATTGAGTTGGCCATTCTGGGTCTTTTGCCTCTCCATATAGATTTTAAAATTGGTTTGTCAATATCCACAAAATAGGGGTGCCTGGGTGGCTCAGTCGGTTAAGCGTCTGCCTTCGGCTCAGGTCATGATCCCAGGCTCCTAGGATTGAGCCCTACATCGGGCTCCTTGCTCAGTGGGGAGCCTGCTTCTCCCTCTGCCCCTCCCCCTGCTTGTGTGCGCTCTCTTGCACGCTCTCTGACAAATACATACATAAAATCTTTAAAAAATATATCCACAAAATAATTTACTGGGTGGGATTTTGATTGGGATTGCATTTAATCTCTAGATCAAACTGAGAAGAACTGACATCTTGACAATACTGAGTCTTCCTATCCATGAACATGAAATATCTCACCATTTATTCAGTTCTTCCTTAATATCTTGCATCAGAGTTTTGTAGTTTCCCTCATGTCGATCTTGCACATATAGATCGTATAGATCTTATTCATCAGTGTAGCTTATAGAAAGTCTTGGCTGGCCCAACAGGGACCTCTGGCACCATATTTAGATTTATATCTAAAGTATTTCATTTGGGGGGGTATTTATATATATGGTAATATGTCTTTATTTCAAATTCCACTTGTTCTTTGCTGGTATATAGGAAAGCAATTGACTTTTGTATATTACCTTGTATTTGTCAACCTTGCTTTATTTGTTCATTAGTTACAGGAGAGTTTTTTGTCAATTCTTTTGGATTTTCTACATTGATGATCATGTCATCTGCAAATAAAAACAATCTGATTTCCTCCTTCCCAATCTATATATCTTTTATTTCCTTTTCTTGCCTTACAGAATTAGCTAGGACTTCCAGTATGATGTTGAAAAGCAGTTATTAGAGGGGACATCCTTGTCTTGGTCCTTATCATAGCAGGAAAGCTTTGAGTTTCTCACTACTAGGCATAAGATTAGCTATATAGGTTTTTTTGTAGATGTTCTTTATCAAGTTGAGGACTTTTCGCTCTATTCCTAGTTTACTCAGAGTTTTTACCATGAACAAGTGTTGGATTTTGTCAAATGCTTTTTCTGCATTTGTTGATGTGATCATGTGATTCTTCTTCTTTAGCCTGATTTGATCAATTAATTACATTAATTCTCAATGTTGAGCCAGCCTTGCATACCCAAAAATAAACCTCACTTCATTATGGTGTATAATTCTTTTTGAATATTGTTAGATCCAATTTACTATTACTTTGTTGAGGATTTTTGTAGGTATGTTCACAAGAGATACTGGTCTGTAGTTTTCTTTTCCTGTAATGTCTTCATCTGGTTTCAGTATTAGGGTAAATCTGGCCTCATAGAATAAGTTGAAAGTATTTCCTCTTCTTCTATCTTCTGGAAAAGATTGTAAAGAATTGGTATGATTTCTTCCCTAAATTTTTGGAATAATTTACCAGTGAATCCATTTGGGCCTGGTACTTTCTGTTTAAAATTTATTAATTATTGATTCAATTTCTTTAATAGTCATGGGTTTATTTATATTGTCTATTTCTTCTGTGAGTATTGACAGATTGTGTCTTTTAAGGAATTGATCCAATTTTATCTAGATTATAAAATTTGTGGGCATATAGTGGTTCATAATATTTTATTATCCTTTTGGGGTACCTGGGTTGTTCAGTCGGTTAAGCGTCTGACTTTGGCTCAGGTCATGATCTCAGGGTCCTGGAATCAAGCCCCACGTCAGGCTCCCTGCTCAGTGGAGAGTGTCTGCTTGTCCCTCTGCCCCTTCCCCAACTCGTGTGCTCTCTCAAATAAATAAAATCTTTAAAAACAATAAAAATTATTTTATTATCCTTTTAATAACCATGGAATCTGCAGTGATGTCCCCTCTTTCATTTCTCATATTAGTAATTTGTGTCTTCTTTTTTTCTTAATTAGCTGGCTAAAGGCTTATTGATTTTATTATTTTCAAAGAACTTTTGCTTCCTTTGATATTCTCTATTGATTTCCTATTTTTAATTTCATTGAGTTCTGTTCTAATTTTATTCTTTCTTTTCTTCTGCTTACTTGGGATTTAATTTGCTCTTCTTTTTCTAGCTTCCTAAGGTGGAATCTTAGATTATTGACTTTAGACATTTTTTTCTAATATATGTATTCAATGCTATAAGTTTCCCTCTAAGCTCTGCTTTCACTGCATCCCACAAATTTTGATAAGTTGTATTTTCCTTTCATTTAGTGCAAAATATTTTTAAATTCCTCTTGAGATTTCTTCTTTGTGTTGTTTAGAAGTATATTGTTAAAACTTTAAGCATTTGGGGGATTTTCCACCTATCTTTCTCTTACTGATTTCTAGTTTAATTACATTTTGGTCATCTAAGAGTAGACACTGTATGGTTTCTATTCTTTCAAATTTGCTAAGGTGTCTTTTATGGCCCAAAATGTGGTCTATCTTGGTGATGTTCCATGTGAGCTTGCTGTTGTGGGATGAAGTAGTCTATAGATGTCAACTATATCCAGTTGACTGATGATGCTATTGAGTTCAACTATGTCCTCATTGATTTTCTGCCTCCTGAATCTGCCCATTTCTGATAGAGTTGTGTTGAAGTCTCCAACTATAATAGTGGATTCATATATTTCTCCTTGCAGTTCTATCAGTTTTTGCCTCATGTATTTTGACACTCTGTTAGGTGTATATACAATAAGGATTATTATTTCTTCTTGAAGTATTGAACTCCTCTATAATTATGTAATATCCTTCTTTATCCCTGATGATTTTCCTTGCTCTGAAGTCTGCTCTGTCTGAAATTAATAGAGGTATTCCTATTTTGTTTTGATTAGTATCAGCATGGCATATCTTTTTACAGCCTTTCACTTGTAATCTATATGTGTCTCAGTATTTAAGTAGATTTCTTGTAGAAAACATATAGATGGACCTTGTTGTTTGATCCACTCTGACCATCTCTATCTTTTAATTTGAGTATTTAGGCTACTGACATTTAAAGTGATTATTGATATAGTTGAATTACTACCTGCCATATTTGTTACTATTTTCTATTTGTTGTCCTTGGTCTTTGTTCCTATTTATGTCTTTCCATACTTTTCCTGCCTTTTGTGGTCTTTTAAAATCTTTTTGTTGAGATATAATTGACATACAAAAAGGTGTACATATTTAATATATACAACTAAATGAGTTTGGAAATAAGTATATACCCACAAAACCATCACCACAGTCTGTGCTATAAACATATTCATTACCTCCAAAAGTTTTCTTTCTTATTTTTGTTATAAAAAATACTTAAAATCTACTCCTCTTAGAAAATTTGTAAGTATACAATACTGTGTTAACTATAGGTTTTATGCTCTATAGTATATCTCTAGAACTTACTCATCTTGTATAACTGAAACTTTGTACCCCTTTACTAATACCTGCCAATTTCCCCCTTCCCCAAACCCCTAAAAACCACCATTCTACTCTTTGCTCCTATGAGTTTGACTATTTTAGATTCCTCATATAAGTGGGATCATGTACGATTTATCCTTCTGTGTCTACCTTATTTCACTTTGCATAATGTCCTCGAGCTTCATCCATGTCATCACAAATAGCAGAATTTCCTCCTTTTTTAAGGTTGAATAACATTCCATTGTATGTACATACCACATTCATCCATTTTTGAACATTTAGGTTGCTTGCATGCCTTACCTATTATGAATAATGCTTCAATGATCATGGGAGTACAGATATCTCTTCAATAATCCTGATTCTAATTCCTTTGGATATTTACACAAAAGTGAGATTGTTGGACCTACTTTTGCAGTTTTTATTTAAAATTTTTAAAGATTTACTTATTAGAGAGAATGGGGGTGGGGCAAAAGGAGAGGGAGAGAAACAGACTCCCTGCTGAGCAAGGAGCCCAATTCGGGGCTCCATCTCACAACCCTGAGGTCATGACCTGACACGAAATAAAGAGGCACTTAACCAACTGAGCCACCCAGGTGCCCCTACCTTTTGCAGTTTTAATTGAGCATTTTATGATTTCATTTTCTCTCCTTTCTTAGCATATTGATTATATATATATATTTTTTACTTTTTTTAGTGGTTGCCCAAGAGTTTGCAATATACATTATATATATATAAATATATATAAAATATATATTTTTTTACTTTTTTTAGTAGTTGCCCAAGAGTTTACAATATACAACTAATCCAAGTCCACTTCCGCATAACACCATACCACTTCACAAATAGTGCAAGTACCATATCATAGCAAAATATTCCTGATTTCTTCCTCCCATCCATTTTATCATTACTGTCACTCATCTCACTTATATATAAGCACATGTAATCAAATACGCTGTTGCTATTATTATTTTGAACAAACTGTTTTCTGTTAGATAAATTAAGAAAAAGAAAAAGAAAAGGTTTTATTTTTACCCTCACTTATTCTTTGTCCAATGGTCTCCATTACATAGATCCAAGTTTCTGACCTATATGATTTTCCTTCTCTCTAAAGAACTTTTAACATTTCCTGTGAGGCAGGTCTACTGATAACAAATTCCCTCAAGTTTTGTCTAAGAAAGCTTTTATTTCTCCTTCACTTTTGAAGGATAATTCACAGGGTACAGAATTCTAGATTGGTGTTTTTCTTGTCTCAACACCTTAAATATTCACTCCACTCTCTTCTGGCTTGCATGGTTTCTGAGGAGGTCAGTTGTAATTCTTATCTTCGCTCCTGTATAGGTAAGGTATTTTTAAACTCTGGCTTCTTTCAAGTTTTCTTTATCTTATGTTTCTGCAGCTTGAATATGATATGCCTAAGTGTATTTGCTATTTGGCATTTATCCCATTTGGTATTTTTGAGCTTCCTGGATCTGCAATTTAGTGTCAGATATTAATTTGGGAAAATCCTCAGTCATTGTTGCTTCAAATATTGTTTCTGTTCTTTCCTCTGTTCTTCTTCTGGTATTCCCAGTATGCATATGTTATACCTCTTGCAGTTGTCCTACAGTTCTTAGATATTCTGGGGTTTTTTTTCCCAGTCTTTTCTCTCTTTGCTATTTAGTTTTAGAAGTTTCTATTGTTATACCATAAAGTTCCCAAATTCTTTCCTCAGCTGTGTCTAATCTACTAATGAGCCCATGAAAGGTATTCTTTCTTTCTGTTACAGCATTCTTTTTATCTCTAGCATTTCTTTTTTATATTTTCTTAGAATTTCTATATCTCTGCTTACATTGTCCACCTGTTCTTCCATGTTATCTAGTTTTTCTGCTAAAGCCCTTACATATAGTTTCTCCTGAGGCCAGACCTTGTTAAGAAGAACAGAATGCTCTAGTGTATTTAAAAATTGTTTTATTTTCTCCTCCACCCGTCAGAAACATGAGGGGATTCCATTCCTCTCTGATATTCACTGTGAGAACCTAGTCAAGCTCCTGAAAGTAAAACTTACAAAAGTGTGGGAGCCCCCCCATGACTGGGTCCCTCTGGAGTTTTTAACTCTTAGGGTTGTCCACATTGAGCCTCCATCTCAGTTTACTGTAACTGTAATTCATCGATTACAGTTCAGCTTTTCCTACCCCACTACTGGGTCCCATGGAGGTTTCTCCTCATTGGATTTCTGCTTCATTAAGTTGTGATTCCCTGAATATGTCTTATCTATCTTTCCAACTTGGGGGGCAGCAGTTTGTCCTATGACTTCACTCCTCCAAAAGGATCTAAGAAGAGTTGTTGATTTTTTCAGTTTGTTCAGCTCTCATTATTAAAACAAAGTGGCAACTTCTAAGCCATAGTTATTTGTTTTTCCTACCTAAGTATACCTTCTTTATCAACTCAGTCCCTATTTCCTATGGTAAAGTGATAAACAGATTTGTTTGTTTTTTAAAGGAAAATGACGCACAACCATAAAGATAAAAATTACAGTCAATTCTTTAGATGATGTTTTATTTTCATGAACATATTTTCCTGTTATTGTAAATTTATACTAAGTAAATAATGATGGCATTAACTGGCATTCTTGGTGTGTTTTTGATCATCTTTTTCCAAAAGTGACTGCCAAAAGAACTTCCTAACAAACATCACTTAACCACTAAATTACTCTATTTCTTATATAATGATAGCTTATTTGGATATTGCTCTTCATCCCATTTTCTTCTCTATTCTATTGCCATTAACAGTAATATGATTTCTACACTTTCTCTGAAAAAAATATAATAGATTCTTTAAGCAATTGTTTCCCTGCTGAATCTTATTGTAGAAAATGGAACATGTCTTCAAAATCATGTTTAATGACTCTAGCCTTACCCAAAGCCCTCAAGCTTAGGATTCACATCTGATTTGAGGTTTATTAGTGGCCTTTATCATACTGTACTATAATTGACTGTTCACTTCTCTGTCTCCAGACTAGAATTGGAGCTCTTCAAGAGCAGAGGCCATATCTTATTCATCTTGGTATCCTCCACGCCATGTACTGTACCTTGGCACATAGTTGGAACTCAGGAAACATTTGTTATATTGGGATGTACTTCCTCTTACCCTTGCCAAATATTCATTCACTCGCTGACTAATTGAACACACATTCATTATAAAAATGTCCTCTGCAAACATGAAAGGGAATTTTTCAAGTACAACCTTTTTGGTATAACCTTTTCAAGGAAAATTTTTCATTGTGCATCATTCATTCAATAACAAAAATTTTTATTGAATACATATGTGCTAGGAATGATGCTAGGCACTGGGACAATACTGATAAGATAGATGAGGTCTTTGCTCTTACAATGAAAGAGACAGACATTAAACAGTTATTTAATCACAGCAGCATGTGTCTGCATCACAGCACAATCACACTGTTTCTAAATTGCCTTTCCTCATCTGACTACCCCATTGGACTGTTATGTCCTTAAGGACAAGAATTCTACCTGCTTGGCTGAGACTCATCCTCATTAACTCCCAGCACAGTGCCTGACACATAGGAAGAGCCCAACAAATGTTAGACAAATGAATTAAAGAGTAAATTACCAAATGAATAAAGATTATCAATGTTACCATGTGGTAAGATTAAGTAGGCAATCTTCATACTCTTGCTAAACAGGTCTTCTTGAATTCATAAACAACAGATACAACTTACAGAATCATAGCCTAATATGGTCATGGCCTGTAGAATTTAAGCACACCCTATCCTGTCAAATTATTCTCCTTCCCAGAGGAAGGAGAAGCATTGGTTAAAGATTTGCAAGGAAACACTCAGTACATAACAGTTATTGAGCATGGACCAAAGTCTGCACTAAGAGGTTTACATAGATTATCTCATTTAGTACTTACATCTCTTTGATACGGTATAATTATCACTCTCGTTTTAAACACAAAGAAACTGAGGCTCAAGGAACTTAAGTGATTTTTCCGTGGTCACACAGCTAGTAATAGTATAACTAGAAATTGAACTCAGGTCTGTCTCTAAACTAGAGCCCTAAAACCCCATGACAGATGCCCAATTTAATAGACCAATATTCCTCAGTGTGAGGAAAGGAAATAAAAATCTGCAGAGGATCATATAGAATATGAAAAAAGTATATTCACCTGGTTAAAGATGTTCGGTTAACAGCACATATTTATCTCCTTTCCCTCCTAAGAATTCCCAAAATGATAGCAAAGAAACAAAAAAGGCAAAAACCTATAAGGACCAAAAAGATTAGGAGAGAAGCCATCAGTGAGTGAGAGATTTCAACCATTCTTGGAAGTAGAGCAGAGAGGAGGAAGATACAACTTTAAATGCCTGCAGAAAAGGATGCTAGACAAAAGCCAGCTAATCTGTTTTGTGAAATCCCTGAGAGGCACCAGTAAGGCAGGGGTGAAGTTCAAAACTGAAAACAGGAGATTGGTTGAATATTTGTATATAGACTGAATATTCTCTGAGGTCCCCCCCATCATCCCAAGCAGACTGGCAAGAAACTAGAGGTTTTATGTCTGGAAACATTAAATGGATAGAGTCAGGACTTAAAAGACACCAGGTATACTGGAGAGCAGGGTTAAGTCTTAAAACAAGATGAAGGGGGGAAATCAGAGCGGGAGATGAACCATGAGAGACTATGGACTCTGAGAAACAAACTGAGGGTTCTAGCGGGGAGGGGGTGGGGGGATGGGTTAGCCTGGTGATGGGTATTAAAGAGGGCACATACCGAATGGAGCACTAGGTTTTATACGCAAACAATGAATTATGGAACACTACATCAAAAACTAATGATGTAATGTATGGTGATTAACATAATAAAAAAAATGCCAAAAAAAAAAAAAATGTCCTAAAGGTCTGTTCCTGAAACTGTGAGACCATTCCCACCCTCAACCACAGGTTCACCCCTGCTAGGCTTCAAAAATGACAGTAGCCAGGCTTATATAAAACCTTTCCCCCAAGATATGGAGGAATTTATTTTATTTTTTTTTAGAAATTGGCCTATCTGAGCAAAAAAGATCTCTACTTACATGTGAGATTTGAGGATCCCAGTGGAAAATTCTGGCTCCTTGCCTAACGACCCTTCATTGTAGACTACCAGTCAACAATCTTCACCTACTCAGACTTCCAATAAGTGTTTTTGTGCCTCACTCTTAAATATATACAGACAACTAAGGATCATGAGATATTTTAATCCTACTATTTATCGTTGCCTCCATTACGCCCACCCTCACCAAGGCCATCTTCATCTCTCATTTGGATTATTGGGATAATCTCTTAATTGGTTACTCAGCTTTCACCCTTGCCCCATTACAACCTATTCTCCACAGAGTCATCAGTGATACTTTGAAGACCTACACAATTCATGTCACTCCTCTTTATAAAACCCTCCAGTGGTTCTCCAACTTGGTCAGAGTAAAAGCCAAAGTCCATTTCCAGGCCCACAAAGGCCCTTGCTTTCCAAACACATTTCCTACCACTCTACCCTTTGCTCACTATACTCCATCCACTTTGGCCACCTGGATATTCAATTATACCAAATATGTTCCCATATCAGTGCCTCTGCACCTACTCTATGAAAAAAAAAAAAAACCAGCATCTGAAGAGGAGGAGATACTGCCCAACTCATTATATGAGGCCAGTATTACCCTGATACTAAATAAGACAAAGATTTCAAAAAAATAAGAAAACCACAAACCAATATCTCTTATAAATATAGACGCAAGAATTCACCACAAAATACTAGCTGACTTCATCTAGCAACATATACAAAGGATTGCACACCATGATTGAGTGAGATTTAACCCAAGAATGTAAGGTTGTTTCAACAACAGAAAATCAATTGATGTAATATACCAAATTAAAAGAATAAAGGACAGGTGCACCTGGGTGGCTCAGTTGGTTAAGTGTCTGCCTTCAGCTCAGGTAAGGATCTCAGGGTCCTGGGAACAAGTTCTGCATCAGGCTCCCCATGCGGTGGGGAGTCTGCTTCTCCCTCTGCCCCCCCCCCCATGTGCTTATTCGCTCTCTCTCTCTCTCTCTCGATGGCAAAAATAAAATCTTTTTAAAAAATAAATAAAAGACAAAAAGTATACAATCATCTCAGCAGGTACAGAAAAGTAATTTGAAGAAACAAACCCCTTCCATGATAAAAAAAAAAAAAAAAGAAAGAAAAGAAAAGAAACTCAACAAACTAGGAATAGAAGTGAAATCCCTCAGTCTGACAACAGGCACCTATGAAAAATCCTCAGCTAACATCATACATAATGGTGAGGGAATGAAAGCTTCCCTTCTCTGAGATCGAGAACAAAAAACGGATACTCACTCTTGCCACTTCTATTCAATATTGTACTGGAGGTTCTAGTTAAGGTAATTAAGCAACAAAAAAAGAAAAGGCATCCATACTGGAAAAAAAGAAATAAGTCTATCTCTATTTGCAAATGACATGATTTTGTATATACAAAATCCAAAGGCACACAACACACACAAACAACTGTTAGAGCTGCTAATAAATGATTTCAGCAAGATTGCACTATAAAAGAATAAACAATAATCAACTGCCTAGATCGGGCTCCCTGCTCGGCAGGAGGCCTGCTTCTCCCTCTCCCACTCCCTCTGCTTGTGTTCCCTCTCTCGCTGTCTCTCTGTCAAATAAATAAATCTTTAAAAAAAAGAAATTATGAAAATAATTCCAACAACAATAGCATCAAAAAGAATAAAGTACTTAGGAGTAAATTTAACAAAAGAAATGCCTACATTGCCTTGAAGAGATTGTTGGTAGGAATATGGTCATTAAAGGTGACTCTGAGGAGATCTCATACAAAAATGAGGAATTATATTATTGGAAACTAGAGGAAAGGTGATCCTTGTTATAAAGTGGCAAAGAACATGGCTGAATTGTATGTAATCCAGTGTTCTGTGGAAAATAAAATTTTAAAAGTGATATACTTGTATATTTAACTGAGATTTCTAAGTATTGAAGGTGCAGCCTGGTTTCTCCTTACTGTTTTTAGTAAAATAAGATTTGAGAGAGAGAAATTGAAATAATTGTTAAGCAAAAAGGAACGAGAACATGAAGATTTAGAAAATGCTCTGCCTATCCATATTACAAAAGATGAGGAGGCAAGTTCTGAAGAGAACATAAGAGTGTGGCTGAAAAATCATTTGATAAAGAGATTATGGGTGCTCTTCAGAGATTTACTGAGCCATCTCAGCAGAAGCTAGGAATAGTGATAGCTAACAAAGGGATTATATCAGCAGAAATACTATCAGCTTAGATAAAGGGGACAGAGACAGGTTGAAATGAAGAAATGCTGTCAGATTTCTGGAATTCTACAGGACGGGACAACAGAGCTATCCAACAGTGAACACGTGTCTTCCTTCAAGAAAAGGGAAGAATGGCCTTGAAAGTGATTCACAAATCAATAAGCCTACATGCCATCATAGACCAAGGGGATAAAGCTGTCTTCTCCTCAGTTACTGCAGTCCATGCTGCTGCTGCTGCCCAGTTCCTCCAGCATAGGGCTACCGCCCAAGGATGGGAAGGTAACAGTGTTATCCCAGTGGGTCTGGAGGGCAGAGCATTTGGACAAAGAAGGTTATTCTTGAGCCTTAAGATCTAAAGGAATCTGCCTGTATTTGTGACTGTATTTGGACATAGGGCCTTTAAAGAGGGAATTAAAGTTAATCAAGTCATAAGGGTATCCAATAGTACCAGTGTCCTTATAAGAAGAAAAGAGAGAAAGCAGGTATACACACTCACAGAAGAAAGACCATGTGAGGACACAGTGGGAAGGTGACCACCTGCAAGCCAAGGGAAGAGGTCACAGGAGAAACCAACCCTGCTGGCACTGTGATATTGAACTTGCATCTTCCAGAACTTCGAGAAAATACCTTTGTTATTTAAACCACCCACTCTGTGGTATTTTGTTATGGCAGCCCTGGCAAACTAATATAGCCACTATAATCAGGTTTCCTACAACTTGTCACCAAAAATATTCCTAACTGTTACAATATAGCATGGGCAAGGAATCTATGTGTGTGTGTGTGTGTGTGTAAAATCAAATAAAGAAAAACCCTACAAATAAGAAGATAATATGAAGACAAAACTCTTAAATATATGAAAAAAATACTCAACCTCATTCATAATAAGAGAAACATACCTTTAAACCACAATGAAGTATAACTTTACCCATCAGATTAACAAAGACAAAAATGCCTAATGTATGGGGAAAATGAACGTTCTAATACACTGGGGTTTTTTTAAGTTTTTATTTAAATTCTAGTTAGTTAGAATACAGTGTAATGTTAGTTTCAGGTGTACAATAGAGTGATTCAACAGTTCCATACAACACTCAGTGCTTATCACAAGTGCACTCCTTAATCTCCAGCACCTATTTCACCCATCTACCCACCACCTCCCTTCTTACTGGTAACCATCAGTTTCTTCTCTATAGTTAAGAGTCTGTTTCTTTCCCCCATGACTGTTTTGTTTCTCAAATTCCACATATGAGTGAAATCATGTGGTATTTGTCCTTCCCTGACTGATTTCGCTTAGCCTAACACTCTAGCTCCATCCATGTTGTTGCAAATGGTAAGATTTCATTCTTTTTGATGGCTGAGTAATATTCCACTGTATATAAAAACCACCTCTTTGTCCATTCATCAACCGATGGACATTTGGGTTCTTCCCATAATTTGGCTATTGCAGATAATGCTGCTATAAACATCGGGGTGCATGTATCCCTTTGAAATACTATTTTTGTATTCTTTGGGTAAATACCTACTAGAGCAATTGTTTGATGGTAGAGTAATTCTATTTTAAACTATTTGAGGAACCTCCATACTATTTTCCACAGTGGCTGCATCAGTTCGCATTTGCACCAACACTGTGAGAGAGTTCCCCTTTCTCCACATCCTTCCCAACATATATTGTTTCTTGTGTTGTTAATTTTAGCCATTCTGACAGGTGTGAGGTGATATCTCATCGTAGCTTTGATTTCTATTTCCCTGATGATGAGTGATGTCGAGCATCTTTTCACTTGTCTGTTGGCTGTCTAGATGTCTTCTTTGGAATAAATGTCTTTTCATGTCTTCTGCCCATTTTTGAATTGGATTATTTGGTTTTTAGGGGTTGCATTTTGTTAAGTTCTGTATATACTTTAGATACTAGCCCTTTATCAGATATGTTGTTTGCAAATATCTTCCCCCATTCCGTAGGTTGCCTTTTAGTTTTGTTGGTTTCCTTCACTGTGCAGAAGCTTTTTATTTTGATAAAGTCCCAATAGTTTATTTTTGCTTTTGTTTCCCTTGCCTCAGGAGGCATATCTAGTAAGAAGTTGCTACAGCCCATGTCAAAGAGGTTACTGCCTTGTTCTCCTCTAGGATTTTAATGGTTTCCTTTCTCACATTTAGGTATTTTTTTTCTTTTATTTTTTTAATAATTTTATATTGTTATGTCAATCACCATACATTACATCATTAGTTTTTGATGTAGTGTTCCATGATTCATTGTTTGTGCATAACACCCAGTGTTCCATGCAGAATGTGCCCTCTTTAATACCTGTCACCAGGCTAACCCAACCCCCCCTCCCCTCTAGAACCCTCACTTTGTTTTTCAGAGTCCATCGTCTCTAATGGTTCGTCTCCCCCTCCGACTTACTCCCTTTCATTCTTCCCCTCCTATCTTCTTCTTCTTTTTTTTTCTTAACATATATTGCATTGTTTCAGAAGTACAGATCTGTGATTCATCAGTCTTGTACGATTCACAGCGCTCACCATAGCACATACCCTCCCCAATGTCTATAACCCAGCCACCCACTCCCTCCCACCCCACACTACTCCAGCAACACTCAGTTCGTTTCCTGAGATTAAGAATTCCTCGTATCACTGAGGTCACATGATACATGTCTTTCTCTGAAATATGCTTATTTCATTCAGCATAACACCCTCCAGTTCTATCCACGTCGTTGCAAAAGGCAAGATATCATTCCTGTTGATGGCTGCATAATATTCCATTGTGTATATATACCACAGCTTCTTTATCCATTCATCTGTCGATGGACACCATGGCTCTTTCCACAGTTTGGCTATTGTGGACATGGCTGCTATAAACATCGGGGCGCACGTACCCCTTCAGATCCCTACATTTGTATCTTTGTGGTAAATACCCAGTAGTGCAATTGCTGGATCGTATGGTAGCTCTATTTTCAACTGTTTGAGGAACCTCCATACTGTTTTCCAGAGTGGTTGCACCAACTTGCATTCCCACCAACAGTGTAGGAGGGTTCCCCTTTCTCCGCATCCCCGCCAACATCTATCGTTTCCTGACTTGTAAATTTTAGCCATTCTGACTGATGTGAGGTGGTATCTCATTGAGGTTTTGATTTGGATTTCCCTGATGCCGAGCATCAACCCTGATGTTGAGCACTTTTTGATAAGTTCTTTATAGAATTTGGATACTAGCCCTTTATCTGATATGTCATTTGCAAATATTTTCTCCCATTCTGTCGGTTGTCTCTTGGTTTTGTGGGCTGTTTCTTTTGCTGTACAAAAGCTTTTTACCTTGATGAAGTCCTAATAGTTCATTTTTGCCCTTGCTTCCCTTGCCTTTGGCGATGTTTCTAGGAAGAAGTTGCTGTGGCTGAGGTCGAAGAGGTTGCTACCTGTGTTCTCCTTTAGGATTTTGATGGACTCCTGTCTCACGTTTAGGTCTTTCAACCATTTGGAGTCTCTTTTTGTGTGTGGTGTAAGGAAATGGTCCACTTTCATTCTTCTGTATGTGGCTGTCCAATTTTCCCAACACCATTTGTTGAAGAGACTGTCTTTTTTCCATTGGACATTCTGTCCTGCTTTGTCAAAGATGAGTTGACCATAAAGTTCAGGGTCCATTTCTGGGCTCTCGATGCTGTTCCATTGATCTATGTGTCTGTTTTTGTGCCAGTACCATAATGTCTTGATGATGACAGCTTTGTAGTAGACCTGGAAGTCCGGAAGTGTGATGCCGCCAGCTTTGCTTTTCTTTTTCAACATTGCTCTGGCTACTCAGGGTCTCTTCTGGTTCCATACAAATTTTAGGATTATTTGTTCCATTTCTTTGAAAAAAGTGGATGGTATTTTGATGGGGATTGCACTGAATGTGTCGATTGCTCTAGGTAGCATTGACATCTTCACAATGTTTGTTCTTCCAATCCATGAGCATGGAATATTTTTCCATTTCTTTGTGTCTTCTTCAATTACTTTCATGAGTATTTTATAGTTTTCTGAGTACAGATCTTTTGCCTCTTTGCTTAGATTTATTCCTAGGTATCTTATGGTTTTGGGTGCAATTGTAAATGGGATCGACTCCTTGATTTGTCTCTCTTCTGTCTTGGTGGTGGTGTATAGGAATGCCACTGATTTCTGTGCATTGATTTTATATCCTGCCCCTTTACTGAATTCCTGTATGAGTTCTAGCAGTTTTGGGGTGGAGTCTTTTGGGTTTTCCACATACAGTATCATATCATCTGCAAAGAGTGAGAGTTTGACTTCCTCTTTACCGATTTGGAAGTCCTTGATTTCTTTTTGTTGTCTGATTGCTGTGGCTAGGACTTCTAATACTATGTTGAATAGCAGTGGTGATGGTGGACATCCCTGCCACGTTCCTGACCTTAGGGGAAAAGCTCTCAGCCTTTCCCCATTGAGAATGATATTTGCTGTAGGTTTTTCATAGATGGCTTTTATGATATTGAGGTATGTACCCTCTATCCCTATACTCTGAAGAGTTTTGACCAAGAAAGGATGCTGTACTTTGGCAAATGCTTCTTCTGCATCTATTGAGAGGATCATATGATTCTTGTTCTTTCTTTCGTTAATGTATTGTATCACGTTGATTGATTTGCGGATGTTGAACCAGCCTTGAGCCCAGGGATAAATCCCACTTGGTCATGGTGAATAATCCTTTTAATGTACTGTTGGATCCTATTGGCTAGTATTTTGGTGAGAATTTTTGCATCCCTGTTCATCAAGGGTATTGGTCTGTAATTCTCCTTTCTGATGGGGTCTTTGTCTGGTTTTGGGATCAAGGTAATGGTGGCCTCATAAAATGAGTTTGGAAGTTTTCCTTCCATTTCAAATTTTTGGAACAGTTTCAGGAGAATAGGTATTAATTCTTCTTGAAATGTCTGGTAGAATTCCCCTGGGAAGCCATCTGGCCCTGGGCTTTTCTTTCTTGGGAGATTTTTGATGACTGCTTCAATTTCCTTAGGGGTTATAGGTCTGTTCAGGTTTTCTATTTCTTCCTGGTTCAATTTTGGTAGTTGATACATCTCTAGGAATGTACCCGTTTCTTCCAGGTTACCTAATTTGCTGGCATAGAGTTGCTCATACTATGTTCTTATAATTGTTTGTATTTCTTTGGTGTTGGTTGTGATCTCTCCTATTTCATTCATGATTTTGTTGATTTGGGTCATTTCTCTTTTCTTTTTAAAAAGTCTGGCCAGGGGTTTATCAATCTTGTTAATTCTTTCAAAGAACCAGCTCCTAGTTTCGTTGATCTGTTCTACTGTTCTTTTGGTTTCTAGTTCATTGATTTCTGCTCTGATCTTTATTAATTCTCTTCTCCTGCTGGGTTTGGGCTTTATTTGCTGTTTTTTCTCTAGCTCCTTTGGGTGTAGGGATAGGTTGTATATTTGAGACCTTTCTTGTTTCTCGAGAAAGGCTTGTATTGCTATATACTTTCCTCTCAGGACTGCCTTTGTTGTATCCCAGAGATTTTGAACAGTTGTGTTTTCATTTTCATTGGTTTCCATGAACTTTTGAAATTCTTCTTTAATTTCCTGGTTGACCCATTCCTTCTTTAGTAGGATGCTCTTTAGCCTCCATGTATTTGAGTTCTTTCCGACTTTCCTCTTGTGATTGAGTTCTAGTTTCAAAGCATTGTGGTCTGAAAATATGCACGGAATAATCCCAGTCTTTTGGTACCGGTTGAGACCTGATTTGTGACCTAGGATGTGATCAATTCTGGAGAATGTTCCGTGGGCACTAGAGAAGAATGTGTATTCCGTTGCTTTGGGATGGAATGTTCTGAATATGTCTGTGAAGTGCATTTGGTCCAGTGTGTCGTTTAAAGTCCTTATTTCCTTGTTGATCTTTTGCTTAGATGATCTGTCCATTTCAGTCGGGGGGGGGTGTTAAAGTCCCCAACTATTATTGTATTGTTGTCAATGTGTTTCTTCGCTTTTGTTATTAATTGCCTTATATAATTGGCTGCTCCCATGTTAGGGGCATAGATATTTACAATTGTTAGATCTTCTTGTTGGATAGACCCTTTAAGTAGGATATAGTGTCCTTCTTCATCTCTTATTACAGTCTTTGGTTTAAAATCTAATTTGTCTGATATAAGGATTGCCACCCCAGCTTTCTTTTGGTGTCCATTAGCATGGTAAATGGTTTTCCACCCCCTCACTTTCAATCTGGGGGTGTCTTTGGGTCTAAAATGAGTCTCTTGCGGACAGCATATCGATGGGTCTTGTTTTTTAATCCAATCTGATAGCCTGTGTCTTTTGATTGGGGCGTTTGGCCCATTTACATTCAGGGTAACTATTGAAAGGTATGAATTTAGTGCCATTGTATTGCCTGTAAGGTGACTGTTACTGTATATTGTCTGTGTTCCTTTCTGCTCTGTGCTGCTTTTAGGCTCTCTTTTTGCTTAGAGGACCCCTTTCAATATTTCTTGGAGGGCTGGTTTTGTGTTTGCAAATTCCTTTAGTTTTTGTTTGTCCTGGAAACTTTTTATCTCTCCTCCTATTTTCAATGACAGCCTAGCTGGATATAGTCTTCTTGGCTGCATGTTTTTCTCGTTTAGTGCTCTGAAGATATCATGCCAGTCCTTTCTGGCCTGCCAGGTCTCTGTGGATAGGTCTGTGGCCAATCCAATGTTTCTACCATTGTAGGTTACATATCTCTTCTCCCGAGCTGCTTTCAGGATTTTCTCTTTGTTTCTGAGACTCGTAAGTTTTACTATTAGATGTCGGGGTGTTGACCTATTTTTATTGATTTTGAGAGGGGTTCTCTGTGCCTCCTGGATTTTGATGCCTGTTTCCTTCCGCACATTAGGGAAATTCTCTGCTATAATTTGCTCCAATATACCTTCTACCCCTCTCTCTCTTTCTTCTTCTGGGATCCCAATTATTCTAATGTTGTTTTGTCTTACCATATCGCTTATCTCTTGAATTCTGCCCTTGTGATCCAGTAGCTGTTTATCTCTCTTTTTCTCAGCTTCTTTATTTTCCATCATTTGGTCTTCTATATTGCTGATTCTCTCTTCTGCCTCATTTATCCTAGCAGTTAGTGCCCGCATTTTTGTTTGCACCTCATTAATAGCCTTTTTGATTTCGATTTGGTTAGATTTTAGTTCTTTTATTTCTCCAGGAGGGGTTTCTCTAATAACTTCCACGCTTTTTATCAAGCCCAGCTAGTATCTTTAAGATCATGATTCTGAATTCTAGGTCCGACATCATACTAATGTCTGTATTGAGTAGGTCCCTGGCAGACGGTACTACCTCTTGTTCTTTTTGCTGAGGTGATTTTTTTCGTCTTGTCATTTTGTCCAGAGGAGAATAGATGAATGAGAGAACAAAATGCTAACAGGGTAACAACGTCCCCAGCAAATATACTCTAAACAAATCAGAAAAGACCTGAAACCAGGGGAAAAGAAAGGGAAAGAAAGAAAAAAGAAAGAGAAAAAAGAAAAAGAATAAGATAAAAACAAACAAAAACAGAACAAAACAAAACAAAAAAACAGAATATGTTCAAATATGATCAGGCTAGTGCATAGATCAGTGCCACACACTGGATTTTGGGTGTATTTTGGTCTGTTAGAAGAAAGTGCCTGCTAAAATTTTAAAGGAAGAAAGACTTATATATGTACAAAATAAGGGTTGATACAATGAAGGGATGGAAGATGAGTGTAAAGATGAAAATTATAAAAGATTTTATAAAAGGAAGTGATAAGTTGTTTGAAAAAAGAAGATTTAAAAAAAAAAACAAAGGGAGAGCATGTGATCAGGCAGGAGATTAGAACAAAGCCATACACCAGTGATTTAGGGTATATTTTGATCTGTTAGAAGAAACTGTATCTCAAAATTTTAAAGAGAGAACAACTTATATATGTATGCCAAAAAGAAGGGTATCTACTATGAAGGGATAGAATCTGACTCTAAAAATGAAAAATAAAAATTTTTTTTCAAAAGGGATTGAGAAGATGGTTGAAAAAGGGAAAAAGAAAAATTAAAAAAAAAAAGTTAAAAAATTAACTTTGAAAAACTAATGAATCATGGTAAAAAAGCCATGAATTCTATGTGCAGTATTCCCCTAGCGCTGGAGTTCTCCCATTCTCCTTGATCGGTACACTTGGTCTTGGCTGGCTGTTGGTGCTGATCTTCTGGGGGAGGGGCCTGTTGCCATGGTTCCCAAATGTCTTTGCCGGAGGCGGAATTGCCCCGCCCTTGTCGGTCTGGGCTAAGGGATCTGCTCGGGTTTGCTCTCGGGAGCCTTTGTTCCCTGCAAGCCCTCCATACAGCTTTGGAAGATGAGAGTGAAAATGGTGGCCTCCCAATCTCTGCCGAGGAGCCGAGAACTTGGGGCCCCACTCCTCAGTGCGCCCCCAGAGAAAAGTAGTCAATCACTCCCGTCTCCCCGGTCTCTGGCCGCACTCCGCGCTCACCCGGCCTGTGACCGAGCGTTTCTATCTCTGGCACCTGACTTGGTGTGGAGTCTCCAAACCCAGCAGATCCCTGCAGTGCGCTCCCGCGCCACTCCTCCCGGGGGAGGAAGGGGAGTCTCCCCGGATCTGCTGCTTGTTGGGTCCCTGCTGGAGGAGCAGTGGCCCGACTGGGCCGCGGATCACAGTTTATGGCCACCCCGAGCTGAGAGCCCACGCCTCGGCTCCATCTCTGCAGCCGGCTTCCCCGCTCCGATACCTGGGAGCTCTGCCGCACTCAGGCACCCCCGGTCTTTCTGTGACCCCGAGGGTCCTGAGACCACACTGTCCCGCGAGGGTTCCACACCCTGCTTAGCCACTGGAGCGACGTCCCTCAGCGGAGCTGACTTCTAAAAGGTCCGATTTTGTGCTCCCCAGCTCTGGCACTTGCCAGAAGCCGCCGGCGGAGGCCCCCTCCCCCGCCGTCTATCCTCCCGAATATCGCCTTGGATTCACTTCTCCGCACATCCTACCTTCCAGAAAGTGGTCGCTTTTCTGTTCAGAGTGTTGTTACTATTCTTCTCTTCAATCTCCTGTTGAGTTCGTAGGTGTTGAGAATGGTTTGATCTCTATTCAGCGGAATTCCTGAGACCAGACGAAATCCAGGTCTCCTACACCTCCGCCATCTTGCTCCGCCCCCCATCTTGCATTCTTAACAGCAATGTGTGAGAGTTCCAGTTGCTCTGCATCCTCACCAGTACTTAGTATTGGTTTTATCCATTCTAATAAGTGTGTTAAAGTATTTCATTGTGGTTTTAATTTTCATTTCCCTAATGACTTTGAGAATGTTTTATGTGCTTATAGCCATTTTTATAAATAATCTTTGGCAAAATGTCTATGCAAATATTTTGCCCATTTCTCTTCACAATAGGGAACAAACTGAGGGTTGCTGGAGGGGAGGTGGGTAGGGGGATGGGTTAAATGGGTGATGAGCATTAAGGAGGGCCCTTGTGATGAGCACTGGGTGTTATATGCAAGTGATGAATCACTAAATTCTATCCCTGAAACTAAGAACTACACTATATGTTAACTAACTAGAATTTTAAAAAACCTTGAAAGAAAAAAATAAAAAATGTAGTTTATTATTTTTTTATTAAGTTTTAAGAGTTCTCTATATATTCTAGAAACAAGTCCTTTGTCAGATATGTGGTTTGTAAATATTTTCTCCAGTCTGTGAGTTGTGTTTTTATTGTCTTAACAGTATCTTTAGCAGAGGAGAAGTTTATAATTTTGATGAAATTGTATTTATCAGTTTTTTTTTTCTTGTATGGATTATGCTTTGGGTCCAGTATTTAAAAACTAATTGCAAAAGCCAAGGTCACAAAGATTTCTTGTTGTTTTCTAAAGTTTTTATAGCTTTATATTTCATATGTAGGCTCATGATCTATTTTGAGTTAATTTTTTGTATAAGGTACAAGGTTTAGGTCTATGCTACTTTTTTTGGCACATGGATATCCAATTGTTCTAGCACCATTTATTGAAAGGACTATCCTTTCCCCCATTGAATTTTCTTTGCCCAAAATCAATTGGCCATATTTGTGTGAGTCTATTTCTGAACTCTGCTTTCTGTTCCATTGATCTACATGTGTCTTTCTCTCTCCCTTTCTTCTGAGGTAACTGCTATTAACTCTGTGTATACTTCCAGAGATATTCTATGTATATATAACTGTAAATATAAATATATTTTTCTTTTTGCCTTTACTGAAATAGTTACATAATTTTCACACTGTTCTGCACCTTGCTTTGTATAATTTAATATTCTATCATGGAGGTAAAGTTCAATGAGTTCACTCCAATTAGAACTATCTCATTTATTTTAATGGTTGCAAAATATTCCACTGTATGGATGTATCATAATTTATTTAACCAGTTTTTCATGCTGAATATGTAGGGTGCTTTCAAACTTTTGCTATTACAAATAATCTTCAGTGCATAGCATCAAACACATTTTAATCTACAAATGTATGACTATGCCTGGAGGGTCAGTTCCTAGAAATGGTATTTTTATAGATTTTAATAAATTTCCCCCCCCTAAAGATTGTTCAGACTTATTCTTCTATCAACAGTGTATTAGATCCCACAACTATTTGGTCAACTAATCTTTAACAAAGTAGGAAAGAATATCCAATGGATAAAGGACCATCTCTTCAACAAATGGTATTGGGCAAACTGGACAGCAAGATGCAAAACAATGAAAACTAGACCACTTTCTTGGACCACACACAAAAATAAATTCAAAATGGATTAAAGACGTAAATGTGAGGGGGCAGAGCAAGATGGCGGAGGTGTAGGAGACCTGGATTTCGTCTGGTCTCAGGAATTCAGCTGAATAGGGATCAAACCATTCTGAACACCTACGAACTCAACAGGAGATCGAAGTTAAGAATAGTAACAACACTCTGAACAGAAAAGCGACCACTTTCTGGAAGGTAGGACGTGCGGAAAAGTGAATCCGAGGCGATATGCGGGAGGATAGACGGTGGGGGAGGGGGCCTCTGTCGGCCGCTTCTGGCAAGTGCTAGAGCCGCGGAGCACAAAATCGGAACTTTTAGAAGTTGGCTCCGCTGAGGGACGTCGCTCCAGTGGCTAAGTGGCGGGTGGAACCCTCGCGGGACAGTGTGGTCTCAGGACCCTCGGGGTCACAGAAAGACCGGGGGTGCCTGAGTGCAGCAGAGCTCCCAGGTGTCAGAGCTGGGAAGCCAGCTGCAGAGACAGAGCCGAGGCGCGGGCTCTCAGCCCCGGGGTTGCCATAAACTGTGATCCGCGGCCCAGTCGGGCCACTGCTCCTCCAGCAGGGACCCAACAAGCGGCAGATCCAGGGAGACTCCCCTTCCTCCCCCGGGAGGAGCGGTGCGGGAACGCACTGCAGGGACCTGCTGGGTTTGGAGACTCCCCCCGGGGTCGTCTGCCGGAAATAGAAACGCTCGGTCGCAGGCCGGGTGAGCACGGAGTGTGGCCGGAGACCGGGGAGACGGGAGTGACTGCTTTTCTCTGGGGGCACACTGAGGAGCGGGGCCCCGAGTTCTCAGGCTCCTCCGGGCGGAGATTGGGAGGCCACCATTTTCACCCTGGTCCTCCAAAGCTGTACCGAGAGCAGGGAACAAAAGCTCCTGAGAGCAAACCCGAGCAGATTACTTAGCCCGGACTCACAAGGGCGGGGCAATTCGGCCTCTGGCAAAGACCTTTGGGAACCATGGCAACAGGCCCCTCCCCCAGAAGATCAGCACCAACAGCCAGCAAGCCAAGACCAAGTTTACCAATCAAGGAGATCGGGAGAACTCCAGTGCTAGGGGAATACTGCACATAGAATTGATGGCTTTTTTACCATAATTCATTAGTTTTTCAAAGTTAATTTTTTTAACCGTTTTTTAAATTTTTCTTTTTCCCTTTTTCAACCAACATCTTATCAATCCCTTTTTTAAAAAAAACATTTTTTATTTTTCATTTTTAGAGTCATATTTTTATCCCTTCATAGTAGTTACCCTTATTTTTGGCATATATATATAGGTTGTTCTCTCTTTAAAATTTTGAGATACAGTTTCTTCTAACAGATCAAAATATACCCTAAATTACTAGTGTATGGCTTTGTTCTAGTCTCCTGCCTGATCACATTCTCTCCTTTTTTCTTTTTTTCTTTTTTCTTTATTTTTTTAAAAATCTTCTTTCTTTTTAAAAACAACTTCTAATCTTATCAATTCCTTTTATAAAATCTTTTATAATTTTCATCTTTACAGTCATCTTCCATCCCTTCATTGTATCACCCTTATTTTGTACATATATAAGTCTTTCTTCCTTTAAAATTTTAGCAGGCACTTTCTTCTAACAGACCAAAATACTCCCAAAATCTAGTGTGTGGCACTGATCTATGCACTAGCCTGATCATATTTGATCATATTCTGTTTTTTTTTTGTTTTGTTCTGTTTTTGTTTTTATCTTTTTCTTTTTCCTTTTTTCCCTCTTTTTTCTTTCTTTCCCTTTCTTGTCCCCTGGTTTCAGGTCTTTTCTGATTTCTATAGAGTATATTAGCTGGAGACGTTGTTAACCTGTGAGCATTCTGTTCTCTCATTCATCTAGTCTCCTCTGGACAAAATGACAAGACGAAAAAAATCACCTCAGCAAAAAGAACAAGAGGTAGTACCGTCTGCCAGGGACCTACTCAATACTGACAATAGTACGATGTCGGACCTAGAGTTCAGAATCATGATCTTAAAGATACTAGCTGGGCTTGAAAAAAGCGTGGAAGTTATTAGAGAAACCCTTTCTGGAGAAATAAAAGAACTAAAATCTAACCAAGTTGAAATCAAAAAGGCTATTAATGAGTTGCAAACAAAAATGGGGGCATTAACTGCTAGGATAAATGAGGCAGAAGAGAGAATCAGCAATATAGAAGACCAAATGATGGAAAATAAAGAGGCTGAGAAAAAGAGAGATAAACAACTACAGGATCATGAGGGCAGAATTCGAGATATAAGTGATATGATAAGATGAAACAACATTAAAATAATTGGGATCCCAGAAGAAGAAGAGAGAGAGGGGCAGAAGGTATATGGGAGCAAATAATAGCAGAGAATTTCCCTAATGTGTGGAAGGAAACAGGCATCAAAATCCAGGAGGCACAGAGAACCCCTCTCAAAATCAATAAAAATAGGTCAACACCCCGACATCTAATAGTAAAACTTACGAGTCTCAGAGACAAAGAGAAAATCCTGAAAGCAGCTCGGGAGAAGAGATATGTAACCTACAATGGTAGAAACATTAGATTGGCCACAGACCTATCCACAGAGACCTGGCAGGCCAGAAAGGACTGGCATGATATCTTCAGAGCACTAAACGAGAAAAACATGCAGCCAAGAAGACTATATCCAGCTAGGCTGTCATTGAAAATAGGAGGAGAGATAAAAAGTTTCCAGGACAAACAAAAACTAAAGGAATTTGCAAACACAAAACCAGCCCTCCAAGAAATATTGAAAGGGGTCCTCTAAGCAAAAAGAGAGCCTAAAAGCAGCACAGAGCAGAAAGGAACACAGACAATATACAGTAACAGTCACCTTACAGGCAATACAATGGCACTAAATTCATACCTTTCAATAGTTACCCTGAATGTAAATGGGCCAAACGCCCCAATCAAAAGACACAGGCTATCAGATTGGATTAAAAAACAAGACCCATCGATATGCTGTCCGCAAGAGACTCATTTTAGACCCAAAGACACCCCCAGATTGAAAGTGAGGGGGTGGAAAACCATTTACCATGCTAATGGACACCAAAAGAAAGCTGGGGTGGCAATCCTTATATCAGACAAATTAGATTTTAAACCAAAGACTGTAATAAGAGATGAAGAAGGACACTATATCCTACTTAAAGGGTCTATCCAACAAGAAGATCTAACAATTGTAAATATCTATGCCCCTAACATGGGAACAGCCAATTATATAAGGCAATTAATAACAAAAGCGAAGAAACACATTGACAACAATACAATAATAGTTGGGGACTTTAACACCCCCCCCCCGGCCGGAAAGGACAGATCATCTAAGCAAAAGATCAACAAGGAAATAAGGACTTTAAACGACACACTGGACCAAATGCACTTCACAGACATATTCAGAACATTCCATCCCAAAGCAACGGAATACACATTCTTCTCTAGTGCCCACGGAACATTCTCCAGAATTGATCACATCCTAGGTCACAAATCAGGTCTCAACCGGTACCAAAAGACTGGGATTATTCCGTGCATATTTTCAGACCACAATGCTTTGAAACTAGAACTCAATCACAAGAGGAAAGTCGGAAAGAACTCAAATACATGGAGGCTAAAGAGCATCCTACTAAAGAAGGAATGGGTCAACCAGGAAATTAAAGAAGAATTTCAAAAGTTCATGGAAACCAATGAAAATGAAAACACAACTGTTCAAAATCTCTGGGATACAACAAAGGCAGTCCTGAGAGGAAAGTATATAGCAATACAAGCCTTTCTCAAGAAACAAGAAAGGTCTCAAATATACAACCTATCCCTACACCCAAAGGAGCTAGAGAAAAAACAGCAAATAAAGCCCAAACCCAGCAGGAGAAGAGAATTAATAAAGATCAGAGCAGAAATCAATGAAATAGAAACCAAAAGAACAGTAGAACAGATCAACGAAACTAGGAGCTGGTTCTTTGAAAGAATTAACAAGATTGATAAACCCCTGGCCAGACTTTTTAAAAAGAAAAGAGAAATGACCCAAATCAACAAAATCATGAATGAAATAGGAGAGATCACAACCAACACCAAAGAAATACAAACAATTATAAGAACATAGTATGAGCAACTCTATGCCAGCAAATTAGGTAACCTGGAAGAAACGGGTACATTCCTAGAGATGTATCAACTACCAAAATTGAACCAGGAAGAAATAGAAAACCTGAACAGACCTATAACCCCTAAGGAAATTGAAGCAGTCATCAAAAATCTCCCAAGAAAGAAAAGCCCAGGGCCAGATGGCTTCCCAGGGGAATTCTACCAGACATTTCAAGAAGAATTAATACCTATTCTCCTGAAACTGTTCCAAAAATTTGAAATGGAAGGAAAACTTCCAAACTCATTTTATGAGGCCACCATTACCTTGATCCCAAAACCAGACAAAGACCCCATCAGAAAGGAGAATTACAGACCAATACCCTTGATGAACAGGGATGCAAAAATTCTCACCAAAATACTAGCCAATAGGATCCAACAGTACATTAAAAGGATTATTCACCATGACCAAGTGGGATTTATCCCTGGGCTCAAGGCTGGTTCAACATCCGCAAATCAATCAACGTGATACAATACATTAACGAAAGAAAGAACAAGAATCATATGATCCTCTCAATAGATGCAGAAGAAGCATTTGCCAAAGTACAGCATCCTTTCTTGGTCAAAACTCTTCAGAGTATAGGGATAGAGGGTACATACCTCAATATCATAAAAGCCATCTATGAAAAACCTACAGCAAATATCATTCTCAATGGGGAAAGGCTGAGAGCTTTTCCCCTAAGGTCAGGAACGTGGCAGGGATGTCCACCATCACCACTGCTATTCAACATAGTATTAGAAGTCCTAGCCACAGCAATCAGACAACAAAAAGAAATCAAGGACTTCCAAATCGGTAAAGAGGAAGTCAAACTCTCACTCTTTGCAGATGATATGATACTGTATGTGGAAAACCCAAAAGACTCCACCCCAAAACTGCTAGAACTCATACAGGAATTCAGTAAAGGGGCAGGATATAAAATCAATGCACAGAAATCAGTGGCATTCCTATACACCACCACCAAGACAGAAGAGAGACAAATCAAGGAGTCGATCCCATTTACAATTGCACCCAAAACCATAAGATACCTAGGAATAAATCTAAGCAAAGAGGCAAAAGATCTGTACTCAGAAAACTATAAAATACTCATGAAAGAAATTGAAGAAGACACAAAGAAATGGAAAAACGTTCCATGCTCATGGATTGGAAGAAGAAACATTGTGAAGATGTCAGTGCTACCTAGAGCAATCTACACATTCAGTGCAATCCCCATCAAAATACCATCCACTTTTTTCAAAGAAATGGAACAAATAATCCTAAAATTTGTATGGAACCAGAAGAGACCCTGAATAGCCAGAGCAATGTTGAAAAAGAAAAGCAAATCTAGCGGCATCACAATTCCGGACTTCCAGCTCTACTACAAAGCTGTCATCATCAAGACAGTATGGTACTGGCACAAAAACAGACACATAGATCAATGGAACAGCATCGAGAGCCCAGAAATGGACCCTGAACTCTATGGTCAACTCATCTTTGACAAAGCAGGAAAGAATGTCCAATGGAAAAAAGACAGTCTCTTCAACAAATGGTGTTGGGAAAATTGGACAGCCACATGCAGAAGAATGAAACTGGACCATTTCCTTACATCACACACAAAAACAGACTCCAAATGGTTGAAAGACCTAAACGTGAGACAGGAGTCCATCAAAATCCTAAAGGAGAACACAGGCAGCAACCTCTTCGACCTCAGCCACAGCAACTTCTTCCTAGAAACATCGCCAAAGCCAAGGGAGCAAGGGCAAAAATGAACTATTGGGATTTCATCAAGATAAAAAGCTTTTGCACAGCAAAAGAAACAGTCCACAAAACCAAAAGACAACCGACAGAATGGGAGAAAATATTTGCAAATGACATATCAGATAAAGGGCTAGTATCCAAAATCTATAAAGAACTTATCAAACTCAACACCCAAAGAACAAATAATCCAATCAAGAAATGGGCAGAAGACATGAACAGACACTTTTCCAAAGAAGACATCCAAATGGCCAACAGACACATGAAAAAGTGCTCAACATTGATCGGCATCAGGGAAATCCAAATCAAAACCTCAATGAGATACCACCTCACACCAGTCAGAATGGCTAAAATTAACAAGTCAGGAAACGACAGATGTTGGCGGGGATGCGGAGAAAGGGGAACCCTCCTACACTGTTGGTGGGAATGCAAGTTGGTGCAACCACTCTGGAAAACAGTATGGAGGTTCCTCAAACAGTTGAAAATAGAGCTACCATACGATCCAGCAATTGCACTACTGGGTATTTACCACAAAGATACAAATGTAGGGACCCGAAGGGGTACGTGTACCCCAATGTTTATAGCAGCAATGTCCACAATAGCCAAACTGTGGAGAGAGCCAAGATGTCCATCGACAGATGAATGGATAAAGAAGCTGTGGTATATATACACAATGGAATATTATGCAGCCATCAAAAGGAATGAGATCTTGCCATTTGCAACGACGTGGATAGAATTGGAGGGTGTTATGCTGAGTGAACTAAGTCAATCAGAGAAAGACATGTATCATATGACTTCGCTGATATGAGGAATTCTTAATCTCAGGAAACAAACTGAGGGTTGCTGGAGTGGTGGGGGGGTGGAGGGATCGGATGGCTGGGTGACAGACATTGGGGAGGGTATGTGCTATGGCAAGTGCTATGAATTGTGCAAGATTGTTGAATCACAGATCTGTACTTCTGAAACAAATAATGCAATATATATTAAGAAAAAAAAAGAAGATGATATCAGGAAGGGAAGAATGAAGGGGGGGAATACGGAGGGGGAGACCAACCATGAGAGACGATGGACTCTGAAAAACAAACTGAGGGTTCTAGAGGGGAGGGGGTGGGGGGATGGGTTAGCCTGGTGATGAGTATTAAATAGGGCACGTTCTGCGTGGAGCACTGGGTGTTATGCACAAACAGTGAATCATGGAACTCTACCCCCAAAACTAATGATGTAATGTATGGTGATTAACATAACAATAAAAAAATTTTTAAAAAGAAGAATGCAAAATGGTACAGACACTTTGCAAATCAATTTGTCAGTTTCTTACAAAAATGAACCCACATGTACTATACGGCCCGGCAATCCCACTCATACGTAATTACCCAGGTAGAATGAAAACTTATGTTCACTTAAAAAAAAATGTTGAGGGACTCCTGGGTGGCTCAGTCAGTTAAGCACCTGCCTTTGGCTCAGGTCATAACCCCAGGGTGCTGGGATCGAGTCCCACGTCAGGCTCCCTGCTCAGCAAGGAGTCTGCTTCTCCTTCTGCCCCTGCCCCCTGCTGGTGATCTCTCTCTCACTCTCTCAAAGAAATAAGTAAAATCTTTTAAAATAAATAAAAATTAAAATTAAAAAAAAATTTTTAGGGGCACCTGGGTGGCTCAGTCATTAGGTGTCTGCCTTCAGCTCAGGCGGTGATCCCAGGGTCCTGGAAATCGAGCCCCGCACTGGGCTCCCTGCTTGGCGGGGAGTCTGCTTCTCCCTCTCCCACTCCCCCTGCTTGTGTTCCCTCTCTTGGTCTCTCTCTCTGTCAAATAAATAAAATCTTTTTAAAAAAATTTTTTAAAGGGGCACCTGGGTGGCTCAGTCGTTAAGCGTCTGCCTTCGGCTCAGGTCATGATCCCAGGGTCCTGGGATCGAGTCCCACATCAGGCTCCCTGCTCAGTGGGGAGTCTGCTTCTCCCTCTCCCATTCCCCCTGCTTGTGTTCCTGCTCTTGCTGTCTCTCTCTTTCAAATAAATAAATAAAATCTTAAAAAAAATTTTTTTAATTTTTTAATTGTTGATGAATATATCTACCAAAATGTAAAATGACTAGATAATACCTAAAATTGCTAAAACAAAAAATAACATAAACCTATTTTATGAATAAGGAAGCAACTACCAAAAGAAATAGCTAAAAGATCTAAAAGGGATTGACGCTTAGGTGGGAGTAGTTAGAAGTGGTTGCTGTTTCTTATTAAAAACCTTCCAGTACTATTCGTTTTTCAACTATGTTAAAAATTTTAATGAAAAATTTAGAAAGCAAAGACATGCTCTGTGATTCCATTTCTGTGAAGTTCTAAAACCACAAAAACTAGTCTATGGTTACATGTCACTTAATCTCAAATGTTTCAGAAAAAATTATCTATTCACATATAAAAAGAGCAAATGAGGTAAAATGTTAATGATAAGGGAATCTGGGTAAAGGGTATATGAGTGTTCTTTATAGTATTATTTTTCTTGCAACTTTTCTGTAAGTTTGGAATTATTTCCAAATAAAAAGTTTTCCAAAAGTGACTAATTTATGGTAGAAAAATTGTTGCTCTGCAGAATGAAAGCAGGAATTGACTGTGAAGGAGCATGATGGAAATTTCTGGAATGTTGGTAATGTTCTATATCTTGATAGGAGTTTAGGTTATATGGTGTGTGCATATATCAAACCTCATAAAATAGTACTCTTTAGATTGTTACATTTTGCTGTATGTAAATTTTACTTTGATTAAAAACATAAACAAATATTGAACTTGAGGATACTCATGCTAAAATGTTTAGAGGTGATGTGTACTGATGTCTGCAACTTACTTTCCAATGCATTAAAAAAAACCATAATATGGATTGATGGGTGAAAAGAAACATAGATGGGACGGGCATGTAATAAACCAAAAATAGCAAAATGTTCATTATAAAATCCAATGGTAGGCATGTGGTTTTTCACTATAAATTTCCTTCAACTTTCTGTGTGTTTGAAATTTTTCATAAGAAAATGTTGGGGAAAAAAGCAAAGGATGAGAAAGCACTGTGAAAGGAGGTATCAGATTTTAAAATTTATCAGAAAAGAGCAGGTCCTTTAAAAGATTGCAAAACACTGATATGGGTAAGGAAATCAGAGTTAAAGAGACTTATGCCTGATGGTCCAGCTTGAAAGTAGCAGAAAAAGGACTGGGATACACGTCTGTTCACCCTGTACCATGCAAAACCTTCTCAACAGCAAGCCCCTTGATGCCTAGTATCACAGCCACATGACCAGTGTCCTCTGTCTAACCCAGCAGCATGCACAGTGGACACTTAGCACCCTTAGATAAGGACGGGGGTCCCAATTTTCTTCATCAGTTTTGATCAGGTTCTACTCAGAGTTTTACAAAGAGATCAGGTCCTAATATTCATTTGTCAACTGAAAAATTTAAACTTCCCTTAGGATATTTGTGGGCATGAAACTTTCATCTCAGCCTTTCTTTTGCCTAAGAAGCACTGACCTCTCACCTTTATTAAGTGAGATACAAATACGTGGTTAAGCAAATAGCCTAGAGATAACTACCACTGCCTATATCAATCTTTTTGGAATAGATTGCACATTTAAAAACACAAATAAAACACACACATACAACCTAATGTCCATCAACAGGAGAATGAATGAAAAATTATGTGCAGCCACATAATGGAATAATATGCAGCAATTAAAATTAATGCACTTACACTACATGTAACAAAATGGATAAATCTCAAAAACACCATACTGAACAGAAAAAAATAAAGTTGAGGAAGAATACATATAGCATAATATGTTCTAAAATTTTTTTCACATACAAAACAATGCTATACATGGTTTGAGGATATGCACCTATGTACCTAATGTATGAAATGATAAAAACCAAATTCAGAATAATGGTTTCCTCTTGGGAGAAAGAAGAGTTACACAGGTGGGTTCTATTATTTTTGTTTAAGAGATAAAAATTTTAAATATACAGTTTCTGATCATTGGCAAATGAGGTAATTCAGCACTACCCTTCCACTGGGGGGAAAAAAACTAAGAAAAATATTTTTAAAACAACACATTCCCAAGGTTGTGCCTGGGTGGTGCAATCAGTTAAGCATCCGTTTCTTGGTTTTGGCTCAGATCGTGATCTCAGTGTTGTGAGATCGAGCCCTGCATCAGGCTCCATGCTTAGCACAGAGTCTGCTTGAGATTCTCTCTCCCTTTCCCTCTGCCCCTCCCACTCATGTGCTCTCTCTCTCAAATAAATAAATCTTTAAAAAAAGAACACATTCCCAAAATTATCAAGGAAATACTAAAAGAGTATAGAATTACCAAGCCTAGGGGCACCTGGGTGGCTCAGTCAGTTAAGCGTCTGCCTTCAGCTCAGGTCACGATCCCAGGGTCCTGGGATCAAGTCCCACATTGGGTTCCCTGCTCAGCAGGGAGCCTGCTTCTCCCTCTCCCCCCCCCGGTCATGCCCTCTCTCTCTCTCTCTCTCTCTCTCTCAAACAAATAAATAAAATCTTAAAAAAAAGAATTACCAAGCCTAGATCCAGGCTTGGATCAGAAAACCCAGAGAGGTATTTGTTCCACTTTTGCCCATGGGGCTTTTGCCAATATAGAAGTGGTTACGAGGTGAACAACACTGTTGACAGTGCTAGAGGAACAAATGTTGGAGTCCAGGATCCACAAAAAATGGGATTCTGTAAACCACCCCTCATCTAGGGTTGGGACCTTAAAAGACTAAATACTAGATGGCATAGGCATGAACTAGAAATAAACCATACCTCATATGGATTATAGCCCGGCTTAGAATCATTTGCATGGTCCAAAACATCTCAATCCCTAAAACAAGTGATCCTGAGTAGCTAACCTAGAGCCCTGACATCAATAAGCAATTGGAAGTAGATTCTTCCCCAGTCAAGCCCCCAGGTAAGAGTGCAGCCTGGCCGATCCCCTAAATGTAGCTTTGTCAGACCTTAAGTAAAAAACCCAGTTAGCTCATCCCCAGACTTCTGACCCACAGAAACTAAAGATAATAGATGTGTTGTTTGAAGCCACTAAATGTGTAATTTGTTACACATCAATCGATACCTAACACAACCCTTATGTTGACTAGTCACTGGATGCAACCTGTCCCCAGGAAAGGGACTTGACCTTGAACATGGTCTTCTCTTCAGTAGAGGCAATTCTTATAAAGCCCTGGCAGCTGAAGACTGGTATTCAGCAGACTCCAAAAGCTGGGTGAATGAGTCCTTCAGACCTCAAAGGGGATTGAGGGAATGCAGCACAAAATCCACAGCAATCTTACCCATCTCTCAGATCTCATTCAGCAGTTTCCTGTAGCTGCCATAACAAATTACCAAAGACCTGGTGGCTTAAAACCACAGCACTTCATTCTCTCATAGCTCTGGAGGCCAGGAGCCTGAAATCAAGGTGCTGGCTGGGCTACATTCCCCCTGGAAGCTCTAGAGAAGAATCTCTTCCAGCTTCTAGTGGCTGCCTGGCACTCCTTGTCTTTCCTTGGCTTGTGGCTTCATTACTCCAATTTGTTTCTATCCTCACATCACATTCTGCTCTGTGTCTCTGTATATGTTTTCCTCTTCTGTTTCATAATGACACTTTTTTTTTTTTTTTTTGAGAGGGAGAGATGGGGATAAGGGCAGAGGGAGAAGAAGAGAGAGAATCTTTAGCAGGCTCCACTCCCAATGTGGAACCCAATGTGGGGCTTGATCTCACAACCCCGAGATTGTGACCTGAGCTGAAACCAAGAGTCAGGCACTTAACCAGCTGAGCCACCCAGGTGCCCCATAATGATACTTATGATTCCTCCCAACCAGATATGACTTCACATACTGGCCCAAGCCTGAATTTCTCGCCTCATATTCTCTATCCTTGGAAACTCCAGAATCCTTGGTTGGCACCTCCTCTATGGCATTTTCCTTAGAACATCCTGTATTATAGTCCTAATCGTGTACACCCTCGCCCTTACCATTAATAGATTCTGAGCTCCAGGGAGGGAGGATATGGTTCATGTTCAAGTTCCAACGCTCACTTACTAGTGTGTGATCTTGGGCAAGCTCCTTTAAGTCATTCATCTGATACATATCCCTTGAGTGCCTGCTATTTTCCAGACATAGTACCAGGTGCTAGATAAGCAGCAGTAAACAAAGCCCCTTGTGGGACTTATATTCTAAGGAGAATGACAAACAGTAAACAAGAGTGAGATGTATCTTATATATTTACATACCTCGTGTTAGATAATAATAAGGGATCTGGAGGAAAATGAAGCAGGGAAGGTGGGTTAGAAAGCATGGGGAGGAATGCAATTTTATTTTTTTTTAAAGATTTTATTTATTTATTTGACAGAGCGAGAGAGACAACGAGAGAGGGAACACAGCAGGGGGAGTGGGAGAGGGAGCAGGCTTCCCACTGAGCAGGGAGCCTGATGTGGGGTTCGATCCCAGGACGCTGGGATCATGACCTGAGCCACCCAGGCACCCCTGGAATGCAATTTTAAATAGAGTTGTCAAGGAAGACTTTATTGAGAAAGTGCCAACTGAAGAGAAATCTTGAGGAAATGAAGCCACTAGTCATGTACCTATCAAGGGGAAAGTCATCCCAAGCTGAAGAAAGAACATGAAGAAAGCCCCTGGAGTGGGACCATGCTTGAAGCATTTCAGTATGGCTAGAGGGAGAATAAGTGAACAGCAGGGTAAATGGGAGGGAGAAAGTAGAGGATGAAGTCAGGGTGGTAAGGGGCAGAGTTCAGGTCATGAAGGGCTTTGGGGGACATGGTAAGGACTTTGGCTTTTCCTCTGGATGAGCTCAGGACTCACTGGAGGATTTTGAGTAGAGGAATGACAGAATCTGGTTTACATCTGAACTGCAGAATGCTTATTCAATCAAATGCTAATCTGGGTACAGTTGCAAAGAGATTTTTCTGATGGAATCGAAGTCCCAAATCAATTGACCTTAAAATATGGGGATCATCTGGGTGGGCCTGACTCAGTCAGGTGAAACCTCTAGAAGTAGAGAGTTTTCTCTCTGGCTGATAGCAGGAGAGGAATTCAGAGAGATTTGAAACACAAGGGGAGTTTGGAATACCACTGCTAGCTTTGAAGATATAGGAAGCCACATGAGAAGAAACGTGCGTCACCTTTAGGAGTGACCCCCCGTTGAGCAGCCAGAAAGAAAATGGGGACCTAGGACCCTACAGCCAAAATGATCTGCATTCTGCCAACAACCTGAATGAGCTTAGAAGTGGATTCTTCCCCAAAACTTCTATATAAGAATCCAGTCTGGATGACAACTTCACTTTGGCCTTCTGAGACTCTAAGCAGCCAACTCAGCCAAGCCCTCCAGACTTCTGACATACAGAGCTGTGAGATAATGCACGAGAGTTGCTTTAAGCCAAGTTTGTGGTAATTTACTATGCAGCAAGATTGGACAAGAGAGGAAGCATGGAGAGCAAGCAAGAGAGGACTATGGCTCGGGCCAAAATAGTAGCCATGGAGATGAACAGAGGTAGTCAGATTCTAGACATATTTTGAAGATGTGAGAAAAATGTTTTCGGCCTAAGAACAGGAAGAATGGAGTTCCCATCAACTCAGACTGGGAAGATAAGGAAAGGAGCACTTTTAGGGAAGGGGGAAGATCAGGAACTCCATTTAAGACATAAGTCTGAGGAGTGCCTGGGTGGCTCAGTCATTAAGCGTCTGCCTTCGGCTCAGGTCATGACCTCAGGGTCCTGGGATCGAGCCCCACATCGGGCTGCCTGCTCCACGGGGAGCCTGCTTCTCCCTCTCCCTCTGTTTGTGTTCCCTCTCTCGCTGTGTCTCTGTCAAATAAATAAATAAAATCTTTAAAAAAAAAAAAAAAGACATAAGTCCGAGATGCCTATCAAACTGCTAGGTGGTGTCTAAAGCCAAGAAACTAAATGAGAAAATCACGGGAATGAGGGTAGACCAAGAAGAGGTCCAAAGACCAAGCCCCAGGGCACTCCAGAGTTAGGAGGTCAGGAAGATGAGCCAGCAAAGGAGAATAAGAGCGATTTACTATAATAAGAGTTACTCGATTTCTCTGAGCCTGTTTCCTCATTTATATAATGGGGTGCAAAGAGTACCTACCTAAGAGTCACTGAATCAAATAATGGATTTTTAAGTGCTTGGAGCAGTGCCTGGTACATTGGATGCATTCAAGAAATGTCACTCTGTTACCCTTGTCACCTCCACCACTCCGCTTCCTCTCCCCACCACCTAACCAGCGCCAAGCGCAGGGCTTTGCACACAGTCGTCACTAAATCAATATCTACTAAAGTGAGTTTAATTCTCCATCTTAGTATTCTAAAGCTAAGATTACTTTTTCAAGCTGAGCAAAACGAGCAAATCCGTATGGCCATTTGTAACTCTCGATTTGGGGAGCCAAAGGCAAGGAGAAGGACTCTCAGGAAGTGAATTCCTTCATTTCGGCCAGCAGCTTCCGTTGTTAAGGCATGGCCATCTTGGCGACCCTACACACGTGCTTTTTCTCCCTAGATTTCCATTCTAAATCAGTTATAAGTGGAAACAACATAATAACAGAGAGAAATCCAATTTTGTTGACAAGACAAGGCCACAGATATTTAGTTTTCAAATGAGGTATCCCCGTAGGGTTTCCTCATTTTCTGTTTGGAGTCATTTCTTCAGACCCTTGAGATATTTATAAACTCCCAACTCTGAAAAATACTACCCGTGGCAGGCCATAATTCTTTGACATGTGCCTTGTGGTTTCAAACAGTGACCTGAATGGTGGCTACTGGGAATATTTGTGCTTTTTCCTCCTAACTTCTCCTCTGAGACGTATTTCCTGAAATACTTTATTGCCTCTGCATTGAGAATAATTTAAAACTGCAGTTAAGCCTGTAGCGGTTAAGTAAAAGCATGCATCATTTGGATTGAATTTGTTGAAAAAGAATCAACTGTTCACTATCTGCCGTGAAATTTTGGAAATTCTAGGCAATTAGCTCCTTGAAAAGAAAAACTGTTCTAATTTACTCAGCTTCATGGAAATGCACTCAGAAGTACCGTTCAAAGCTTCAACTCTTGCCTTCTGTGTTTTAAGGTAATCATTCAATATCAGCAAAATGTGTGAATTTAATTAATGGTATCGAAACAAAAGAAGCATTTCCAAAGTGCTCAAATCCATATGAGACCAATATGTTGACTTGTTGATGTGGATTTAATTAGTGTCTTCAAGCATAACTCCAAAAGCCCCTTTTATCTAATCATCACATTTGTGTAAACCATTAACACATAGCACTTGGTTTGAAATATTTTGCTACATAATCCAAACTGTTGTCCTACCCTGCGAGAGTCTCTAATAAGCTCAATATGTTTCCAGAGAGAAACTTATGTATCCACATCAAGTAAGTTCAGGCTCCACTGTTGCACAGAAAGTAACTTAAAACCCGACCTTAAGCATGTGGAACAGAAGTGATTTAGTGCTTGTTGTGCCTTTCCATCACTTTCCAACGTGAACCAAAGGGAGGAAATCAGGTTGTGCTGGCCTAACCAGTCTCAGGAAGGATCCTAGTGAATGACTGCGTCCCAGGGCTCCACATTGCAGGGAGGGACAATGAATGAAGAAGCCAGTTTGGTGGGGAGGGGGGGGCAATATTGACCTGACAGCTTGAGGCTAAGAAATATTGCTCTGGGTGCCCCAGGAACAATTTCTCAGTAATAAGTACATCTATCTCCCAGCAACTCCTTTTCCCTGTCTCCCCCCAAAAAAGAGTTAAGAACAAAAAGAATTTCATATGGTTTTCAATGCCCGTTGTATTGCTGCAGTCTTGTAAATGGAGGGGGTATATTTCGGGGGTGATTAAACTATTTAGGATAATGCAATAATCAATAGGATAAGGCATCCTTTTGTAGGCCACCCTGAGACCCTAGGGAGAAAGCAGGCTCAGAGGTTAGACAGAACTGGGTTCAAATCCCAGCTCTGCCCTTACTTTGTGACCTTGTACATGTCACTACATTTCTGCACATCAGCTTACTCATCCGTAGAGTAGGGATAATAATAGTACTCTCTTGTATTAGTGCTCAATATGTTTTCACAGAGAAACTTTTGCATCCACATCAAGTAGGTTTAGGACCGTAACAAAGAACCACAAACTGAGTGGCTTAAACAACAGCAATCTATTTCTCACAGTCCCAGAGGCCAGAAGTCTTCAGATCAAGGCAGCTTTGTTTCCGTCTGCTCCAGACCTCCCTCCTTTGCCTGGTGGATGGTTATCTTCGTCCTGTGTCTTCACATCACCTGCCCTTTATCTATGTCTATCTCCAAATTTTCTTTTATAAGGACACTAGTCATATGGAAGTATGGCACAATCTGATGACCTCATTTTAACTTGATTACCTCTATAAAGATCCTATCTCCAAAGAGTCACAATCTGAAGTACTGGGAGTTAGGACTGCAAACATGTGAACTTTAGGGGGACACCATTCAACCAGTAACACTCTTAAAGTAGATGCTGTAAGGATGTGTGGGTAGTTAGCATAGTTTCTGGCTCATTTATGCACTCAATAAAAGGTAGCTGATACCAGGCACTGTGAATGTCCATACTTGTTGATTTCATGGGCTTAAATGATTTGAGATATAGATGAAATTGGATAATCTGATAAGTCTGTCCACATACTATCTGTGGAGTCCATTTCCCTCAACAGTAAAGATGGTCAAGGTGAAAAAAGCTCAACCACTGCAAATAAGTAGCAAAGGAGGCCAAACTAGGGCACTGAGCCACCATGAAAGTAGACTTGCACTTAGGTGGTAGGAAATGGTGAAAATTCCTCATCTGGCAGAGAGGCTGCAAGATCAATGGTCAGCTCATGGAGCAAACTTGATATAAGGTAAGATACTTTGAAGGCAACTTCAGTCAAGGAAAAGACAAGTGGTTTAACACTGGACTAATCAAAACCCCAGAATGACAAGGCTAGAGCCCTTAGGCCTATGGACTATCTTTGACAAGACTGGAGTTCAAGTGCAATTTGAAACACTCCCCACCGCCAGAGGAACAACTGGCTCTGCAATGGCAGGTTTGTCAGCTTACTCTTTCAAAGGGGAGTCTGGTGGGCTCCGTGGGTGGAGCATGTGTCTCTTAATCTCAGGGTTGTGAGTTTGAGCCCCATAATAGGTGTACAGACTACCAAACATAAAATCTTTAAAAAAATGTATATTCATAAACAAAAGACATATGGCCTGATCAGAAAGAAATTAGATGGAATTTCTCAGACATTCCCTTATACACATATGCTTTGGGCTGAGAAAATGGTTCTAAGGAGATGGGGTAAAAAAAGAACCACGAACCTAGTCAATTCTTGTTCTATGGTTGAGAAAAAAAGAGACTGTATAGCAGAAAGAAAATAAAACGAGGAGTAAAGAGAATTGGATTCTAGACCTAGACCTGCTACTAACTAGTTATGTAATCATGTATGAATCATTTCTCCCTGGGCCTTAGTAAAGCAAAGGGCTTGGCCTGGGTGATTGCTACACTGCCATGTTTGGGTTGATAACTCTTTTATATGAGAGTAATAAATAATACACTCTAAACTACTGGTAGTGATTTTGGAAACTGCAGACTTCCCAGTGTAATTACATTTTTCCATAACCTCTATGTACTACCAAAATCACCGACATGTATTTAAAATTTCAGAAGGTATTCCTTCTTGAAAAACCTTTGCCAACTGCCATTTTCTTTCACATGGCCGATGCCCCATTCTCTTCATGTGTATCCCACCTTAGTAAATGGCACCATCTTCCACTCCATTCTTCGTGCCAGAAATCTGGGTGATATCCTTTATTCCTCCCTCTATTTAAACCCTACAACCAGTCAACCACCAATTCTCATCAATTCTATTTCCTAAATATTTCTCAGATCCATCCACTTTGACCAGCTCCACTGCCACTAACCTAGTCCGAGCTGCTAACCTAGTCCAAAACATACTATCTGGATGTGACAATAACCCTCATTAATCTCCCCACTTCTACCTATGCCTACCCTTCCCAGTCCATCTTCCACGTAACAGCCCAAGGGATCTTTTCTCCCTAAGTTTTCATAGCACTGGTTTTATTCTGTAACAAAAAAAAAAAAAAAATGGCACTTCAAATATTGTCATACACTTTGTTGTAATCATATCCATCTCTTCCACTAGAATGCAAAATCCTGGAGATGAGGAGCTGGGTCTTACACATTTTTCTTCTCTTAGTACTCATCATAGTTGGAACTTAAAAATATTAAGTTAACTTAGCACAATAGCCTCTAGGTCCATCCATGTTGTTGCAAATGACAAGATCTCATTCTTTTTATGGCTCAGTAATATTCCATTGTATGGGGGGGCACCTCTTCTTTATCCATTCATCTATCAATGGACACTTGGGTTGCTTCCATATCTTGGCTATTGTAAATAATGCTGCTTATTATATATTATAATTAGTATATAAACATAGGGGTGCAGAAGATCTTGTCATGTGCAACAATAAGGATGGACCTAGAGGGAATAATGCTAAGTGAAATAAGTCAGAGAAAGACAAATACCATGTGACTTCATTCATATGTGGAATTTAAGAAACAAGACAAAGTAAAAAGAGATCAACAACAACAACAAACCCAGACTCTCAAATACAAAGAACAAACTGGTGGTTGCCAAAGGGGGGGAGATAGATGACATAAAGGGGATTAAGAGTACACCTATTGTGATGAGCACTGAGAAATGTATAGAATTGTTGAATCATTATATTGTACACCTGAAACTAATACAACACTGTATGGTAACTATACTTCAATAAAAAAATTTAAATTTTAAAATACATTGTTAAAACGAATTGAGCTAAATTTTAATAAAGAATATTAACAAAATTTCAAGCATATTATCCCAACTTTTATAAATATTTAGCTGTGCATATCTGAATGTGTTCACATTATATAAACATACTAAAATATTAAGGATTATTTGTTCAGTGAGGTGAAATTATGAGTTATATCAAGTTTACTCTATAACTCTTGTTTTGTACCCTTTTTTTTTAAAGTAGGCTCCACACCCAATATGGGGCTTGGACTCATAATCCTGAGATCTAGAGTCACATGCTCCACCAACTGAGCCAGCCAGGCACCCCTCTTCTTTGTTTTGTAAATTTTCTTTTTTTTTTTTTTACAACTTTGTGGATATATAACTAATATACAAAAAACCTGCATATATTTAATGTATACAATTTGATGAGTTAGATATATGCATACACCCATGAAACCATCACCACAATCAAGGCAATAAGCATATCCATCACCTCCAAAAGCTTCTTTGTCACCTCTGTGTGTATGTGTGTGTATGGTGTTAAGAATACTAGAACACTTTACATGCAAATCACATATTACATCCCTGCCTAAAACCTTCCAAATGGCTTCCCACTGTACTTAGAATAAAATCCAAAGTCTGTAACTCAGACTTCTGTTTCCTCAACTGACCAGACCCCTGTCATCTCTCACCTGGGCCTGCTTCTCCCACTTCCCCACTTCCTACCTCAATTCATCCTCTGTGCAGGGTCACTGGTCTTTTCAAAATGCACAATAAATTTGTCAATCTTATGATGAAAATCCTTTGTCTCCCTATTACCTACTTGATTAAGTCCCAACTCCTTAGTCTGCTACATAAGGACTTTTGCCTTCTCTGTGAAACCTTCCCTACTTCGCCTTTATTCTGTGCCCACAGTACTTTGTAATCTCCCACATGTGTATTTATAAATAGAAATATAAAACAATACATATAGTTCATATTATTCCACATAATGATGTTGTATATTTCATAAATTATTACTTAAATAGAATATGGTATCTAGCCTTCAGTATTCAAATTATGTGTTTGTGTGCCTGTCTCTCCCACTAAAGGGTAAGCTCTTGGAGATAGAGAATGTTTCTGTTTCTGTCTGTTTCACAGCTTGAGCCCACTGCCCAATACACATTTGGACTCCTAGCTCCCAGCATAGTATTTGGCACATAGTACTAAGCCGCAATTATTTTGTCAAATTATCCGTTAATCAGATGTATTATCACAACATACAGAATTTGGAGTCGAATAGACTTGGATTTAAGTTCCAGTTCTGGCAGTTATCTGAAAGCTCTTTGACCTCTCTGAGCTTGGTTTCTCATCTGGCAACTGGAATAGTAATGCCTACACCCCTGTATGGCTGTGAGGATCAAGTAAGACAGTAAATACATAAGCAATCACTAAATATGGACGTTTTCCACAAGACATAAATATAAAAAAATATGCAGTATGACCTAAGGCATGAGAAGTGCTTAGCACAATGTCTAGCATACAGCAAGTGCTCAGTGATTAAAAGCTACCCTAGTACATTAGAAGATGAGGCTATTGCCAGTCACCCTACTTGTGCATGCACCTCTGTGTGACTGTGTGTGTGTGTGTGTGTGTGAGAGAGAGAGAGACAGAAGTGATTGATGGTGACCAAACAGCCCTACCCACACAGCAGATGCTCTTCTTCAGTTGGTTCCATGACTAGATGACCCCTGCTCACACTCTTAGACTTGAACTTCATCCTCCATCTAACACATTCTTGAACCCTGACATCCAGCTTTAAAGCTTACCCAAGATGATGGTCAAGAGGAGGAACCATACACATCCCAGATTGCCTGAGAGAGTCTCAGGGCATGTTTGTTGTCCAGCATAATTAACTAACAGTGTCTTTTCTTTCACTTTCAAAGGAATTTTAGTTTAACCAATAAATTATATTATGGTCATCCTAGTAAAAGATATACTTACTACTCAAGTTACTTGTTTTCGGTGGGGAGAAGAAAAAATCCTAAGTGAAAGTCTTACTAGTAGCTTTTCAACTGTAAAAAAAAAAAAATTGTGGTGCCACATGGTACATGGAAACAGACCATTAGGGAAATTATGAGTGGTGCAAGCAGCCTAGCATCATGGCCCCTGGGTTCATTTACCACCTGCACTCTTTTTGGCCATGGGCCACATGGCAGGGCAGAGCCTATAGCCACAACCTGGGCAGATGGTCCCAAATCCCCAGGTCTCTCTTGGACTACAGTTTTAAGGAGGCAACTTTATTCTACAGCCTCTGCCCTCAGCTACCTAGGAGCTTTCAGACAAGTCTCCAACCACTCCTAGTGATTCCTGGGGCCTTCAGGGGCAGGGACAAGACAGAACCAAGGGCTGCAAACCATGCTGGATGACTTAACTATCTCTACTTAACCTCCTTTTAAGCTGACTGAGCCTGGCTTTGGCAATGGTTTCATATGGTCCATTAAAAAGCATTCTGTCAGTCAGACCAGGCCACAGATATTCACATCTGCTGGTTTGGTCCCGATTAAAGCTATTTGGCCATTGTGTGTTGTAGGCAAAATCTGTGTCAGCTCTTCCCAGTCAGAAGGAACATCATTGTGCATGATGATGTCAGCCACTGTGAACTGTGCTTGATTTATGCCCCTTCTGTGCTCAGCAAAGTGAGGGAGACAAAGAGTTAGAAGCCATGGCTATTGCTGTCTGGATCTCAAATTCCTGCTGGGAAAGGCAGAGGTCAAACACATAGGATAACTTACTTGAATCAGGAAAAGACTGAATCCCATTCACTGAATTCTATGACTCACTTATACTGGGCACTAGGGGTACAGTGGTAGCTGAGACGAGTACCACCCCTACCCTCACGGCACTTACAAGCAAGTGAGGGAGACAGACATTAACACTGTCATTTTTTAAAATGCACTGAACGTTAGAACAACAAGAGAAGTATGCAAAAGAAGGTCTTAACGTGGTCTGGGATGGGAAGGGGGACCCTCAAGGACTGACTTCTGGAGGAAGTGGCAGCTAACGTGAGACCTGAAAGACAAAAAGAAGTTAGCTACATAAGAATCAACAAATTCTATTCATTCAGTCAAACCCTGGCATATTTACTGCTGATGTGCTGAGTGACGGGCTCTGTGCTGAAGGCCAAGGAAACCGCATTGAACAGTTTAGCAGAACTCCCAGAATGTTGAAGATCAGGAAGAATTTTCAGAGACTCCTAGCATTTTGTGTTCCTTCCTATCTTTCCTGGCTAAAGTTACCCTAAAATTCAAAGCAACTCATCCCCTAGCTTCTGAAACAATCCCATTCTGAGGTGGTGAGTCCAATGCCTGTGACAAATTCACTCATCTCCTTTTGAGCCTATTTAGAAGGGAAGCCTGTTTTATATTGGACTCTGAGTCAGGAAGCACTAGTCCCCATCTACACAGACACACATTAGATACTGTTCCTTACTTACTTGCAAAATATCTCCCTGGCACCCAGCATTCTGAGGCTGGTGTAAGAATTCTGCTAAGACCTTGTTTCTTGATCTATATACCAATTACATCGTTACAGGTGGGCCTTATTTTCAAAATGCCCTCTATATTCTAAAACAAATTCAGTGCAAATTATTTCCAGTACTAAATCATTTCCAGTGCATTTACTTTACAAAAAAATTTCATAGTAGAGAGATCTTCAGTCTAGGGCATTTCCTCCAATGTTTTTATTACAGAAATACAGAAAATGTTTGAAAGAATTGTATAAGGAACACACATATATATATCTATCCGTCCATCAATCTATCTTATTTTTGGGTGCATTTCAAAGTCAATTGCAAACATCAGTGTACTTTACCCCTAAACACCACAGCATGCATTTGCAACTAGTGTTTAACACTTGCTTGTGTTTCTCTAGGGAATATTTATAAAAGGTCCAATGCACACATCTTATGTGTACCATTCAATGAATTTTGATACATGCATAAACCTGTGTAACCCAAACTTCTAACAAGGTATAGAATATTTGTATCACCCTAGTAAGTTTCTTCATGCCTCCCCTCATAGTCAATCCCTGTTCATCCACTAGAGACAACCATTACTATGATTTTTTTTCTTAACCACAGAGGAGATTGTTTATTCTAGAACTTCTTATAAATGGAATAATAGTCTGTAATCTTTTGTCTTTTTCCTTTCACTCAACGTATTTTTGAGATTCATCCATGCTATTGCATGCATCAGTTCATTCATTTTTTTTTAAAGATTTATTTATTTTTAGAGAGAGAGTGCATGAGTGGGAGGGGCAGAGGGAGAGCGAAAGAGAATCTCAAGCAGACTCCGTGCTGAGCACGGAGCCCAACGCAGGGCTTGATCTCACAACCCCGAGATCATGACCTGAGCCGAAACCAAGAGTCAGATGCCCACCCAGGTGCCCCTCAGTTCATTCATTTTTATTGCTGAGCAGCTTACCACTGTTAGAATATACAACTACCATTCTATAAATTTTGGAAATCCCATTGCCTTCCTGTGATTTCTATGCACTCCCAGGAAAGGAGAGGCAAGTGCCAACAGGCAAAGAACAGAATTTAGGTGCCAGAGGCCAAAAAAGTACACAACCCTGGGATCATGTCAGGAAATGGGCTGCTGTAGCCTAGAAACCAGTAAGATAAAGCAGAACACCAGTGAGGGCTCAGACAGATACTGGAAAAGGCAAGAGAGCAAAGCAGGACCTTGAGAGCAAATTTGGGGGTTATTCAATTCCAATAGTGTCCCTAACATGAAAAACTCCTGCCAGACCAAGGGAGGTAGGGCAGGTACTAGTCAGACTCAGCCACAGGGAAAATGAGGAGGATCTAAATGAGATGAAGTGGTCAAGGAGGACCTCTCTGAGGAAGCAGCATTAAAGAGTGTTCTAGGAAATAACTACTGTTAGCTCTAGACATTTGGCCTTAATCCTCAAAACAGTAGGAATATTTAAGGGGAGCTCTGAGGAGGAGGGGAGAGGGATAATTTCATTGTGTTTCAAAAAAGCCACAGTGGCTACAGGAAGGAAAATGGTTTGAATAAAGGCAAAGGTGGAGGCAGGGATCCCAGTTAGGAAGCTATTGCCCTTGTCCAAAAGAGAAGGAAATGTTTGGATCATGGTACTAACAGTGGAAGGAGAAATAAGAAACAAAAATAAATTCAAGAGGTAAAATTGACAGGGCTTAACAATGGATTGGATATCTATGAATGTGTATTGTACCTATAAAAATGTATGGGAAAATAACCACCAAAATGTTAGGCGGGACTATCTCTGGATGGGAAGGATTGTTAATAGATTGTATTTTCTTCTTTGTGGTTGTGTTTTAAAATTTCCACAATGAAGGTCATCTTGGCAGTTGAGCAACTAAGTCTTGGTTTTGGCTCAGGTCATGATCTCAGGGTTGTAGGATCGAGCCCCACGTCAGGCTCCACACTGAGTGCGGAATCTATTTAAGAGACTCTCTCCCCCTGCCCCTCCCCCCATTCCCTTCTCTTTCTTGCTCTCTCAAATGGATAAATAAATCTTTAAAAAATAAATAAAATTTCCACAATAAACATCGACTACTTTTATAATAAGAAAAAAACAATAAAGTTATTACGTTTTTTAAATCCTAAAGGAAGATGACATCAGAACTTAACCATTGACATGAATGTGCTTCTTGCTATTCTAACCCCCTCGGGAGGCCTTCCACTCACCAGAGAGGATCTAAAGTATGTGAATACCTCCTGGGAAACTGCCTTCAGGATCTTCAGCCCAACCTTCCAATCTCCTCAATGACTGCACATCTTCACCCTTTGGGGACAGGTTTAAGTTTTTTCAAACAGTCATAAGTTATTTGGAACCAGATCCGTTGGGACCTGTGGGGGTGGAGTGGTGAGGGAGACAGGGGTGGAAAGCTAAGCGATACTATTTGGGTTAAAACAACCACCACCTGTGACTCTAAAGCAATAAGACCTGGTTCTCTTGTTTGGTTCATAAACTGGCTCTGAAGGCAGATCCCAAAGAAAGCTTGATTCTCTCCAGCTTTTGAGGAATGGCAGCCTATACAGCCTCCCAAACTTAAAAGTAAAAATCAATCTCATGATCTTACTGCCATTCCTTATATATTACAGAAAACTCTCACTTCTGAACACTAATAGGAAATTCATTCACCCCATCCCATCCAAAGGTTTAGGTTTTAAGCATGGTCCCCAAATGGCATTAGTTTAATGTTCAATGGTAATATCTGGAAATGTTATGAAGTACATGAATCAGAAACAGAAGAGAGAGGCCTCTGCTGGGAAAACAGAAGACCAAAACATTTCCAGCACAGAAAACCACAGCCTATTCCGTGATCAAAGGATAATACAGAAAAGCATTTGGAAAAAATTATTACAAAACAAGTGTTAGGGCTCTTTTCTAATTCCTTCACTCCAAACCCTAATGTTGATATCAGCCAATCAGATGTGATTTTCAATCACAGGTGACAGCTACTTTGGTTCAAAAAGAACAATATTATAAAAAGTCATTTAACTTTTTCACCAATTTATTTTAAATTCTCTAAAACTTAGCTCTTGTCAGTAAGAAATTAGATGACTCTTAGTATTTTATGGTGATACATAAAAATAATGTAATTATGAATGTGTCATTTGCAGAATAAAGTCAGTATCTTGGGGAAAATTGCTATTGTAATTGGCTGCAATAACTATCCTGAGTTTAAGGACCTGAAATATGTTACCATCATGCATAAAAACTAAGGAAAGTTAAAATCAGGACTTTGGTGCTAAAACACTTAACTTTCCCCAGGATCTTAGTGTCTGTGCACTCTGCATCAGCCCTGGGCCTAGAAAGGAAAGACACTTATTTGCCTGACCCTCTCGACTGCTGCTTGAAAATGATTAAGAGCCAGGACACTTCCTGACACTCACCTAAGACTATGGCTATGCTAACTGAAGCTCTGTAAAAGAGTGAAAGGATAAGACCCCACCTGTTTTGCTGAGTATTTGGATAGATTTTTCATTGCAACTTTTTATTACCTATCCAAATGGAGGGAAAATTCTCACTGCCTTTGCCTCTTCAGAGGAAAAGATAAGCTCTCATGGTCTGCCTCCAGATACATCTTCCAAAATGCATGTCTGATCAGGCCACCCCCCAATATCACCCCATGCCCTACCCCCACTCAAATGCCTCTTGGTGCCCCACACTGCCTGCAAAATAAAATGCCTTAGCCTGACATCCACAGGGTTCTACTGTTTGGTTCCCAGTCAACATTTCCAACCTTACTTCTCCCTTCACATACTCTACATTCAAGGAAAATTTAAATAATTCTTATTCCTCTTAAGACCCTGAGCATTCCTGCCTCATTCTCTGTATCAGTACTCTTCTCCCCAGCCCAGTTCTGTTCTCTTAAATCCAATGGTCCATTTTCAACCACTCCATTTGCAATTTCATCAAAAAGAATAAAATACCTAGGAATAAACTAAACCAAAAAAGTGAAAGACCTATACTCTGAAAAATATAAAACATTGATAAAAGAAATTGAAGATGACACAAAAATGCTCATGGAAGAATACTGTTAAAATATCCATACTACCCAAAGCAATCTACAGATTCAGTGCAATCTCTATCACAATACCAGTAGCATTTTTCACAAAACTAGAGCCAATAATACTAAACTTTCTATGGAACCACAAAAAAAAAAACTCATATATCCAAAACAATCTTTAGAAAGAAAAAGCTGAAGGTACCACAGTTCCAGATTTCAAGATATACTACAAAGCTGTAGTAATCAAAACAATATAATATTGGCACAAAAACAGACACATAGATCAATTGAATAGAAAAGAGAGCCCAGAAATAAACTAAGGTTTATATGGCAAATTAACCTAAAACAAAGGGAGAATATACGCTCAGGAAGTTTCTCTTCAATAAATGGTTCTGGGAAAACTGGACAGCTACATGTCAAAGAATGAAATTGGACCACCTTCTTTAGTTTTTATTCAAATTCCAGTTAGTTAACATTTAGCGTAATATTAGTTTCAGATGTACAATACAGTGATTCAGAAATTCAACCACTTTCTAAAACTATACACAAAAATAAACTCAAAATAGTGAAAGACCTAAATGAAACCATAAAATTCCTAGAAGAGAACAGAGGCAGTCATTTCTTTGACATTGACCACGGAAGCATTTTTCTAGAAAGGTCTCCTCTGGCAAAGGAAACAAAAGCAAAAATAAACTATTGGGACTACAGCAAAATAAAAAGCTTTTGCACAGCAAAGGAAACCATCAACAAAACTAAAGGATAACCTACTGAATGGGAGAAGATATTTGCAAATTATGTATCCAATAGGGGTTAATATCCAAAATATATAAAGAACTTATACAACTCAACACAAAAAAATAATTAAATTAAAAAATGGGCAGAGGACCTGAATAGACATTTTTCCAAGGAAGACATCCAGATGGCCAACAGACACATGACAAGATGCTCAACATCACTCATCATCAGGGAAATACAAATCAAAACTACAATGAGATACCACCTCACACCGGTCAGAATGGCTAAAATCCAAAACACAAGAAATAACAAGTGTTGGGGAGGATGTGGAGAAAAAGGAATCCTCACACACTGTTGGTGGGAATGTAAATTGGTGCAGCCAACTGTGGAAAATAGTATGGAGGTTCCTCGAAAAATGAGAAATAGAACTACCATATGATCGAATTATTCCACTACTAGGTATTTACCCAAAGAAAATGAAAACACTAATTTGAAAAGATATATGCACCCCTGTGTTTCCTGCAGCACTATTTACGATAGTCAAAAAATGGAAGCAACCTAAGTGTCCATCAATAGATGAATGGATAAGAAAGATGTAGTGTACACACACACACACACACAAATACTATGCAGCCATAAAAAGGATGAGGTCATGCCATTTGTGACAACATGGATGGACCTAGAAGGCATCATGCTAAATGAAATAAGTCAGATTGAGAAAGAAATACTATATGATTTCACTCATATGTGAACTCTAAAAACAAAACAAACAAAAAGCTGAATGAGACCTATAAATACAGAGATACACAGAGCCGATGGTTGCCAGAGGGCAGGGGGGGGGTAATGGGCAAAATGGGTGAAGGGGAATGGGAGATACAGGTTTCCAGTTACAGAATGAATAAGTCATTGGAATAAAAAGCACAGCGTAGAGGATATAGTCAATGGTACTGTAGCAGGGCTGTATGGGGGCAGATCGCAGCTATGCTTGTGGGGAGCACAGTGTAACGTATAAACTTGTCAAATCACTGTGTTGTACACCTGAAATTAGTGTAACATTGTGTGTGAACTATACTCAAAAAATTAAATTCAAAAAGGTAAACAAAAAAATTTTTAATCCAATAGTCAATTTTTAGTCCTCAACATTTTTTTTTTTTTTTAAGAGAGAGGGAGAAGCGCTTGCAAACAGGGTAGAACAGAGGCAAAGGGAGAGAATCTTAAGGAGGCTCCATGGCCAGAGCAGAGTCCAGCATGGGGTTCAGTCTCACAACCCTGAGATCATGACCTGAGCCAAAATCAAAAGTCAGACTCTTTAACCGACTGAGCCACCCAGGCGCCCCAGTTCTCAACATCTTAATGTCTCAGCAACATTGACCCAGCAACTGCTCCCTCCTTCTTGAAATTCTCTCCTCCCTTGGCTTCTGGGACTCCTCACTCCCCAGAATTTTCTCCCACCCCTCTGGCCTCTCTTTCTCCTTTTATCAGACTCATTTTCCTTCTCTTCCCAACCTAGAAAATGTTGTAATACCCCAGGACTGAGTCTTGGACTCTTTCCTCTTTTCTACATTTTCTCAATAGGTGATCTCATCTAGCAAAAACGTCCTTAGAAAAATGATTCTCAAATTTATATTTCAAGCCCAACCCCAAAGCTCTGTCCTAAGTCCAGGCTCATGTATCCAACTGCCTGTTTGACATCTCCACTTGGATCTCAAATTAAACCAAGCTCTCAACCCACCCCATCCCACCCCTGCGTCTCACTATACCAATAAACCTGCCTTTCCCTCAATCGTCCCCATCTCAGTGAACGGCAACGCTAAGCCCAAAGGTCCAAGACAGAAACCCGGAGCTTATCCCTGCGTCCCCCTTCTCTCACAACTCCTACATCCAAAAGCTGACTAAGAGATGCAAATTTTATGAGGGGGATATATGGTGAGCCCTGTTTCAGACTTGTTGAATCCGGAAAACCTGTTGGTTACCCAGGTGGAAATCCTAAGTAGCCAGTTGGATTTAAGGATCTGTCGTTGAGGAATGAGGTTTGGGCCAGGGATTTGGGAGTCATCCCAAATTCAAAGAAGTGAGAGAGATGTGGCAAGGAAGAGTCTCAAGTCCCAGGTCTTTAGTTTGGTGATTGAGTGGATGGTGATGTCATTCACTGTGATCTGGAACTCAGGAGAAGGAACGGTTTTCCAGAAAGGTGATGGAGTCGGTCTTAGGGACACTGGGTTTGAGGTGTCCCTAAGACATCCAGAAGGAAGTGCAAAATAGACCATTGTCAGCCTGTACAGAAATGTGTAAAATATATATACACACATATGCACATATATAAAAATTCATCCAAAGATAAATACATATATGTGTGTGTGTATATTTGTATATATAAGGTCACGAATAAAATAAATAAAATGTAAAAAAAAATAGACCATTGTCTATGGAGTTTGGGAACTCCAAAAACAAAAAAAAAGACTAAAGCTGAGGAAAAAACCCTAGGGAATATTAACATTTAAAGACTGAATGGAGGAAAGGGTGCCCACTGAGGAGTCTGAGAAGAGCGAGAGAAACCTAAGGAAAGCCACACACTGCCACCACCATGCAAGACCCCACATCCAAATCCCAGAAACACAGCAGCACATCAGCTCTCTCAGTTTCTGGATTTTTCCCCAATTTTAAACCCTCAGCTATAGAGTTTGGAAACTTGTAGAAGCTGAATGCTAGAGCTGGATCAGATCTTAGTGATTATCTAACCCATAGCTTGGGAGTGTAGTACACAGACACTAAAGCCAAAATGCTTGTTTTGATTTTAGGCAGGAAACTTGTCTCTCAGTTTACTCATCTGTAAAATGGGAATAGTACACTCTTCATAAGGCGCTAATGAGGATTAAACAAGTTAATATTTGTAAACCACTTGGAACAACGTCTGCCTCAGAAGTGAGCACTATATAAAATGCTTATTAAAATAAATAAACTACAAAAGAATCAGCTAGGGAGAGTCTAGAGTAATTGGTATGAGCTCTCACCCAGGCATCAGCATGTATTAAAAACTCCCTAGAATATTCTAACATGCAGCCAGGATGATGAGCTATTTAGTCCAGTGCTTCTTAAACTTTAATATGCACAGGACTCACCCCCAGGTCTTGTTAAAATGCAAATTTTGATTCAGTAGGTTTGGAGCAGAGGCTGCATTTCTAACAAGCAACCAGGTGACCAGGTGATGCAGATTCTGCTGGTCTGTGGACCACAGGTTGAGTCACAAGAATCTATTCCAATTTCTCACTGAGGTTAATGACTTGCTCAAGGTCACGCAGCTAGTAAGTCATAGGACTGACTTAGGGTTCTAACTTCTCTCTCTGCTGTCCTTTTTTCTGCCTTCATCTTCACTACTACCTCCCACCAAATGCAAAATGCATCCTGATGTCTATCAGTAGTGATACGCCTGACATACGGGCCATTCCTATGCATGCCAAAGACAAAGGCAACCCTGGAGTCCTTGCTGTTCCCACATCTCTAGCTGCACTTCCTACACTCTGCCATTTCAGGAAGTGTGATCAAGTGCAAATGAATGAGGATGACACCAAGAGAGGGTCAACTCCAACAATGCTTGAACTTTGCTTTGAATCATGTGAAACTCGGATCCAGTGCTAAGAGCATGCCCACCCGAGCTCTCGACGTCAGGGTCATGGTACACATTAACCACAAGGATACTACCATCGTAGAGGGACTTGGTTTTTAAAAAACAATTCCTCTTCTCGATTGACTCCTTTTAAAGCAAATCATCTTTTGGAAAGGAAAAAGAAAAAGGCCTTCTAATAACTTTTGTGAAAAGCTTGGCTTTCACAGCTCAGGCTTACTTGAAATGGACTGCGCCAATTGTATTGGGAGGCTCTAGGTTGTAAGCGTTGCTGAAAAAATCCGGGTGGTTTTTGAGTACCAAGGACTGGTGGGGCTGGGGGAGGGGAGTTTTACTGCTCCTTGTTAGCCTCTAGAAGACTCTGGGCTCCACAAAACTCCTCCCCCTCCCCAGCAGCCACATCCCTGGCTTTCCCAGAGGTCTTGTCCCCCATCAGCTGCTCCACCTGCTACTCAATCATTTAAATGTCAAAGCAGCTGTACCAATTAGCACTGGCCCAACCATCCAGAGCCTGAAAAGAAATGAGGTGTAAATGCAAAACTCAGGATAAAGCGGCCTTTACAAAATGCTCCCTCCACCTCCCCAGACCTGCTCTTTATATTTCTGCAAGGTGGGGGGGGGGGTATTTTTCATAAGATGCTGTGCGAGGAACATATGTGCAAAAGAAGGCAAACACAGCCAGGAAAAACCTTAGTGAGCTGATCTTTTCTGATTCTGTTTGCAGAGCTGTATTGAACTTTCTCTGGAAACTGTATGACATTCGACAGGGGGAAATCAAAGAACCTCTGTGCAGTGTTCATATGGAGATTGCTAATAAGGAGTATGCTCAACTGTATGTATGGATCAATCAGACTCATTAGAAGAAAAATGTTGATAATTGTGTCCAACAGTGCTTAGGTTCTGTAACAGAGACAAGAGTCACTTAGAACTTGCCTGGGGTGTTCATAGGCACCCCTATTTGAACTGCAGACTACATTTAAATATCAGGCACCAGCATCAAATGGCCACTTTGTGACAGGCAGCATTCTACACCTTAAGTTTTTTGACTGAGTCAAACTGGTAATGTCTTATCAACGCAGCAAAATGTAATTAGCACTGCTGCTTTGGGCTCCAACTCCTCAAAGTTTGCTCAGAGAAACAGTGCTCACTTCTGTCTGCCCTCCGTCTTCACCAAGTACAGAAGCACCCACTCCCAGCTCCCTGGGAGTCTCCCAGGTCTGCTGCCCCCAGTTTGTCACTAGCGATGTTGTTCAAAAAAGAAGAAAGAGCTCAGGACAAAGTCAGGCAACATGCTCAAGCGAACAGGGTTCTGGGCCAAGAGACCCAGAGTCAAGTCCAAGATCTGCCATTAACTTACCTAGGACGCTTTTAGCCTCAGTTTCCCTGTCGGTAAAATGAGCGGAGTAAATGAGGTCAGTTCAAAGATAACTTCCTGATCCTACTTGCTAGGGTCTCTTTGGAGACCTCTTCCTCTTAACTGTCCTTGCACATCCACAGAAGTAACGGTACTTGATATATGTGTGCTCAGACTCCTGCTTTCCACTAAAGGCGCAGGTAGCTCAAGCTAGGGGAAGGAGGCTGGTAATCAGCCGTGGATTTCTTTCAGCCTTTTCAAACCAACTCCCCCAGGGTCTCCAGAATTTCTGTTGTAAGCATACCTTTAAGGCAGAATTCATGTGTCTTCTAAGGAGCAGGTTTTAGTATTTAACATGAAGATCGGGAGTTTAGGTCAGAGAGAAATCCCAAAACGTCAGGTTCAACAGAGTAGACAGACCTGGGTTTGAGTCCAAACCCACCCCATGCCATGTGACCTTAAGCATATTACATAACTTCTCAGAGGCCCAATTTCCTCATCTGTAAAATGGCAATGCTAATAATAGTACCTACCCCACTCAGTTCTTCTGAGGATGAAAACAAGACACATGCCCTTCCCAGGGCATGGTGACCATTCAAAATCCCTGAGTGCTCCTGTCTGCCTGAAGTTCCAGCTGCTCACTGTATCTATCAGAGATCCTCAGGCAGACAGGGTAGTAATGCTGGTACATAGAGAGGGAAAATGCGTGGGACAGGCCCTCACGTAGACAAAAAAAGGGGGGGGAGACTACTTACAGCTTTGAACTCCTTGTTCTGAGGTTGTGGTCAAGACTATAGCTGTGGTTGTTTCCAAAATGGAATTTCTTTCCTCATCCCCCAGAAACAACCCAAGAAATGCCCTACAGGTGGGGCAGAAGAACAACTTGGCTTCATTCCTCCTCTGCACCTGTTAGACTTCACACTACTAAGTCCAAGGAAAATGGAAGGCAGAAACATCCTGAGCAAGGCCCACTGGCTGCTTCCTGGACATTAGGGCTCTGGACTGAACTTAGCAGAATGCATCAAATTTGAAGCATGCCATTTGGGCTTCTCACTCATCAAATTCAAAATCAAGGTCATCTAAGCCAGGCTTAGATGCCTGTGATAAGAGATGCCCCCTCTCTGGGGCACATGGGTGGCACAATCGCTTGAGCATCCAACTCTTGGTTTTGGCTCGGGTCGTGATCTCGGGGTTGTGGGATCAAGCCCCACGTTGGGCTCTGTGCTCAGTGCAGAGTCCACTTGAGATTCACTCTCCCTCTCCCTCTGCCCCTCCCACCCATGCTCGCTTGCATGTGCACTCTCCCACACACACACTCTCTCTCTCAAATAAATAAATAAATCTTTAGAAGAGAGAGAGAGAGAGATGCCCCCTCTCTTCTTTCACTGGCCCCAGAAGTTTTCGTTCCCATCTCTTGTTGGGACTTCTGAGAAATGACAGAGCAGATTACTGATGTCGAGAAGCACTTTGATCTGCAATTGTTTTCATTTTCCCCTTTAGAAGTAATAGCAATTGAAGAAAACTAAAGTTGAATTATCTTCAAATAGGGGAAGAAATGCATAACCAAACCAAAAAAAAAAAAAAATCACAAAATACTCCTCTTATTGTTGAGAAAAACAAATCTATTACTTCTCTCTTGAAATCCCAAAGGTCTCTTTCAGCATATGGTGTCAAGACATTTAATAAATATTGTTTAATGGGATGATGATGAAGATGATGATTTTAATAAGAGCAAATACCTCACCACCACACCCATATCTTAGCCTTCTCTTCTGTAACAGAAACCAATGTCCTTTCTCTCCCATCTCTCCCCATAGGTCGCCTTTTCTAGAGAAAAATGCAAAAGGGGATTCACGTCCCGGCTCCATGACTTACTGGCTGTGTGTCTTCAGACAGGTTACTTAAACTCTCTGCATTTCAGTTTTCTCATTTTAAAATGAGGACAAAAATAGTCACTCTTTTCCAGTTAGGTTCCACCAAGTAGAGTGATTGAACATTAGCAAGGAACCGGGCACACCGGAGGTGTTGAGAACTGCCTGCCGTGGCAGCCCTCCACCGTAAGGACCATGATGACAGTCTGACCACAAAAACACACCCCATCAAGCCCCACTTGCTCCAGGAAATGGCCAGCCGCAGACAATTTTCCACCCTTAACACCGAATAATTCTTTCTCTTTCGAAATGTCCCTAAAGTGCTTGTTTACCTCCTTGCAGCCAACCAAGAACCGTCAGCTATACCTAAAGACCAATTAGAAAGTTTTCCCTACCTCCAAAATTTGCACACTAATCAAAGGCTTGCCCATCAGAAAACGTTGCAGCATTTCCTCTTTTTCTACTCTACAAAACTCTCTCTCCTTTCTAACACTTTGATTCAAAACTTACTACAGCAAGTTTACGAGTAAACAGCCTTTGTTAATCTTGTCTCTGAGTTAGTTTTGTCTTTGGCATGCTCAAGAAATCATTGCTATGTTAATTCATAGTTCTCTGCCTCACTCCACTTGCCAACTGTTTTCTATTGAAGGCTCCATAGGGCCTTGCTCGTAGAAGGCATGCAATCCACATTCATGAAATAGTCAACAGTATGTTAACTATTATTTTAATCAACACTTACTGAGCCTTCTCTGTCACTGGCCCCTGTGCTAGATATTTTCACCCACATTCTCTCTTCTTATCACTTTATTCATCAACTAAACCTTACAAGGATTAAAACCTGTTCATTATTTTCTAGAAGTTGTGTCAATAATAAAGAAGGGCTCTCATATCTACAAAAATTAAGATTCGGAGGTCCTGTGCCCAACACATTTTTTATTTATAGTTTTTAAACTTATACCTCAAAATAGTATAGCTAGTAGATTTTCCTTCAGCATGCAGGAATCATGGTGAATTAAATACTGTTCTTCTCTCTTCTCTTGTTTTGCCAATCCTTGTAATGTACTTTTCCTAACTAACTTCAGGGTCTTTTCTTTTGGCATTTTACACTGTGTGGGAATGTAAGGTAGGGGCAGTGGAGGAAAGGTCCCCTTAAAATTAGAAGATGCACCCAAATATCCATCCATGCTGAATGGATAAAGAAAATGTGGTATGTCCATACAGTGGACTATTATTCAGCCCTAAAAAAGGAGTGAAATTCTGATACACACTATAACATGGATGGACCTCGAGGACATGCTGCTAAGTGAAATAAGCCAGACAGAGAAAGAAAAATACCATACGATTCCAATGATATGGGGTATCTAAAGTGGTCAAATTCATAGAAACAGGAAGTAGAATGGTGGTTGCCAGGGGCTGAGGAGAGGGAGGAATGGGGAGCCATTTAATGGGGACATTAAAGTTTCAGTTTTGCAAGGTGAAAAAATTCTAGAGATCTATTGCACAACAATGTGAATGCACTTAACACCACTGAACTGTACACTGAAAAATAGTTGAAATGGTAAGTTTTATGTTATGTAGTTTCTCCCACAATAAAAAAAAAAAATAGAAGGTGCAGATTCCACAGTGACGAGAGGGCCTCAGTGGAGTGGCAAGAATCCAACTACCCCAGGCATTTCCCACAATGCCTCTCCCTTCCAAGGAAGGCCCACCGCTCAACACACGTGTCTCTCTTCCACAAGCATGATTTCGGCAGCTTCTTATTTATGATCCTGCTAGTGAGCTTTCCTTCAGGGCAGGAGACTAAGGAAGCAGACGTGCATGAGACAAGCATTTTCCCACCAACTGCTTCCCAATTGATATTTAGCAATGTTCAACTTCCTCCAAGGAACAGCACACGGGAATTTGCAGCTGCTCATCTCACCCATCTCCCCTTATTACCAGGCACTCTGTCAAAATCACTCCACGTGAGCTTTTGACTAAGCTCGTGGATCAACTGAGTCACCGTATGCATATGAAACATGTTCGCAATACATATTTAAAACCCCAGAGCCTACCTTTAAATATCCTCATTACTGTGAAACTCATCAGCAAAAAAGAGGGACTCCAAGGCAAAGTGACCAAACAGCATGAAATTGATGAGCAGAGAATGGCTGGGAGAGAAAAGGAAACTCAGCTCTGGTTAAAATCTCACCTTGTTGATCGTGTGTGTGTGTGTGTGTGTGTGTGTGTGTGTGTGTGTGTGTGTGTGTGTGGTGGTGGTGGTGGTGGTGGTGGTGGTGGTGGTGGTGGTGGTGGTGGTGGTGGTTTCTGACCAGTCTGAGATGTTTTAATTTATCACAGTGTTTGTGTAAACAAGGCAGTTAATTGTCTAAATGTTGTAAATATTTCCAGCCTAATTGAAGAGAACATCAATATGGGTTTTTGACCTCTCACCATTTGCATAATAAACTCTAAACAAATCTCTCATTACCAACTTCCCTGGAAAACAAACATATCCTGCTAAAAATGGAAAGCTCAGAAACAGATGGAGATGGGTGAGCCCAAATCACCTTCACTGTGCCCTCAAAATGTCCCTAGATTCATCGTCTTCCCTTGCCTCTCCTTCCTCCATACCTTCTCTGCTCCCATATCCTCCACCCAGAGCAGTGCCATCTTATCAGTGCATTCTTCCATAATAGCCTCCCAATCATTTCTCTAAACTGCATCTCTGCTTCATCGCAGTAATAACAGTAACAGTGATTGTCGTGGTGGTAATAATGATAACGAGGTAATAGCAGTAATAATGATGATGGTGATAATAATAATAATAGCAACAACTGATTGAGCCCCTAATATGCACCAGGCACGGTACTAAATCTTTCCTGTACATGGCTTTTTAAAATATGCATAAAAAGTGTTGTGAAATAGATACTGTGTCACCCCACTTTACAGGTGAGGAAAGGTAAATCAAAACCTAACACAGTTCGCAAATAGAACTGGGTCTGTTCTGATTCCAAAGGTCATTATCTTTCTGCTCCCCCATGCCGCCACTTGGGGTGTTTTCAAAAGACTTGGGAAAATGTTAAAAAGAGCTCCAAGTGTTACAATCCACATTCATACAATGTATGAAAACAAAGTAAAATGTGGTTTCTCTTTTCCAACCAACCAGCAGAACTTTTGTATCCGAGTGAAAGAAGACACTCTGAGTTGCACCCACGGGAGGACACACACTGAGTCCAAGGACAGAAACACTTCCCCAGTGTTGCAACGTTGCTGCAGCTCTATCAGAACTGCCTCCAAAGCTCACTTTGAAGCCACACGCAAAAATGTGTCTCCTTACCGGAGAGATACAGCTCATTTCTAAATCCAAAACGTTCATTGCCAAGCATGATCACCCACCTTATTCACCAGTGTGGGCTTTAATGACTTTTAGCTGTTTGCTCAAATATAGCCTGCTCTCAGAGGACAGAGATTTGTCACCACTGAGGTGATTCGAAGCAATGTGCGACAGGCTCTGAATGCAATTTGACAATTGGGCTGCTTCCTCCTCCCCAACATCTAGCATCTGGTTTGCCTTTTCAAAATCTCACGGCAAACAGGCAACAAGGAATCAAAAAGTTCTCTTCTGAATTTGAAAACAAACAGACGTCTTTTTCCCTCTAAATATAATGAGAAGTCCCGGAAAGTTGACCTCCTCCAGCAGACATTCATTGACCCTGGAGGGGCTATCGGTGGAAACCAGTTGCTTGGTTGGCCTTTGATCTGGAGTGGCCAGACTCCAACTGACTCCCTGGGGGTTACTCACAGTGAACCAGGAAACCAACTCCTTCTCACTGCAACTCTCCTCTGGTTGAAACTGTTCACTCCACGAATAAATTAATTGCTGGTAGTATCTTCCTACTCTGTCTGACGTATGTCTGCGAGAAGAGAGAGTGAAGCCCTTTGCCAGGTGGCTGCTTAGAGATAAATGGGCAATGGCAAATCAGCTGCCAGTTGGTCGTCCTTGCCAACACCTTTAAATTCATATTTCGAGCTATCTCTCCTGCTCCGACTGATAAAATATTCTAGCATATTTATTGCTCAGGAAGTAATCGTCTCAAACCTAAGCTTGATGTACCAAACCACTTTGCTAAGTAAGATGTATGTTTCATGGATCAATTACCTTCATGCAAATAGCACAGAACTTTAATTTAACACTCTCATGAAGTGTCAAGCTTTTTGCATTTGAGTGCCGCAAAGGACACAAAGAGGAATTGTTATTTTGGTGCTGAGGATATTATACCAACCTAACTTCACTGAGACTTTCTGGACGTGGGAGTTGCAAAGAAAGGGGTACTTCAAAATCGCTGGAGCAAGGGATGGCCAACCTGTGGCTAGCCCTTGGGCAAATGTGAAAGAAAACGCAAAGCCATCCTGAATGAGACTGATGCCATAATCAAAGGTCATGTTATATCCCTTGGATTACATGTTGCTTTTTTTTTAAGATTTTTATTTATTTGAGAGAGCGAGAATGAGAGAGAGAGAGCGCGCACATGAGAGGGGGGAGGGTCGGAGCGAGAAGCAGACTCCCCACTGAGCGGGGAGCCCGATGCGGAACTCGATCCTGGGACTCCAGGATCATGACCTGAGCCGAAGGCAGTCGCTTAACCGACTGAGCCACCCAGGCGCCCTACATGTTGCTTTTGAAATGCCTGGGAGCACTATAATCCACAAGAAATGGGAAAGAAGGGGGTTCGCGATCTTCTTTTCAAGTAAAGCAAACAGTGGACTGAGCTATTTATCAGAGGCGCTAGTGAAGTCTCACACCTGCCCTTAGATTCCATTGAAAATCTCACCCTGAATAATCCAGGGAGCCATTGTTGTGGGCAATTTATTGGAGCTTCACTGGGCTCTTGAAGGCCTCCACACCTTCCTCTCCTCACCTTCCATCCCCAGGCTCCCAATCTCTCTCCATCCTCTGACTGCCATCTCAAGGACCTCTCACAGACCTCCAACAGATGGTCTACAATGCTGCTATGGGTTAACCTGGAGTTGCTATGACTGCCTTACACCGGTGTTTAACTTTATAAGGTAACAAATTGCAGCGAAACCCAGCTGAGATACCCAACTGAGGATCTGGTGCGAAAAGCACATTCTACACAAAATGTGCCTATAATATTCTCATTAGTGAGTAAAATTCACATTCTTGCATGAACTGGAAATGCTTAATTTCTTCCCCAGGGTTTTGCCTCTCACTAGGCTGTCTTTATCACAGTTAAGGCACAGTCAAATATCCTTTATTTGTTCTTGTGAGTATGCAAGCCTCTAAGAGCTCTTTACCCATTCTACTCTTCAGTCTGGCTTTTAACATTCCTCAAGGGAGAAAAATTTGTTTTACCTGTAACCTGAGCTCTCGACAATGTCCAAATCATTTTATATGCCAGTGAAATGTTGTAATAAGCACTGGTAGAAAGTTAGCAATGTCCGTAAACATTACCTGTACTTGCTGCATATTTGCCTCATCGACAAGATCCATCTGCCTCGAGAAATGCTATAGCAATGCTAATGCAGCATAACTGGCGGCATTCAGCTTTTCCTGCCCGTGAATAGAAACGGGAAGCCCCAGGTTAGAAGGCTGAATGGCGGGCTGCGAAAACAGATCCTTTTTCCTCTGCTGTAGTCTTTTCCTTCCACAGAGACTCTTGATTCTTGGTGCATTTGCTTCTTGATGGGTCCTGTGGACTCTCAAATTGATAATGAGGAATTCGCATTTTCCCCAGCTCTCAGGGGACGGCCAGCCTCAGACAGAACATTTCCAATGTGCTATCTTTTTCAGCAGGGCATGTTGCCTACCACGAGCAAATCACAGAGAATGAACACAGTCTCTCTCAAAGGCTGCCTTAGCTGCCGCTGTTTGTTGGAAACACCAAGTTGGACGACAAGTAATTTCACATGAGCCCACGTTCTTTTTCTCCCCCTTGCACCTCTCTTCAAAATGCCACACGTAAGTTTCGAGGCCCAAGAGACGAAACAGCCTCCATTGGCATTCCCAAACCTATCGGCGGCCCCAGGGTCAGGTCTCGAGCACCGTTGCCCTTGCGGACACCATTAGAGAGCTGCTTTCCTTTGTACTGCAGCAGATACCTAACCCCCTTTAGGTGAAATGCTTCATCAGCTCATATCTTACACGGATATCGCTGCCGATTCCCTGTGTGCCCGGCTTAAGGGGGAGTCCAAAATTTCTACGTATCAATTGACAACCATGTAAAGCATGCATTGATGAAAGACTTCGTCAGCAACAGCTATGCGGACTGCCCTGGGAGGGCTGCTGAATACACCCTTCAATTAAATGAAGTTTTTATGATCATGAGACACACCAGAAATCCATTCTTAGGCCTGTAACTTATTTAGGACTACTGAGCAAGTCCGTGTACATCTTCAGGGAAGTCGATGGGAGCTGTGTGTAGTCCTGCTCTTTTGTCATCGCTAAGAGACTTCTCGGTTAGCCTGCCAACATGGCCGATCCCATCTTCCACTGTTGATTCAGTAATGTACTCTGTAAGCATTTCTCCCTTGACTCGCACAGAAGGCATTCTGTGATGAGACTCGCTAGCCAAAGGAAGCACTCAACTTGCCTTCTTTTCCTCTCCCATTTCTGGGACAGGCCCAGATGCCTCAAAGGACCAGCATTGGCAGCAGGTCAGTTATTCTCTAGTGACAATGGCACTCGCTCTTAGAGGAGAGGGGGCTGAGCAGGGAGGCAGATGGAGAGAAGGGGATGAAGGAACGGAGTCACAAATATTAAATCCCTTGTAATAATGGTAATAGTGCTTATTTAACCCCGATACTGGCCAAATGTCATAACCAACAGGAATCATTTTCCCTGTTCTTTTAGGAAAATATGTGTTCTTTTAATGTACCAAAATATCTTTCCCACAGCCCGTAAATTAGCCGAAATTGGCTTGTTCCGCACACTAGCCCTCAGGACTCTTGTCACTGCCGTGTCACCTGGGTTCAAGTCCTGGCCCTTCTCTTTCCTAGCTGTGTGACCCTGAGGCAAGTCGTTTCGCCTCTCTGAACTGTCTCCTATCAGTAGAATGTAGAAAATCACAGTACCCACTACACGGGGCTGTTGCCCCAAATCGAAATGAGAGGGTATGATGCTACCAAGTGCTCTGAGATGCAGTTTGTACTTACATCTGTAAGGGGACATTGTCCCACTGCAGTGATAACCTAAGGTCATGTGGTTGCTGAGGGAAGCTGCAAGATCCCAAAATGCTTCTCGATCAACAAAGATACTGCTAATCGCATGGAGTACAATTTAGCAATTTATCCCTTGAAGCAGGCATTCTTCTGTGCACGTGGGACACATTTACTAGGCAAAGTGGTTGGTTAACCAGCCACCCAATCAGGCTGAGTTTACCAACCCCTGTGACTCAGAGCTAGGTGTACCCCCCACCCCATCTCTCCCCAGGCATCAGCTCCCTCCAGTTCACATGCAGACTCCTGCATGTGGTTCCTGCTTCCCAGGAGGAAAATACATTTTTGCCAACATGGAGTGGTAAACGAGAGCTGGAGTGGAATATGTATGGAGCATGACCCCTGTACTACATGCGAACCACCAACTGGCAGCTACTTGGCTGGTGGCCACTCAAATCCGAGAGCCCATCTGGCAATAGGATTGCATTTACCCACTGGGGGTTCACAGAGGCATACCAGAAGGCAATTACCTCGAGCCATGGCTAAACCATTTCATTCCAGCTATTTTCCACAAAAATATATATGCCCAATTCCAGCACGAATAGCCCACGAATAACCCACTGTCATTGGTTGTTCATGTACACACTGTATAGGAGACCAGTGATTCACAGAGATGATACCAGCTTCCACTGAGCTTATATTCTCATGAAATACTTTGCCACGTGTTATTCCACATTTCTGCTCTCGATAAGAGATAAATAAAAACTTTAAAAAAGCGGGGGGGCGGTGCCTGGGTGGCTCAGTCGTTGAGTGTCTGCCTTCAGCTCGGGTCATGATCCCAGGGTCCTGGGATGGAGCCCCACATCGGGCTCCCGCAGGGAGCCTGCTTCTCCTTCTGCCCCTCCCCCACTCATGCTCTCGTGCCCTCTCTCAAATAAATAAATAAAAACTTTAAAAAACAAAAAAGAATGTTACTGCCCCAAGTAATCCAGATGGTTAGTGAGAGGCCCAGGCCTAGAACCCAGCTTCGTGACTCCCAGGCTCCCTCTGGATGCTGACACATCAACATTTGTTGTCGTCTGGCTAAATAAGAAAGGCCGCTGTCCTCAATGTAGGTGATGAGAGACTAGGCGGGGGGTGGGGGGGGGGGGTGGGGGTGGCTATCAGAACAGCCACACCAGGGCCCACGTCTTCACTGGCCCATTAACATGCAGCACCTCCTGGGCAAATTTTTGACCTTCCCAGTGCGATTACTGGCTGTCTCCCTGCAGTGTAGTACTCCATGGTCATGGGCACATTCCTTTGCATCCATCAAAAGAGACTAGGGTTAACCCAGCATCCCCGACTCCCCAGAAACACAGCTTCTGCTGACTCCAATCTGAAACGCGCCAGCCTGACATCTGGAATCACCATGTGTAACCCCTACCACATTACTGTGAATGGCTCAGTTCCTCAGCCTCATGGCTTCCCTGCCAGAAAGAGGGAACATCTTGGGTCATTCATTAGCAGTCATTGAAAAAAAAAAAAAAAGCTTCAAACATAACCAGGGCTGCCCATAAATGGGTCGCACCTTCCCCAATTTCCCCTGGGCTGAATCTCTCATGAGTCTACCTATTTCTCAGAAAGCTATTTTTGTTGTTTTTATATGAGTGTGCCCGTAGGACTATGAACTTTTGCACTGGAGAAGAGCTGTGGATAAAGCAGAGTCATGCTAGGAAGCCACAGACATTGAAGTCATTTCATACTCCCCAGCCCTACTAATTACTGAAAATAATTATGCAACAGTAAGAGCCTTCTCCCTCATTGTGTTTGGACTGATCATAATAGAAAGTCCTCAGGCAAATTAGAAGGCTAACAACTGCTTTGTTCAGAGTGGGAGAGAACAGTAAACTGGGAGGAGGAGAGCACAGGAGCAGAACCAAGGAGAACCGGAGTGATTTAAGTTCACTCGGGAAGTTTCTCATCTTAGAAAGAAAGTCATTTTCTGAGTGGCTCTTCCCATATTTTAAGAGCAAAGCAAGAATAATGGCTCTTGTGCATCACTGTGGAACCGTGGACTCTCCCTGAACTGGAATAGGTAGCTCTTCGGTCAGATCAATGAAGGTGATTTTCATGCCAGAGAGAGACCACTTGCTCCTGTGGTAATTCCCAATAAGGGATCCCAGAGGTCATCAGTTGCAGCCACTGAATCCAAGCTGCAGCCGTAAGGGAAGGGCTTGCCCAGACTTTACAGTACCCAACTTACCGCAGTGGCTCACGGGAGGTCTCATCTCTGGCACCCATAGCCTGTCACCTGTTCACTTACTTATGATTTTTATAAGTAAAATGTATATAGACAATTGCACAAGTCTTAAGTGTAATATTCACTAAGTTTTGACAAATGCACATACCAGGATATTCCACAGCCCTATCAAAATATAGAATATTTCACTCACTCACTCAGGTCCATCAATTATGTGAGTGTGCGCGCGTGCGTGCGCACACACAAACACACACACACACCCTCAGAGGCAACCACTGGTGTGACTGTTTCCACCATGACCTCTTCTAGTCCTTCATGTAACTGTAAACATAGAGCACTGTACTCTTTTGGATAAGACTTCTTTCACTTTCATAGAGACTCAACTATGCACTTGTTCATTCCTTTTTATTGCTGAGTAGAACTCCCATATGTGACTAGACCACAGTTTGATTATTCCTTCACCAGATGACGGGCATTCAGGTTGTTTCCACCTGGAGGTGATTATCAACATAGCGGGCATGAGCATTCTTTTACAAGTGTTTTTGTGGAAATATGCTCCCATGTCATTTCTCTTGGGAAAATGCCTAGAAGGGGGATTGCTGGGTCAGTAGGTAGGTGTACGCTTGGCTAAATATGAACTGCTGGATTGTTTTTCCAAAATAGTTGTCCCATTTTACGTTCCCACTGACAGTATGTGAATATGTCAATTGCTCCACATCTTTTTAGCCATTCCAGTGACTGTACAGTGGTGTCCCATGGTTTTGATTTGCATGTCCCTAATGACTAATGGTGTTGAGCATCTTCTCATGTGCTAACCAGCCATTTGTATTATCCTCCCTTTAGGACATATCTGTTCGAATCATTTGCCAATTTTTAAATGAATTATGTGTCTTATTATTGAGTCATAAGAGTTCTTTATTTATTCTGGATACTGGTCTCTTGTCTTAGTGTTGTGAATATTTTTTCCCAGTCTTTGACTTAATTGTTCGTTTTCTGAATGGTGTGATTTGGTGAGAGGAAATCGCAAAGTTTGATGAAGTCTGGTCTACCATTTTTTTCTTTCTTTTATGATTTTTGCTTTCTGTGTTGTAAAAATCTAATCAATTTTTAAGTCCTGTTGACACTGCCTCTTTAATTGGTCCTGAATCTGGTCCCTCTTCTCCTTTCTTTCTTTCTCTTTCGCGAATGACCAAGTCCAAGCCACTGTGAGCTTTTTTTAAGACCACTGCAGGAGCTTCTTAGAGGCTCAAAATAGGACTCACAATTCCCAACTCCTCACCCCTCACCCCCTCCCTCCCTTGGTCTTCCCCATCTCTTTAAAGGTACTACCATATAATTAGTCAAGCGAAAACCTACCTGTTTCTCAAGTGCATACACTCTTCTCTATCTCCTCTTCCACAACCTTAGCTCAGGTTACCCTGACTACAGCAGCTGCTCCTAACTGGTCTCTCCAAGTCTACTCTTGCTCCCTCCATTTCCTTCTCCACAGACAGTCAGGGTGACTCTTCCAGCTCTCTATTGCTACATCCAAAAGCCTCCCCAAACAAAACACTTGGTGGCTCTTCTCTATTCCTCGATGCCTGGGGTCTCCACTGAGAGGACACTTGAACATTTGTGAACTGGAATCATCTGGAGGCTTCTTTACTCATATATCTGGCGTTGGCCTCAGTGACTTAAAATCTGGGTTCAGCTGGGACTATCAAGCAGCACCTTTATGTGGCCTCTCCATGTGCCTTGGGCTTCCTCACAGCTTGGTAACCTCAGGGAACCAGATTTCTGACATGTTGATTCGGTTTCCAAAAACGAATGTTCAAATGAACATAGTGGAAACTGAATTCCCTTCTATGTCTGGCCTTGGAAGTCACATAACATCACTTCCCTCGTTACTTACTAGTCAAAGTTGTCACTACAACCAGTTTCATCAGGAGAGGGTATAAACAACACCTCCCAATGGGAGCTGTGGCAGAGAATTTGCAGCAACCACAGTGCCTGTTCTGAACCACAAAGCAGATCATGACATTGCCTGATGATGGCTTCCAGCTGCCTTAGCAGTGACTCTCAAGTGGGGATACCCCCTCTAGATGATGGCTCGGGAGCTCCTGAGGAGCAGTCCAGTCTTCTGGGGGTTTGTGTTCTCTAGAAGTCATGAGCTCATCCAACCAGCTTAGTCTTATTCATGAGCACCCTTCCACCAAGTGCATGCAGAGCCAATACTTGCTCCCATGGTATCTGTGTGCAAGTGTAAAAGGTGCCCCTTGCCCCTGTTCCAGTATACACGAGCATGGTAAACAAAGCATGGATTATATTGAGTCCCCACCCTCTTGCTCTCTAAGCCAGGTGTCTTTGTGTATGACAAGAGATGCACAGTGATATATAATGCCCCTGGGAACACAGCTCTTTCTGGGTGTTTCACAAGACAACCCAACACCTACAAAAGAGTTCTCCCCATCCTTGCCGCACCCTTAACTGTCTTTGTGCTCCTACACCCTGTGTCCAGTCCATCAGGACACCATATCACCTTTCTCTGCAGACATGTATCACAGTCTAGCCGGAGTACAGTTATGAGTGCTTTTCTAATCTTCCTACTAGAGAGCAAGCTCCTCGAGGCAGAGACAATACCTCATTCACTTTCATGCAAAAAGAAGGCAATTGCTTATATGCTACAGTGTGATGTATCAGAGAGTGTCTCTCTCCCATCACAGTGCCCAAATGCCTCAAATCCCAACATTAGAAACTCCTTTCTCTGGGTGCCTGAGGCCACTTTAAATGCCAGCATGCCTGATACATCCGATTCATTCCCACTGAAGTGTTCGTGGCAAATCACATCTGCTTCCTTCATGCAAATGCAGTAGGCCCGTGGGGGAGAACAAGAACAACACCAAAAGAGAAGGATGATGGAAAGAAAGGCGCACAGAACAATTTCACCTTGCCATTGCCCTGTACATGTACATTACCAACACCCCACTGTGGCAGAGCCGTCCTCAGCTGGCCAAACTGAAAAAGGTTTCATATTCAGAATGCCCCACTTTGTTCCTCTTCTCCACAGATGCTACTCACACCAGAAAACATAAAATAAAGTTCCTCGAGACCTTAAAAAAAGAATTTCTCTATAAAAGTTAAAAATAAGAGGGAACAATCTAACCAAGATGATGGAAATTGGTAGAACCTTTCTGAGAAGCAATTTGGCTCTCTGTGTCATAAGCCAGAAATGCCCCTTCTGGCAACTGATCCTATGGGGGATGGGACAAAATCCAGAAAAAGAATTAGATACAATGATACCCATCTATAATGGTGTACAAAATGGACAGCCTAAATGTCCAATAGTGGGAGGTTGGGTAACTAATGTAAGAGAATACAGTGCAGTCAATGAAAGTGGTATTTTCAAGGAATGTTTAATGACAGGGGGAAATGCTTATGATATAATTTAGTGGATAAAGCAAAACACAAAACGACATATGCAGTATGGGCATGTTTACGTTATTGTTTATTGCTGTATGCACAGTGCCTAGAATAGTGCCTGGCTCAATAAATAATCACTAAATTAATGGATATCATATACATAATATATAATATAACATATACAATATAGTCATTGAATGACGAAAATAATGGAGTGCTCTCACAATGTGTCAAGCTCTACACTAAAGTTTCATGTGGCATACATATCCCATTAAACCTTTACCACAATCCTCATGAGGCAGTTACTGATACTATCCCAATTTCTACAGATGAGAAAGTTGAAAGCCTGAGAGGATAAGTGATTTTGCTCAAGGACACAGAGTTACTAAATGGCAGAGCTAGGACTCGAACCCAGGAAGTCTGATTCCAGAGGCTAAGCTCTTTAACAGTACAGTAATACTTTATGTATGCCTTTGCACACATCTGGAAAAAAGACTGGGAGAAAAAACACCAGCATGTTACTGGTACCGTATCTCTGGGTGACAAGATAAGAAGGAATCGGTATTTTCTTCTTTTGCTTTCTTTTATGTTCCCAAGTCCCTACAATAATTTTGTATTGCTTTTGTATTCAGATTTTTTTTTTGAAACAATAATTTCATTTTTAACCAACCAAGAACTCTGACGCTTTTAGCGATCAAGTCCAGCCCTTGGTCATGACCCCAGCCCTAACTTAGCCGTATGCCCTGATTCTCCGTTGCCAAACCCACCCCGACTCCTAGCTCTAAGTGTGAACAATGCTTCCTGACTGAGGTTGGAGTCAACTCTGTGTCCCCTTGCACCTGCCCTGCCTAGTGTCTAGCTTTTTGGCTTCCCTTGGTCTAAACCCTTTTTCTGCCTTTGCCACCCAGGCTCTCTGCCTCCTGGCAAACCATCTCCACCCCATCCCTGCCCCCATCTTTCCCTCCCAGAGCCTACAGGCTCCATATGACATCACTGCAACATCCACTGCAGACTCCTTACAGCATACAGGATTCAGGGATGGGCCACATCAGCCCTCTCTTTCCTCTATAACTTATTACCTTCCCTCTTCAATTACAGACCCCAAGCTGATCACACCACTCGAAAAAGGCCCTGATCAATGCTAAGGAGTTATATTTTATGATTCCTGCAGGTTGTATTCCTGTTATTATTACACATCACAGCATCACATTAGCTTTCAAAAAAACAAACCAGCATCGATTTGCTGACTCACTCTATGGTCTCCTATGACGCCCAGATCTTTCCATTATGTTTGCATCTCCAGGCAAGGAGAGAATTGATTTCCTCTCCAGCCCTCTCTAAGAGGTTCCTGTTTACTCGCTGCTCCCAGTCTCCTCCCTCCCTCCCTCAGTACAGCAAGTGGAAAAGTGTAGAAAGCAGCAAAACCCTGAGGTCTATTTGTTAAACCCCTGAGCAAAAACAAAACAAGACAAAACAATCACAAGAAGTAAACTAAAGGCTCTTGCCTACTTTCCACCAGAAGTCTCAATTTTTGTTTGGAAAAAATTTGGATGGCCGAAAGTAGTTTATTTTATGGGCTGTAAATCAATACAGCGGGGGTAGTTAAGAGCTTAAGCTATGGAGTCAGAGAGATCTGGGTTCAAAATCCAGCTCCAAGCCATGTGATCTTGAACAAATCCCTTTGCCTCTTCAGACCTCAGTTTTACCACCTACAAAATGGGAGTAATTATAGTCTAGTCAGTTCTGCTATAATGCGATGTTTGTGTTCCTAAAAATCACATGCTATGTAAAATTTTAAATTAAAAGCCACAGGACTTGTGGGGAAAAAAATAAGTTTGGAGGCACAACACTCAAACCCTTCATCAGCAACATCTTTTCAAAGATGGGAACCTAATAAAAACAGTATCACAATTTCATGCATGTCAAATGGTTAAGTAACACATCAATACTACAATAAAGGTGGCACTTTAAAAAGACCTGGAGTTTGCTGGTACAAAAGAAGTTGGAAGAGGCACAGCCTGTGAATTCTTGCCAGGTGGTGGAAAGAGGGTGATCTGAAATGGGACAGAAGTTGTAAGGGCAGGTGTGGACGGGTGTGACTCCCATCACACATGTGGAACTGAGAGGGCTGCCGGATGGTGTTGGGGGGGGGCACGCATGCTTTGTGTACTCCTGGGTGGTTCAGTTCGGCGGGGCGCTGTTTCCTGTGCTCAGCGACTGTTCCTTGTGGAAGAAATCGTGCACGAGCAAACATGAAGTTCATGTTATGCTCAAATTGTTCCTTAATATGTCAATCGCATTAGAACAAATTCACATTTTTCAAAACAAGAGTTCTAGTGGAACTGCCTGTACTGACCTCCTCGGCTTGGGAAGATTACATGAAAAAAGACTTTTAGCAAAAGGTCTGGCACATGGTCAGCTCCCAGTAAAAGATAGCTGCAGTTATCAAAAGCAGCAGTAATAGCTCAAACCTATGGACCCTATAGTGCCTGCAGATGGAACCCAGAACTGCCTTGATGTGGGTTTTCCTGCGCACATCTGATGGGAGGCAGCGGAAGCCCAGGAAAGCTCAGCTCTGCTCAGAGTCAATTCTCCCCACACCCTACCGAGTGCCTATTTGCAATTAACTCTCTGAATTTTTATGTATGTATGTATGTATGTATTTAGTCTCTTATGGCCCTAGAGTGCCAGATAGTGGCTAAGCAGGGCAGGATCTACAAGAGGAGCCAGGGGTCCAGCTCTTGATTTGAAAGAGCTTCCTCTCTCTCTGATCAGTGAGAGGGTGCGGTATAAGGGGAGGGCAGGGCTGGCTAGCTGGAGGGTCTTCAATAAGCAATAGGAGACACTGTTGGTTCGGAAGCAGGGAAGTGACAGGGTCAGAGCCACTGTTTAGAGCAGATGTCAGCAACCTTTTTCTGTAAAAGGCCAGATAGTAATTTTTGGGCTTTGCAAGCCATAGGATCTCTGTTACAATGAATCAAATCTGCTACCATAGCATGAAAGCAGCCATAAGCAGCCATAAACAATACATACATGAATGAACATGGCTGTCTTCCGGTAAAACTTTATTTATAAAACAGGCAGTGGGCAAGATTGAGGCCGCCATTGGCCAACCTCTGCTTTAGAGAAGTCTTATCTAATAGAATTTGTGCCACAAATGCAAACCACATAGGTAATTTCAAATTTTTCTAGTAGCCACATTATTTAAAAATCAAAAGAAATGGGGGGTGCCTGGGTGGCTCAGTCGTTGAGCGTCTGCCTTCGGCTCAGGTCGTGATCCCAGGGTCCTGGGATCGAGCCCCGTGTCGGGCTCCCTGCTCAGCTGGAAGACTGCTTCTCCCTCTCCCAATCTCCCTGCTTATGTTCCCTCTCTCGCTGTGTGTGTGTGTGTGTCTCTCTCTCTCTGTCAAAATAAATAAATACAATCTTAAAAAAAATCAAAAGAAAATAGGATCATTAATTTTAATGTATATTTTATTTAGCCCCCAATATATCCAACATATTATCATTTCAACATGGCATGAACAAAACAATTATTAATGAGATCTTTTACATTCTTTTTTATCATGCCACATCTTTGAAATCTGTCATGGGTTGAACTGTGGACCACAAAATGATGTTGAAGTCCTAATCCCAAGTACCTGTGAATTCAATCTTATTTGGAATCTTTGCCAATGATCACGTTAAAATGAAATCATGAGGGTGGACTCTAAGCCAATATGACAGTTGTCCTCATTAAAAGGGGAAATTTGGATGCAGAGACAGACACGAAGACAGAAGGCCATGTAAAGAAAGAAGGCAGAGATTGGGGTGATGCAGCAGAAGCCAAGGAATGCCAAAGATGGCCAGCAGACCACCAGAAGCTAGAGGAGAGGCCTGGAACAGATTCTCCCTCACAGCCCTCAGAAGGAACCAACCCTGCCCACACCTGGATCTTGGACTTCTTAGCCTCCAGAACTGTGAGACAACACATTTCTGTTGTTTAAGCCATCCTGTTTGTGGTATTTTGTTACGGCAGCCCTAAAAAAGGAATACAAAAATCTATGTCTTTGTGTTTCATATTTTCAGCACAATTCGATTCATACTAACCACATGCCAAGTGCTTCATAGCCAGTCAGCCATGGCTAGTGGCCACCATACTGGACAGCACAGCTTGAGAGAGAGCAATTTGGCTGCCTCAAATTGATTAGCTTAGAGACAGAAGGGAATCAGAGACACAGAGAGCTTAAGGATTAAGTGTAAACAAAGGACTTTTTTGAAAACTTCGACTTTCCTTGAAAATGTATTAAATGGGATGGTTCTAGGCATTTACTTTCTCTCAACAGTTTGGGGGGCCCTCAAGAACTGATCACGGCACCGCCAAGGAATGCCCCATTTTCTTTAGCTTTTGTCACAGCCATTTCATCCCAGAGCTCTGTTTTTGCTCCTATGGTGTGTGATCATTTTTGTCTCCCAACTGACTTCTTCTGAACTCAAGATGTGATATTTTCCCTTAAGTAATTTGGCAGTGTCATCAGTTTATTGATCGTACATTCCCCATTAACTGTATTCATGCATGCAATATATCATGTGAAGTGACAGGGAGATTGTAACAAAAAGTCTTGCTCCATTTTTGATATTTGACTGCTGACAGCTTTCAACCTTCTTTTTTTAAGATTTTATTTATTTATTTGAGGGAGAGACCATGAGCAAGAGGGAGAAGCAGACTCCCCACTGAGCAGGGAGCCCGATGTGGGACTCAATCCCAGGACTCCGGGATCATGACCTGAGCCAAAGGCAGACGCTCAACCGACTGAGCCGCCCAGGCACCCCAGAGTTCTCAAGCTTCTTCTCCCTTTTCCCCTTTGGTCCCATGTCTATCAAGGCAATAAGAAAGCCTAGCCACTCTGTCCCTTGGTGCTGGTGAGGAAGCTCAAACCAAGAATACCCAAACCCACATGCCAGAATCTTCGCCCCAGCCCCATCTTCTACTCACAATTAAAACCTGAGCCACTCACCCCTTCTTCATTCAAGTCAAATGGATGGGCTTGAATGCCTGCCCTACTCTCCCCAGAAAGCCTCATGATGTGAATAATAAACTTTGCCATACCCTCTTAGTGCATGTGTGACATTATCAGCCTCAAGATCTGAATCAGTTTTGGGTGGGAGAAGGGGGCTTGATCTTGCTCTCTGTAGGAGAACTTCAAGACAATTGGTATTGACTGCTAGATGATCTAAGAGATGCCCATGGGTTCCTGGAGATCTTTCTTCTATTGCTCTCAGCTTACTAACTGGCTCCACATCCTGCTGGCAAGTATGCCCTGCAAGCTGCTGCCTGCTAGAGAGCTTGCATTAGAGTTGTCACTGCATTTAATAAGTCCTAGCAAGCCTTGGTTACAGATATGACCAACCCAAGTCTGAAGTGTTGCATGTAGGGGCAAGAATGTGGGATTGTGGCCCTTCTTAATGTAGCCCTGGGTTAGACACCTCTGTCTCAGATTGAATCATGTGTTTCAAGTCCTGCACAAGCTATGATTGATGCTAAACTCGGGGGAATGACTCTTACTCTGTGACCACTGGTTGTGTTTCAAGTAGGCATTGGTCCTGTTTTATAAAGTGTTCAAGAAAAAGACTGATACCATGTGGAACATCATGGTCACGTGTGGTCATTGGTGTGAGGAAAAATGGTCACCATGTAGAGTGCTGAGATCACACTCTTAAAAGCAGATGGCCCATTAGGACCCTAAATGTCTCTGGTGAAACAAAGATTCTGATCCTCAGAATTATAGGGGGAGAAACCCATGGTACCCCCATGGCATAGACCCTTATGAGAAGCACCCTGAATGCTTTATCCCCACCCCTATTAAAGAGCCAGAGGACACCATCTCTCATTGGACCAATGAAGACTCCAGGTTCTATATAGTGTCACAGCTAGTCAACATGCCAAGAGGTTAATTCAAACTCAGTTTAAGCCCAGAGTCTCTAGACCAAACAAAACAATTGCAAAAAAAAAAAAAGGTCCCTAAACTTGATGATATTGATTTGAGACTCTCTAGAGGAATAAACTTATAAACATAACCAGGGTAGAGAGGATTCCCCCCAATATGAGGTATATCCAATAACCCAAAACAAAAAACAAAATAAAAAAAATTTTTCATATATGGGGAGGAAAGAGAAACTGAAACAGAGGCCTGAAATTTGACTCAATTACAAATCCGAATTTTACTAAAATAACTTACACAACAGAAAAATAATAGGGTTCTGAATGGCTTTTGCAGTTTTAAAACATATATTCTAAATTAACCTCTGCTGAAATGCACCAATCGGCAAACTTTCATGGCCTAATTGACACCATGGGGCTCAAATTACAATTATACCTGGGGATCTCACTAAAGTTAAACAGGGTATCCTCTACATGCTTAGGGGAGTTTATCAAACGTAAAATAAAGGACAAACAGGTATGCCTCACCTTAACCATCAGAACTACTGTCTTGGCTAAATTCCCCATGGCCATCCATGCCCATAGTGGGCACAGACTCTCTGACCCAATAAGTAATAAACTGAAATAAAATTAAATATTTGGCATTTACAATTGGCTTGATAAAAATGGAATCACATGAACTTCTTCCCTGCTGTTTAAAAATCATTAATAATAGCCAATAGCCCAAATTGGCCAATGCTCAAGCCTGATTAAAATGAGTAGTGCCTAGCAGTGGATTACTTCAACCTTAACTACATGGTACCGCTGATTGAGGCCCCTCCAAAGTTAGAAGGAGCACAGTCCACAAGACTGCCCTCACTTCTGGCACCAATTACAAGTTTAAGGGTTCTTGAGACCACACTCAGCTTCAGTAATTCACTAGAAGAACTCATAGAGCGGTGCCTTGCTGGCTCAGTCAGTAAAGCATGTGACTCCGGATCTCAAGGTCCTGAGTTCAGGTCCCCCATTGGATGGAGAGATTACATAAATAAATAAAAAATAATAAACATAAAAAAGGGAACTCATATAGATAACTGAAAGCTGTTATACTCACAGTTATAGTTTATTTACAGTGGAAGAATACAGACTAAAATCAGCCAAGGGAAGAGATGCATGAGGCAAAGTCCGGGAAAGTTCCAAATGTGGAAAGTTCCAAATGTGGAGCTTCCTCTCTCCACAGACTCATGGACAACATTTCTTTCCTGGCATCGATAATGTGACAATACACATGGGGTATTGCTAATCAAGGAAGCTCACCTGAGTCTTGAGTCCAAAGTCCTTATTGGGGCTTGATCACATAAAGCTGGTTGCCCATCCATGTGGCTGACCTCAATATCCAGCCCTTCCAGAGGTCAACTGATACCCTATGACACAAAGCCCCCACCCTAAATCACATTGTTGGTATAGCCCAAGGCCTCAAGGCAAACAAAGATATTCCCATCAGGCACATCATTTCAAGGGCTTAGATATTACTTCCAAGAAGCCAAGGGCAAAGGCTGGACCAGTCTTTGGACAAGGTTAAATTCTTTCCTATACACCTCCTATATACATACATACCCAATATTATTGAAATTATTGACTCCATCCAATCAACAACTGGAAAATCTTTTGCTATTGTAGATTTGGTGAATATGTTCTATTCAGTGGCTTTTTCAATAGTCTTTCAGCTGAAGTTTGCCCTCATCTTCTAAGAGACATAGTAAGGCTTTACCCAGCTACATGGGCATTATCTCAACAGCCACTCCATTGTACACAATCTTTGCAGGCATCCTACTCTCCCTAAGAGCAGAGGTATGATAACACACTGATGACATCTTCTCCAAAGAAATTCACTTGACACACTCATTCAGGACATTCAAATAATCACAAAGGAGCTCACAAAAGGAGATGAGCCATTGCCCCACACAGAGTACAAGAACCTGCCCTCAGTCAAATTACTAGGAATCATTTGGTCAGCCAAGGGCCACTCTATCACTGACACTGTCAGGAAACAGCCATTGACCTTCTCAGCACCCACACCATTAAAACAAGCCAAACATCTTTTGGACATGTTGGGGTTCTGGAGGCAACATAGTCCTTGTTTAAAAATTTTACTTAAGCCCACTTTATGCTGTTACTTACAAATCAGCTCATCTTGAATGGGGCTCCCTCCAACAAAAGGCTCTACAAAACAACAGGCACACTCCCATTAGTGTCCTCCAGAGATTCCTTCACTGTAGAGGTTTTAGCAACCTCCTCTCATGACTTCTGGAGTCTCTGGACCACCCATGATGTCCAAAAGTTGTCTGTGCAAAAAAACAAAAACAAAAACAAAAACAAAACCTGGTTTTTCTCTGGTTACAAAAGACCTGTTCTCCTCAGCTTCATGCAACTAATGCTGGCTGCATAGGGCCCTTCTGAAGAGGGAGACTCTCACAGGTGACTCAGTATTCTTTTGATCCTGGAGACAACACCCCTCCTTATGAAATGAAAATGATACTTACATGATGGAGACAAACCTGGCCCTCTGGTATATGTCACCTATAAGAAGGGGGGCTCCCCTGTCCTCACTCTCTGGACAGATACAATGGTACTGAAAAAGATTATCCCTCTCTTATACTCAATGGACCACCAGGGGAGCTCCTTAGGATCCACTGAGTGATCAGAGAAGGGAGTTTGTACCCTTTCATTCAGCAGTGCTGCCGGAGAGCTGCCGTCCATCATCTAACCTGGATGTCCGTAATCAGACAGGACTCCACTGTCAGCAAAATTAGCCAAACTTCAGGGAACCATCCTAGCACTAGATGATACCTGGCCAACAACCGGTCCCATATGCACATTTTTATAGACTCTTGGGCTATTGCCAATGGTCTGGCTATCTGGTCTGACCAGTGACAACAATTCCTTATCCAAGGTTGCCCCCTTTGAGGTAAGGAATGCTGGGAATTTACTGCCTCACAGATACCCAAAATACAAACCAAGGTCACATGTATCACTGCATGTATTTTTTTAAAGAATTTATTTATTTATTTGACAGAGAGAGACACAGCGAGAGAGGGAACACAAGCAGGGGGAGTGGGAGAGGGAGAAGCGGGCTTCCCACGGAGCAGGGAGCCCGATGCGGGGCTCGATCCCAGGACCCCGGGATCATGACCTGAGCCGAAGGCAGGCGCCCCTCACTGCATGTATTTTAATACCACAATACAAGGTCTCAGCAAGGCACTCCTTATTCTCCTCAGAGTTCCAGACATCAATGACCGTGAACGAGGCATTCATGTCACTTCTTAGACTATACAATGCTGGGCTCTTGAACAAGGTATCCAATGGAACGTTCACTTCCCTTACTGGTCACAGGCTGCAACCCTCATAGAGCACCATAATGGCTTACTTAAACAAGTTCAAATTCAAATAAATAAAATAGGGCACAATTCAATCATCTTGAAAATCAGAGGTGAATTGTAATAGAGTTTGAATCCATTTTGTATGTTTGATGGCTGACACCTCTCAAGCCCCTCTTCCCCTTTGCCTTTTGTCCCACATTTGAGCAAGCCCATAAGGAGCCTGGATAATCCCTCCCTTTGTGCTGACAGGGAAGATCAAACCATCAAAATCTCAGCCCATGCATAGGAACCCTCACCCCTACCCCCACACCCTAACCATGATAAAACCAAAGCCACTAGCCAATGAACCAGCTTGGGAGCCTGCCCTGCTCTTCCCAGAAAGCCTCGTGATATGAATAATAGCTTTTTCATACCACATTGGTGCATGTATGGGATCATCAGCCTCAACTTCAAAACCAATTTGGGACAAAGAGTGGATCCCAGCTCCTCAAGGCAACCACAAAACAGAGATTCTATCAATTAATAACTAATATAAGACATACCATCACATTTCTAATGAAAACTAACCCCACCTCTGGAAGAAATCAACTTTTAGTCACCTAAGGGGATTTTCACAATTGTATCCATGAGGGAATAAGACATTTTAGAAGCTTATATAACATACCACATACCTCCCCCACGCCCACTTAGTTACAAATTAATTTCCCCTTAAATATATTTGCAAAAGCTTACTTTTCTAGCCTGGCAGAAAAGAATGCAACACTCAAAGCCATCATATGTACAGAAATCCTGATAAAGAGTTTTAAAGAGCTGCACTGTTACAGCTACCCTGGTACTGTTAATTTTTGAAAAAGGGAGTTGGTGTTGCCCAGGAAAGCTTTGTTAATACTATAACCGTCACACATTTGATCACCATCAACAAAAATTAGCAGCAGTAAGATTGAAACCCTGAGTAGATTTTATAGAAGTAAAGGTTCTGTAAGAACCCTGTAGAGTGGAAATGATATTGACAAATGCCATAGCAACCAAAACTGTCGCCTTGTGAAGATTAAAATCTTCCTGATGATCAGGCATTTGGCGTGTGTCTGTAAGTGAACATATGAATAAAAATCTTCCCTCGGGCACCTGGGTGGCTCTGTCACCTAAACGGCTGCCTTCAGTTCAGGTCACGATCCCAGGGTCCTGGGATTCGAACCCCGCCTCCGGCTCCCTGCTCAGCAGGGAGTCTGCTTCTCCCTCTCCCTCTGCCCCTCCCCTGACTTGTGCTCCCTCTCTTTCTCTCTCTCTCTCTCAAATAGATAAATAAAATCTTTTAAAAAAAAGCTTCCCTCAGAATAAAATCCTAATACTGTTCAAGAAAGAGGGAACTTTGATTCTGGAAGTCTCTTTTTCAGTTTAATCCTACATAGAAGATAACTATTTCAGGTTTCAGTGACAACAGAAAGGAGAAGTCTGTATTTATGTGAAAATGTGAAGTGAAAAGGCACTTCCAGAGGCATCCACTGCGTCACCCACCCATCAACAGGGTTGTGCTCCCAGGCAGGGTTCTTTGGAAATACTGTATTTCCACAGAACGGTATTTCATTTTCTTCCTTTGCCAAACATTGATCACAGCCCTCACTCACAGAGTTATTTCTGGGTCTAACTTCCATTCTTCCTGCCCTGGTTTCAGTGCTTCTCATTGTTTTGGAGATTGTTTTCCCTATGCCTTCCTGGTAGACTTGATGATGGTTCAGCATCCTGTCGGCTTCAGGAAAAGTTCTCAGCCATCTAATCCAGCCTTGTCCATGGGTTGATAAACTCAGAAATATTTCCTCCATTCTATCACAGTGCTCACTCTGGCATTAGTCCCTATTGAACACGAACACTCTTCTCTCTGTCTTAGGAATCACTGCACTTCATTCTTCCTACCTGAAAGGAATTCTAATGGAAGATTCCTTTTTTTATTGTTGAAGTATACTTGATACACAATATTACATTAGTTTCAGGTGCACAGCATAGTGATTCATGCTCACCACAATAAGTCTAGTTACCATCTGTCACCATAAAAAGTTATTGCAATATTATTGACTATGTTCCCTATGCTACACTTTTCATCCTCTATTTATTTTATAACTAGAAGTTTGTATCTCTTAATCCCCTTCACCTTTTTGCCCATCCCCTAACCCTCTCCCCCCTGGCAACCCCCAGTTTGTTCTCCGTATCTATGAGTCTGTTTCTGTTTGTTTATTTGTTTTGTTTCTTAGAGTCCACATATAAGTGAAATCATATGATATGTGTCTTTCTCTGACTGACTTATTTCACTTAATACCCTCGGTCCATCCATGCTGTTGCAAATTGCAAAATTTCATTATTTTTTTATGGCTGAGTCATATTACACTGTGTGTGTGTGTGTGTGTGTGTGTGTACTACACCTTCTTTATCCATTCATCTATGGATGGACACTTAGTTTGCTTCTGTATCGTGGCTCTTGTAAATAATGCTGCAATGAACATAAAGGGTGCACTTATCTTTTCAAATTAGTGTTTTTATTTTCTTCAGATAAATACCCAGAAGTGGGATTGCTGGATCATAGGGTAGTTCTCTATTTAACTTTTTGAGGAAACACCATACTGTTTTCCACAGTGGCAGCACCAATTTACCTTCCCACCAACAGTGCACAAGGGTTCCCTTTTCTCTACATCCTCAACAACACATGTTATTTCTTGTTTTTTTGATACTAGTCATTCTGACTGATGTGAGGCAATATCTCATTGTGATTTTGATTTGCATTTCCCTGATGATGACTGATGTTGAGCATCTTGTCATGTGTCTGTTGGCCATCTGGATGTCTTCTTTGGAAAAATGTCTATTCAGGTCCTCTGCCCATTTTTTAAATTAGATTGTGTTTTGGTGTTGAGTTGTATGAGTTCTTCATATATTTTGGATATTAACCCCTTATAGGATATATCATTTGCAAATATCTTCTCCCCTTCAATAGGTTGCCTTGTCATTTTGTTGATAGCTTCCTTCACTGTGCAAAAGCTTTTTAGTTTGATGTAGTCCCAATTGTTTATTTTTGCTTTTTTTGCCCCTGCCTGAGGAGACAGATTCAAAAATTTTGCTAAGACCAATGTCCAAGAATTTCCTGCCTATGTTTTCATTTAGGAGTTTTATGGGTTCAGGTCTTACATTTAGATCTTTAATCCATTTTGAGTTTGTTTTTACATATGATGTAAGAAAGTAATCCAGTTTCATTCTTTTGTATGTAGTCATCCAGTTTTCCCAGCACCATTTGTTGAAGAGACTGTCTTTTCTCCATTGTAAATTCTTTTTTTTTTAAGATTTTATTTATTTATTTGACAGAGAGAGACACAGCGAGAGAGGGAACACAAGCAGGGAGAGTGGGAGAGGGAGAAGGAGGCTTCCCGCCTAGCAGGGAGCCCAATGCAGGGCTCGATCCCAGCACCCCAGGATCATGACCTGAGCCGAAGGCAGACACTTAATGACTGAGCCACCCAGGCATCCTCTCCATTGTAAATTCTTGTCTCCTTTGTTGTAGATTAATTGACCATATAGGTATGGGTTTATCTCTGTATTCTCTATTCTGTTCTACTGACCTATGTGTCTGTTTTGGTACCAGTACCATACTGTTTTGATTACTGTAACTTTGTAGTATATTTTGATATCTGGGATTGTGATACCTCCAGCTTTGTTCTTCTTTCTCAAGATTGCTTTGGCTTTTCAGGGTTTTTTGTGGTTCCATACAAGTTTGGGGATTATTTGTTCTAGTTCTGTGGAAAATGCTATTGGTATTTTGATAGGGATTGCACTGAATCTGTAAATTGCTTTGGGTAATATGGACATTTTAACAATATTAATTCTTCCAATCCATGAGCATGGTATTTCTTCCTTCTAATGGAAGACTTCTTCTTCCCTCTTTCCTCTCCCCTCCTACACACACACACACACACACACACACACACGCACGCACAACTTCTCAGGATTCACAATCTCAACAAAACAGAAAAACAAAAATAACTTGAACTCTCCCTATGAGCTGCCAATTTGATGAACACCTCTGATCCCCCCTCAGCTCTACAGGTAGTTGTACTCCTTTTCCATGTGAGGAAACTGAAGCTCAGAATCAGAGAAGAATTACTTGCAGGACTAGCACTTGGCGGAAATGAGATTCCAAGCTTTAATTCCTAGGTGCCCACAGTGCTCCAGTGACCTCAGGCTGGCCCAGCTCCCCACCATCAGGCCTGGAGATCAAGATCAGGAACACAGGAAGGCCAGGCCATTCCCTTCATCCCTCCCACCTTGAAAAGTACTAATAACACCATGAAAATACCCAGTGGTCTTTTCTGGGAGTCCAGCCTGAGGTTTACCAACCCAATCTTCCAAAAAGACCAAGTAAACAAAACAAACAAAGCAGAGTTCTACCCCTAGGGCTCTCTACCTACTTCTGTCAGGGGTCCTGCCCACTTCCCTCTAAAGATGTACAGATCTCGGCTGAATCCTGAGCAGTGGGAATCTTCTTCACTGTTGAGCCTGGTATTCCCTCCTAGCTCTCCACACTACAAGGAGGTTGCACAGTTACAATGGGAAGCAAGAATCTGAACACTGGCAGAAGAAATCAAGTTTGAACTTTGAACTTTGCACATGTGCAACAATAAAATTAAAACTATAGGGGCCATGTAAGGAAACAAGAAAAAGAAGAAACACATTTAAGAAGATCCACACAATGCAAATGCTTCTGTAAGCTTTGGATTTTCTTAAATGTGACATGCAATCGTTTCTTGCAACTGTATTTCTCTTATCATTTTCTCTCTCCAACATCTTACAGATCTGCGTTTCACAGAAAACACATTTGGTGATGGGTATTGAATTGGAACGCTCTACTTGTGATAAACCTGTCCTGCTGAGTTTATATAAAAGGAGGGGGGTGGAAATCAAGTAAGAGAAGATAATGCCATAATTGAGACAATAATAATTCTTCTTCTTACTTTTGCTGTTAAAAACATTTTAACATTTGAAGGGATGAAGACATATCCCCTTAGTCCCTGCTATTCAGTAGCACAACTCCTTAGGAGGGAGCAAAGAGAAATCTCAGTTGCATTAAGAACACTGAGCAGAGGTGGGGCGCCTGGGTGACTCAGTCGTTAAGCGTCTGCCTTCGGCTCAGGTCAGGATCCCGGGGTCCTGGGATTGAGCCCTGCATCGGGCTCCCTGCTCGGCGGGAAGCCTGCTTCTCCCTCTCCCACTCCCCCCTGCTTGTATTCTCTCTCTCTGTGACAAATAAATAAATAAATAAATAAATCTAAAAAAAAAAAGAAGAAGAAGAAGAAGAACACTGAGCAAGGGGGAAATGAAGGCCCGTGTTACAAGCCCCGTGGCCAAATTCAGAAGTGAACGATAATTAGATGGCCGATCAAAACGCACAGGCGATCCAGGCACACATTTTGAATCCCATCCACATTTGCAGAAGGAAGAGGTAACAACGCCTGGAATGTTGCCTTTCAAAAGTATTAATGATGCACTATAAATTTTGTCCACGTATTAACAATAATTCAGTCCTCATTAAGCGCCGGTGCCGAAAGCAACGCGCATTTCGGCACAGCAAGCCCTTGCAAATTTATTTTCCCTTTGTTAAATCTACTTTACTTGAATAGTTTGCCATGCAATAGGCAGAAGCTGTGTGGGGGTGGAAATCAATTTCTACTTCTGATCAAATACCGGGTTTTCTAACCAGCAGCGCCCACGCTCTAAGGACACGCGGGCATCTTCTTGGCTTCCGAAGAGATGGGGCTATGCCCGGGGCTGCAGATGACGTTTGAGTTCTGAACAAGCTGCGAAGGGAGAAGCCCCCTCTCTCCAAATGAACATGGCGGTGGGGGCGGCAGATGACAGCCGCTGGGGCGCTGCGAGATGGGGGCTGGCAGGGGCGCCGCCTAAAGGGACCCGCAGCCCCGCTGGGGTCAGGGCGCGGTGGTCGCCTCGGCCGCGCCGTGCTGCAGGCTCGGCCAGCGGCAGGAGATGGCGCCCTCGGGGACCGCCGCGGCCAAGCCTCGCGCCCAGGGAGCGCCCCGTCAGAGGCACAGTTTTGCTAAAGAAATAAAAGTCCTGATGCGCCTCCGCCCCCCTCCCGGGTCCGCATTCTGTGCACGCAGGGGGCTCCCAGGATCCCTGGGAGTGGAGGTGGAGGCAGCGCAGGGCGGTGCCGAGGTCTCCGCGATCACCGGCTGTGGGTCTGGCCGGCTCGGGGCGCGGGCACCGGCGCACTAGCAGCGCCGGGGCACCAGAGGGCGCCGTGCGCACGGTTTGCTTGCGCCGCGAGCCCGGCAAGGTCGCGGAGTCGGGGCCCTGCGGGACGGTGGGGACCCGAGCGAGCCTTCCCTAGCCCGCGCAAGCCGCCGCGCGGCGCCTGCACCGCCCGCAGACCGCCCTGCGCAGTCCTGCACGTCTCCGGAACAGCCGATCAGACACTAGCTGATGACAACCCAGCAAAACGCAAATGAAGGAGGGGGAAGCATCCATAACACCTACGGGCGCTCAACCAAATGTCATTTTAAACTGCGGAGCAGGAGCAGTTGCCGTCAGACCCCATGCCGCCGCACCCCATAACCCCTCAGGGCTGGCTCTGTCCTGAGGTACACCCTGCCTCAGAGATGCAACGGGGCCCCGCACCACGGGGGCTTCCTGTGTGGGACGCCACAGAACGGCCGCACAGTCCTCGAAATAGCACCTACTACTTGCCGTGGCTGCTGAGGACTTCCACATCGATCGTCTTACTCGATCCCCAAAAGAATCCCACAAGGCATTCTTAGCCCCACTTTACAGATGGGGAAACTGCAGCTCACAGGGTCGTAGGAACCTGTCCAAGTTCACAGTGAAACCACGTTCTTCTCACTGCATGCAAGGCCTCCCTGATGGGGAACACAGCTGTCCAAATGGCTGCTTACACACTTCTTCAAGCCGGCAGGAAATATCAGAGCTCAAAGTATGCGTATGAATTCAACAAAAATAACTCAGGCTCTAATCCCTTTTCACTTAGGGGAAAGAAAAAAAGAAAAAAAAAACACCCAAACCTTCCTCTGGTGCCCTTTCAATGCCCTATCGCAGACTGGTTGAAGGAAACTTCCCCACTTGAGTTAGGAAGTGATCACACACAACAGGAACCACAGTGATCCCCAGACACCTCGAGCCTCTTCTTGCAGACAGGCATGGGTTCTTGGCAGCATTTACAAGATCTGCCTTCAGCCCCCAGCAGAAGGGGAAAGCATCCAGTGGTTGAGAGGTGACACCAAGCACACTGGCATGAGCTGCTGAGGCCAGGGTCTTACCTCCTTCCGGAAGCCTGTGCCGGCTCCTTCGGCCCTCGTTAGCAGCTCCTGCCTCTGACCTCCCCGCAGTGCTTGCTGTAAGAGCCATCCTGTAGCAACTTGCTTACTGCCACGTCCTGGTCTCTGATTCTCTCACGGGTGAGCTGGCGAGAACCACAAGAGCAGGGGCCAAGTCAGCACTGGGAGAGTTGTGCAAGTGAATTATGACTGCCTCTCTGCTTAACAGCATCTATCACTTTCCACCAATGAAACAAGGTGACCCTGTCTGCTTTTTCTTCTGGTTTTTACGTTTGTTTATTGGAAACAGTGAGACCCGCTGACAGGTATAGTTTATAAAAAGACAACAGTAACTGAAAATGTGAATCATCTCCTTTGCACGATACAACGTTCACGGCACCCTCTCTTCTCGTTCCGATCCCTGTTCTGTCTCTCTTCTTCAAGTTTTTATTTAAATCCCAGTTAGCATACAGTGTAATACTTTCAGGTGTGCGGTGTAGTGATTCACACTTACATACATCAGCCGGTGCTCATCACAACAAGCACCCTCCTTACTCCCCGTCACCTGTTTCACCCAGCCCCCCCACACACCTGCCTTCTGGTAACCATCACTTTGTTCTCCATAGTAAAGAGTCTGTTTCTTGGTTTGCCTCTCTCTCTCTTCCTCTTTTTTTTGAGGGGGGGGACCTGTATTTTGTAGGCATGTATGCCACAGAAAGCCAAAGACAAATTCATACTAATAGGAAACACTGCTGTCCAGCAAATTCTCGTCTTCTCCACCATTTGCTAGAATGTGCTTAGAGTAGAGTGTCCTGTAGCAGTCAGATGTGCTGGGGCGGAATCTCTCTCTCTCTTCCCCATAATGTGGAACCCAAACTGGCTGTTACTGGTAAGAAATGGAAAGACGAGCAGTGAGGGGGAGGAAGCAAGGATTGATGAAGGAACATGATGAAAAAGGCAGAACACTAGAGGGGATGTTGGAAATTGGAAAAGCAACAAGGCAGTATGGATATTACAAAGCCCAATAACTGAAGAGATGGAGTGTTATGGTCTTAATGCTTGTATCTCCCCAAAATCCATATGTTGAAATCCTAGCCCCCAATGTGATGGGATTTGGAAGTGGGGCCTTTGGGAGATGATTAGGTCATGAGGCTGAAGCCCTTGTGAATGAGGTTAGTGCCCTTATAAAAGAGACCCCAGAGAGCTCCCTCACCCTTTCCATCATGCAAGGACACAATGAGAAGACAGAGGTTTATGAACCAGGAAATGGGTTCTCCCCAGACACGAAATCTGCCTTGATCTTGGACTTCCCAGCGTTCAGGACTACGAGAAATACATGTCTGCTATTAAATCTCTCCTCTGTTATAGCAGCCCAAACTGACTAAGACACAGAGGAAGCCCTAAAGAATTGGGACTTCTTGCTAGACCATGGTACGCCACCCAAGTAGTTCTATCCAAAGCACACACACCTGCAGAGGCTCTAGAGTTTCCAGATCCACCCCATCATGCTGAGCTGCTGCCTCAGCCTGAACATGACTTCCTCAAGCTAGCTAATGTGCTTTCGCTGAAAAGGATAGAGTCCCATTCAGGATCCTTTCAGAAAATGGTCCACCTCATGAATAACTGAATCTAGTTCATGATCCCCAGTGGCTGTTAACATCACAGAGAGAGACAAGCAGACACCATGCATCTCCTGATGGAAGCACCTAACACCATCTATGAAGGAGTCTTGCCAAAAGGCATACGTGAGCCTGATGAAGCATCAGCCCAACTACCAACTTACAGGAAAACACAAAGGACAGAGGAACATATTAAAAGACATCACAGGGATGCAAAGGTAAGATCCAGACTCTGGGAAACTCTACAGAACAAATGATCTCATTTCTTTAACAAATCCATTGGAGAGAGAGGCTATGGGGGAAACTGTAGATAAAGAAGGCTTAAATACATATCAAGCAATCACAATTTAAGACCTTTTTTAGCTCCTGATTCCAACAAACTGTATAACTTTAAAAATCCTATGACATCTAAGAGATAATTAGAAATTTTAATACTTAATGGATAGCCTGTGATATTAAAGAATTATTGTTGATTATTTCACATGTGGTAATGGCACTGTGTTTATGGTTGTTTTCTTGAAAGGCTCCTGGGCCTAATTCAGAGATACATACTGAACTATTCACAGATGAAATGATATCAGAGGTTTGCTTCAAAATGTTCTAGGAGTGAATATACATATATATATGTATATATTAGTATTATTGATAACAACCAAAAAGTGAAAACAACCCAAATGTCCATCAACTGGTAAATGGATAAATGAAATGTGGTATATCCATATAGAATGGAATATTATTCAACCAAAAAAATGTACAAACTACTGATACATACTACAGCCTCAAAAACATTTGCTAAGTATGCAAAATCTGCGTCTTGTATGATTCCATTTATATAAAACGTCCAGGAAAGGCAAATATATACAGAAAGCAGATTAGTGGTTGCAGGGGGCTCAGGGTGGGAAAGAAAGTGCAGGGAAATGAGCACCAGGAACTCTTTGGGGTGATAAAAATGTTCTCCAACTGAATGTGGGGATATTGGTACAACTCTGTAAATTTACTAAAAGCCATTGAGTTTTACACTGAAAATGGGTGAATTTTATAGTTTGTAAATTATGCCTCAATAAAGCTGTTTTGCTTTTAGTGCTCCAGGGGATGGGAGAAGGGAGCGGGTGGGAATTAAACGAAACAAGATTGGCATTGATAATTGCTTAAGCTGGATGATGGGTATAAGGGTTTATTAAGCTATTGTCTTTAATTTTGCATATGCTTGAGAATTTCCACAATAAAAATAATTAAAAAGTGAGAGGAGGAGCTTGGAATTTGAAAGTCATCAGGAGCTAAGGCTTCTCTGGGAACCTGCTACTCCCACCATTTCCCTTTCTCATGTGTCACATTCCTGGTGTCTCTGCTCTCTTGCCCATGCCCCTCTAACAACCAACTGACCAAGCCTCTTGATATTCTTTAGTCCAAATCCCAGAGGGCACTTTCTGCATGACCTAGTTGACTGCCAAGGCCACTCTTAGGCCAAGCCCTTGGTGCCAGCCTAGATAGGGACCACTCTTGGGTCAGGTGTCTGTTCCTGGTCCGAACAGCCCATACCAAAACAAACAAAACACACAATGATATGAGCCTAGTTCCCTGAGAAAGGGGGTCATGGAATAGGCTGTTTGGGCTAGAAGCAGAAATTCAGCACAGCAGACACTAACCACCATGTTCCATATAGCTCCCATCCCTATTGCCTGTAGAACATAACACAAGCTGCAGCATTTCTGGAACTGCCTCCTCTGGATATGGCTCTGGCAGTTGAGTCTGAGACTCAGAACATGGTCAGCAACAAGAATGAGCAAAAGTGATGGCAGGTACCCCAGTCTAGCACTGGATAGCAAAAGCTACAGAACAAGTCAAAGTCTTCTGAAGGGCCCATGGACCTAAATGCAGACTAAAGACACGCAAAGAGCTCCCAGCAACCTGGAGGTTGGAATTCAGGAATTCAGCAGGCCTGGTACCCATCCTCAGCACCTTCATTCTGGTGGCCAACGCTCAAGGTTCTGTCCTGAAAGTCCTTGACCGCAAAGATGATAAGAGAGGTCCAAGAAGAAAGAGAAAAAAAAAACTTCTCGGCAGCCAAAACTCTCTCTGCCTACTTGTGGTGGGGCAAGTAAGTGATGGTGTGTGGTTCATTAGCAGCAGTTCACCCCTGCCGCCTCCGAAGTGGTTGATTATAAACATTTCCCTGGTTATTACCCCATGAGCACACCTACAACCACCCACAGAAACGGCATGTTGCCTTAGGCAAGGTAAGTGCTACATTTGAGGGAAAAAAAAGCTATTGAGCCTCCAAGCCCCATTGGCTTGTCCCACTTGAATACACCACAAGAAAAGTAGGACTCTCCTCCTGCCACAGTTACACTGCAGCCGCCACTCCAGCTCTTTGGCTGGGTCAATGCCAAGGGTAAATTCATGATGCCAAGCAGATACCCAAGGCTGACACAATTAATTCCAGTTAGCTTGGCCCCTTTTTCTTCGGCCTATTGGCTCCAAAGAAGCTTTTCTCTGATGGTGCTAGTCGAGCCCAAGCTCTCTCTCAAGCTCCATATCTTGGGTAGTTACTCTCCAAAAACGTTCACCACAAAGGGGGCGGACGGCCTGCACGCAATGCTGCTCAGCCTCCCGCACGGACACTGTGCTTCACAACGGGCCAGACACACCCTCTGTCGCACGCACCAAGCAACCCCAGTGCCCTTTGCCCAGCACCTTCTCTGGATCCCAGCATCCCCCTGACCTTTCTCCACAGCTCCACGGCACAGATGAGCTTGCTCTCCCAAAGGAAATAATGACATCTCCATCAAGAACTAAAATATCCGTGAGAGGATCTGCCTAAAAACATTCCCTCTCCTCCACCATTTACTTGTCCTGAGGCTCGCTTCATTTTTAGGTCACTGGCTTTCTAAGTCTACTCACTTCACCCATTAGTCCTTTACCCTCATTCAAACGTCCACTTTGCATCTGAACATACTTCCCTCTTCACCTTACTCTATACTTGCCCACTTTTTTTCATAGATTCTGGCTGGTATAATAGAAAGCATGGATTCTCCTCCTCATCTGCCTACCACAGAAGCACTTTGCAGCCATTCTACACCTGCCAGCAAGCTTCCCACAAGAGAAGCCCCTTGACCTGAGATGCTGTGAGAATCGGCCCACTTGGCCCTCATTCCCTCTCCTGATTATTGTTGGCAGAGCTTAGCACAACCTCTCAGCTACAGAGTTACTGTCCAAGGGGAAATGGCTCCTTCCAGATAGGCTCTGGATCAATTCTGGTGGTTTGCTGATCACCCACACTGATCATAAAGTCAAGAGCACAAGCAAGCTGTAAGGGAGGATGCCAAGTTCAGCGCAGGCCAGGAGCCATTTTCTAGAGCAGGGGTTAACCAAGACTCCCTAGACTCCAGATTCAATGGATTGCCTTCAAAGTTCATGAACACTCTACAATTGGGTTCAGACTGGTGTGTGTAATGTGCAGGTGTGGATGTGGGTATGTGTATTTTTTGGTGGACAGGGCCCTGGCTTTCATCAGCTTTTTTTTTTTTTTTAAGATTTTATTTATTTATTTGACAGAGAGAGATACAGCGAGAGAGGGAACACAAGCAGGGGGAGTGGGAGAGGGAGAAGCAGGCTTCCCGCCGAGCAGGGAGCTCGATGCGGGGCTCGATCCCAGGACCCCGGGATCATGACCTGAGCCGAAGGCAGACACTTAACGACTGAGCCACCCAGGTGCCCTTTCACCAGCTTTTCAAAGGGGCCCCTGATCCAAAAAAAAAAAAAGTTCAGAATCACTGTTCTCAAAGAAACAGTAGGCTGGTTCGGCGGTTCTCCTCAGACCATTGTGGAAAAGACTGGAAAGCCAGAGTCCAGGGCAGGGCCTGGTAGAACTGAGAATGGTATTTCAGGACCCTTTTGCCCCACAGCCGGAGAGCCCAACCACAGCCAGCAATCCAGATCGAAATGCTGACTCCAAGGTTCAGACACCGGAGGGATCCACAACTCTTGCCCGAGGGCTCAATCTAACTCCTTACTCACGGTCAACGGTGCACGTTAAGAAGGTGGTAAAGCAAACTGAATCACTGGGACCACAGTTATAGATCCCTGTCCTTCCGGTGGGTCGTCCCCTCAGGAAAAGGAGAAAAGTGAGCCCGGAGACGGGAAATGGCCTTCTAATTATCATACAGGGAAACTGTGACTGAGGCCAGAAGCCAGGTTCTCTGACACCGCAGATTGGCATGGAGCGCCCACTGGTTTCATCTGTCCTCCTCCTGCACCCCGGGCTGTTATGGAAGATGGAGGCCGAGAATTAGTAACAGGTACTGATCAGGTTATTGCGAGTAAAGCCTTCAGAAATGCTGATCCCAGAATAACCAGGGCCAGCATCCCGGTGGGACAGGGTAAGCCAAAGAAATCCACCACACACTTATTTACTGCATTCTAGCAAAGGGAGCCCTGACCGAATGTGAGCATTAGTTAGGAGAGGATCTGAAGAAGTCAAGTAAGTCAAGAACCTCAAGAGGCCTGTAGATGGTTTAGAAAGCATCTAACTGAAAAACAGGGTAATATGTGGCAAAAAAAAAAAAAAACCCACACACACAAAAAAACAAAAAACACTAAAATACCAGAAACTTGGGTGACACCTGGGTGGCTCAGTCGGTTATGCATCTGTCTTAGGCTCAGGTCATGATCCCAGGGTCCTGGGATCGAGTCCCGTATCAGGCTCCTTGCTCAGCAGGAAGCCTGCTTCTCCCTCTGCCTGTGCCCTTCACCCTGCTTGTGTGCTTGCTCTCTCTCTCTCTCTCTCTCTCTGACAAATAAATAAAATCTTTTTTAAAAATAAATAAAATAAAATACCAGAAACTTAGAAATAACTATCTTCCAGCAATAAGTAGCCAAGTAAGAGAGAGATGAGCAGTGTGAAAAGAGCTCCTTCTCCAAATGGAAAGGTGGCTCAAGCAAAGGGAACAAAGACACTATCCAAGAGTGGCAGGACAGAGGCAAACTAAAAATCAGGAGGGACCAAGGGAACTGGAGAGAAACCAGGCAAAGTACCTGAAAGCCAAAGCCAAGAGCCCCTTGAGGTATGGTCTAGGAAGAATGCCAGCAAGATGATCAATGAAGACAACTGACAGGTGGGATAACAGCCATGCTTGAGAAGCCGAGAAGTGAACAGATGATACCATACAGGATGTCACTGGGACATCTGTTCCCTAGCTCTCACTGGAAGTGTCCAAGTTGCTAGACTAGATAGTGGCAAATGCTGTGGATGTCCAAGGCCTACAGAGTAGGCTAGAAGTACAGCCTTCACTAGAACTCAGTGGTAAAGTGTCCCCATGAAACTAGGCCAGAAGGGACAACTTGTCCTCACCAAGGGCCCCCATGACAAAGGCTGGCACGTTGACAACATGAGTTCCATTGGTAAGGTAGGGTCCTAAAGAGTTCCACTGGTAAGGTAGGGTCCTAAAGAGTTCCACTGGTAAGGTAGGGTCCTAAAGAGTTCCATTGGTAAGGTAGGGTCCTAAAGAGTTCCACTGGTAAGGTAGGGTCCTAAAAAGGACCTGGTGCACGGGCTGGGAAATACATAATTTTTATAACAAAGAATGAGCTCAATGGCCAGGTGGACAACAGTTTACACAAGATGAAGTCATGCCTGACCAGTCTATCAGAAATTTTTAAGCAGTAAAAAGCATGAATAAAAAGGGAATGTGAAAACAGAAGCTTTTTGATATACTGCCAAATCACCCTGGGATTGAGAGTATGTTTGCATCATGGATAAGCAATGGGCATAGGGACAGGAAACAGGGATAAACCCGACTTTCTCCAGGGAGAGAAGTGTAAACACTATGGCCTCCCCCCGAAGACTGAAGAAGATCTAACTTATTTGATTTACTCAAAAATTATGTGGAAGAAAGTCAGCCTAGTAAAAACTTCAGGTTTCCAGGCAACACCCAACCCTTCTGGGTAGTAACATGTTAAGCTCTTTAGATTAAACTGCAGGAAGATGCTGAGAGGCTGTGTGAGTGGGCTGAAAAGTAGCAGGTGAGCATCAGTGTAGGCAAGTGCAACATAATGCACTGAGAAAAAGAATCCCATTAACCACTCAAAATAACACACGGAGCAATCAAGCCTCCTTTGTACAAATCCTTGGGACATCTGCATACAAAATGAAAGGGCCAATTTTGCTATTAGACCAATGGAGTGACATAGAGGTCATCTACTCAAACTCTTCCTTTGAGGAATGAGAATGTGAAGGCCCAGGGACAGAGCCAGGACTAGAACCAGGAGCACGTCCACTGGACAAGAGTATTTAGTCTCTAAGCATCAGCTAACAGATCAAGATCATGGAAACAATGTGGTGTAATGGAGGAACATGGGTTTTGGAGCACAATCAGATCCCAGCTCCATTTCTAGCTGTGCACAAATTAAGCGAGTCACTCAATCTTTCGGAGTCTCGGTTACCTCAACTGTAAGATGGGAATCGTGCAAGGTTGTTATGAGGATCAGAGATATTTTAGAAGTGCTCTACAAGAGGATCTGAATAGGCATTTCTCTAAAAAAAGATATACAAATGGCAGCATGCACATGAAAAGATCATTAGGGAAATGCAAATCAAAACCACAATGAGATACCACTTCACATCCACTAGGATGGCTAGAATCAAAAAATGGGAATTAACAAGTGTTGGCGAGGATGTGCAGAAATCACAACCCCAATACACTGCAGGTGGACATGTAAAGTGGTGCAGCTCTTGTGGAAAACAATCTGGCAGATCCAGGGCTTAACGACATCACCATATGACCCACCGATTCCACTCCGAGGCATACACCCAAAAGAACTGGAAACAGGTATTCAGACAAAAACACATCTATAGAGACAAAAAGGAGATGAGTGGTTGGCTAAGGCTGAGAGGTGTGAGTGGGGGATAAGGGGTTATTGGCTAAAGGGTGTGGGGTTTCTTTCTGAGGTCATGAAAATATTCAAAAATTGACTGTGGTGATGGTTGCCCATATCCGTGAACATACTAAAATCAGTTGAATTGTATACTTTAAATGGGTGTATGGCATGAGGATTATATCTCAAAAAAGCTCCATAAAAAATTGAATGCGTTCTACAGACAGTGATGTGTTGGTAAAGGTTTAACATCTGGATCTCAGAGAAAAATGTCCTAACTTGTAGTGTTCGATGATTTCCATGGTGAAAATATTCCTGTGGCCTGTTTCAAGTGACCAATGTGGTATCAGCGGATGCAGTGCTGGGAAGAGATGTGTAGAAAGCACACCATTATAACGTACTGGTGCCGTACAGATAGAATGGACATAAATAACCTCAAGATCACAGGTCATAGTAAAGGGTGATAAAATAATTAGGAAGTTATGTGTTTTGAGTATTGATTACCTGTGTTTTGAATGTAATTCATTTAATTGTAGGCTTATATAATGTCACTTTTAACGAGCACTTGCAAAATTCCTGAAAACTTCACAGTCAGCTCTCACACACCAGTACAGACTGTCTCCAGGTACTTCACTGTAACCACTGAATACTCCTTGGGAAGAATTTCACAGAAGCAGGGCGCCTGGGTGGCTCAGTTGTTAAGCGTCTGCCTTCGGCTTAGGTCATGGTCCCAGGGTCCTGGGATCGAGCCCCGCATCGAGCCCCGCATCAAGCCCCGCATCGGGCCCCGCATCGGGCTCCCTGCTCCGCGAGAAGCCTGCTTCTCCCTCTCCCACTCCCCCTGCTTGTGTTCCCTCTCTCGCTGCGTCTCTCTGTCAAATAAATAAAATCTTAAAAAAAAAAAAAAGCATTTCACAGAAGCATCTTCTAGAAAAGTGCCACCTTTTGCCTTCATGTGGGCAAAAACTCAAAAACATATGGCCACTACAGTTTGGCTTGAAGAGGTTGATTTGTTTCCCCCTCTAAGGCTGATATCTGAGCATGGCAGAAATATTTTCCTAAATGTGGAAACATAATCCTATTTTCTGTAGACTCCATCTTGAGACATTTTGGCAACATCACTACAACCCACAAGCAACACAAACTATTCAAGGAAGGCATCTGAGCACACGAGAATTGCCTTTCTCTGGTCAACCTGCTGGCTCCAGAGCTCTCTTCTGATTCTTAACTGTCATCGAGCTCAGTGTTTGTACAGTTTTATGAAGTCAAACTTCTAAATGTCTTACTTCAGTGAGAAACGAAATATAAATCAACCTTTGAAAACTCCACAGACCCTGATATTGAATGCAGAGTCAGGGGAGGTTTGAAGTATTTGGTACTCTGAATATTCACTACTAATTAGCAATGGGTCAATTCTAACCACCCAAGCCCTCCACTCAAGGAATACGCGTTGTGGAATGGGGTAGGCCTGCCGAGGGCTCCTGGCCCTGGATACTGCACCAACATCACATTGTGAAACTCTTGGGCCTCTGGGCAAGTTGACTTAGCGTGGTTCCAAAGACCAGAGGGTTTCCTGCTCTGGGAGTGACAGTGAGCAAAGCAGGTACCAGGGAGTAAGCTCTGACCTTTTCCTCATGCTACTGGGATGACTATGAGCAAATTATTTAGCTTCTCTGAGCCTCAGTCTTCTCTTCTATAAGATAAGGAATATTGGCAATACCCATCTCATAAGACTGTTGGGAAATTAGATGAGATAAGGTGTATAAAGTTCCTCGCACATCAGTGATATGTTTTAAAAGTTGCTTAGAATAGGGAAGCAAAATCTTGTAGCAGCTAAGCATCCACATTGTAAAGTCAGATTCTGTCCTAAATCAAATTTTAGCCTTGCCCGTTCCTAAGTGACTCTGAGTAAGTCATGGCTCCTTTCTGAGGCTTCGGTTCCCCATCTATTAAATGAAGCTGATGGCAGCACCTGTCTCCCAGCGTTCATTAAATGAGCTCAGAGAGGTGAAGTGCTAGATATGTTGTAAGCCCTCAGGAAATGGGCGCTTTTAGCCTGCCATGAGGGGACAAACACAATTCTGCAAGCATTCAGGAAGAACACGTTGCGTTCCCATCACGGAAGGAAGGCGGGGCAGACACTGATGACTAGAACACAAGGCTGGACTGATGACAGCCAAGACAGGGGTGCTGGAGGCCTGATGGTTCCCTCAGACAGAGGCCAGTATACTAATGCTTGAGGTGAGATCCTGGGGACACAAACCATTGGCCTTGGGGTTTTCTTTCCCAGAGGCTTTTTTGTATTTACAGTTTTATTTAGGCATAAGAGATGTAGATTAAACCACACATATCCGAAGAGTACCACCTGATGAGTTTTGACATAAGTATACACCCACGAAACCAGCACCACCATGGGGATAATGAACATTTTGCATCACCTCCAAAAGATTCTTCATATCCCTTTTGTAATTCATCTCCCATCCCTCCCTTCCCCCAGCGCAAAGCAAACACTGACTTGCTTTATGTCACTTTAGATTAGTTTGCATTTCTGAAACATTATGTAAATGAAATCATGCAGGATGTACTCTTTTTTGTGTGGTTTCTTTCACTCAGCATAATTATTTTGACATTCATCCATGTTGTCATATCTATATCAACAATTTGTTCTCTTTTAGCTGAATGGTATTCCAATGTGTGAAGATACCATATTTGCCTGTTGGTAGACATTAGAATTGTTTCCAGTTTTTATCTATTACAAATAAAGGAACTATAAACATTCATGTACATCACTGCAAGGGCAAATGTTCTAATTTCCTTTAGGAGTGGAAACACCGGGTCATAAGGTAGGTGTATGTTTAACATTTTTTTAACCAAACCACTTTCCAATGTGGCTGCCCTATTTTACATTCCAAAAGCAGTGCATGAAGCTTATAGTTTCTCCAAATCCTCACCAACTATTTGGAGAAGCAAGCATTATGATGTGCTATGATACGGTTTTCTCCATGTCCCTCGTGCTTGAATTTTATTGAGGTTCTTGGATCTGAGGGTTTATAGTTTTTATTACCCTTTGGAAAGTTTCGGCCATTATGTCTTCAAATAACATTTCTGTCTCCCTAATTCCTTTTGGGACTTCAATCACATCCGAAGTTGTCCCACAGTTCACTGTTGCTTTGCTCATTTTTTTCTCTCTTTTTTCTCTCAGTTTCATTTTGGACAGTTTCTATTGCTATGTCTTCAAGTTGACTAAAGTTTTCTTCTGCAGCGTCTAACGTGAGCAATGTCATCAGTGTATTTCTTATCTCAGACATTAACATTCTTTATCTCTAGAAGTAAGATTTGAGTCTGTTTTCTCTCTTCTCTGCCTCTCCTTAACATGCCCACGCTTTCCTCTACCTTCTTGAACATACGAAGTCTGTTTTATTAAAAAAACATTTTAATGTCTTTGCCTACCAATCCTATCATCTGTGTCTGTTCTATTTAAGGAGTTTTCTTCTCATTAGGGGTCATAGTTTCCTGTTTTGCCCACCTTGTAATGTTTTATTGGATTTTAGACTTTGCAAATATTATCTTGTTGGGAGCTAGATAATTTTTGTACTCCTTTAAATGTTTTTGAGCCTTGTTCTGAGTTGTGGTAAAGATAGTTGGAAACTGTTCAATCTTTTCAAAGCTTGATTTTAAGCTTTGCTGTGTGGGATCAGAACAAACCTTAGGAGCACCTGGGTGGCTCAGTCGGTTAAACATCTGCCTTCAGCTCAAGTCACGATCCCGGGGTCCTGGGACTGAGCCCCATGTCAGTCTCCCTGCTCAGCGGGGAGCCTGCTTCTCCCTCTGCCTGCCCCTCCCCCTGCTTGTGCTCTCTCTCCCTCTCTCTCTCTGTCAAATAAATAAAATCTTAAAAAAAGAACAAACTTTAGACTAAGGTTAATTTGGCTCCACCACTAAGGCAATCTTCTTCTGAGTAGTCAGTCTGCTGTCCTGTATGTTACGAAGTGTCTTCTCTCTGGCTTTTGGGAACCTGAGCTCTAGCCAGCCATGGGTGAGCTCTAGACATCCCTCCACCTATTCCTTTTGCGTCATTCTTTCCCCAGCCATAGGGAGTTTTCTCACACACACGTGCTGATCAGCATTTGGTCAAAAATTTGAGAGGTACCTTTTACAGATCCCTGGAGTACGTGTGCGCTCTCTCTCTCTCTCTCTCTCTCAGAAGCTCCTCTCTAGTATATTACCTTGTAAAATCTAGCCACCCTCACCTCCCTGAATTCTAAACTCTGTCTCCTCAATTTAGGCAGATTTTCAGGTTCAGCCTGGGCTCCCCAACTGGAAACCTCTTCTATGTAGCAAACTGGGCTCACCTCATTTATTTCTCTTTTCCTGAGGATTACTGTCCTGTACTTCTTGTTTTCCAGTGTGTGACAATCACTATTTCATATATTTTGGCCACTTTTTTAGCTGTTTGGAGTGGAAAGGTAAATCCAGTCCTCGTCATTCTTTCACGGCCAGAAGCAGAAGTCCAGATTTCAGTTTTTAAATATTTGAGTTGGATTAGTTTGGGGAATTTTTAATAATACCCTGATAGAAAATGGATGGAATCAAAAGTCAGAAACTGACAAGATCTTTAGAGATTACCTAACACTTCCCTCTCCTCATTTAGTGGATTAAGAAAACAGAGATCAGAGAGGGGAGAGGATCTTCTCATAGTCACACAGCAAGTTAGCCACAGAACTAGGACTAGAAATCGGGTCTCCTGCTCTTCATTTCTAATCCATCCAATTATCTTCTGCCAATACTCTCTTCCAAACCATTTGATTTAGATAGACATAGCTTTGAAATCCAGACCTTCTGTCCTGCCCAAGCCCATGGAGTGGGCAATATTAGCTCACACCCAGATGGTACTTAATTTCCTTTGGATTTTGCAAACACAACCCCTAGGGTTGGCCTAAAGTGAATGCCAGAGAAGCTCATAACATGGAAAAACTTTAAACGCTCCCATGGGTAGGCAATCCAGAACAAAACCATATATTATTCCCCACTGACTTATTACAAACTCGCTAAGCAAGAAAGAGTATGACTTAGAATTTAGATTAACTAATTTGGTCATTTTGCCACCTATGGGAGCCATGTATCCCACTAAGAGAAGCCGTTATCACTGCCCCTGCATTTGTCTTCCCGCAATTCTAGCAATTCTCCTGGATTCCAAACGTTTTTTTCTGATCTGGGTCCCTGGGAACCTTTCTGTTTTGCCTCTTGAGCCTTCCAAGAAGCAGTCTAGGAAATGTCCCTGCATTGGAGTCAGGTAGAACAGGTTTTACCTCTCAGCTCCAACACATGCTGTGTGGCCTTGGGTAAGTTATTCAACCTCTCTGTAAGGACAGGGATGGTACTATCATTCATGGCTTCTAAAGCACTTTTTTAATTTTTCTTTTTACATTTTAGCATCCTTGAAATAAAGAGGTATATTGCTATGAATGATGTGACAGTTAAATTTGCAGCTTTTCTTTCTTAATGATATATGATATCTTGGATTCTAAAAATACTGTATTAATCTCTAACTTGCAGAGTTTCCTCAAGGTTTAAAGAGGATAGAGCAAACATAGGGCTTGGCACATGGTAGGCACTCAAGGACCCTTGCACCTCCATTGTTACCAGAATCAATACCTGGGTTGAGTGGTGGGCCTGTGATTTCCCTCATGCAGCAGTTGATACATCCATCAGGGCAGTGTGATGAGGTGAACAAGTCTGGGAAGATCAGGCTGGCATGCTGCTAGCCAATGTTGCAGCATGTGACTGTCGCCAGGCCCTAGAGCCCTTTCTTCTAGTAGCTTCTTGTTCTCTAATAGTATTATCCCAAGATTACTTCTGTTGCCACAGAATTGTGAAGGTAGGGAAAAGGACTAGGTGACGTCTGCGCCATCACCCCAAACTCTCCCTGTCTCATCCCAAGAACCTCTCCAGAATCTAAGGAAGCTTGTCAGTTGAAGGGCTCTTCCAAGGCCATCAGAATCAGAGCCTGCAGGGCCTGAAGCCAAATCCACATTGTCCAAGGCCCCCCACATACCTCCAGTTGGGATGCTGATACTTGAATGCCTTTGAAATTCAAGGACACCAACTCTGTTCATGCCTGGAGGGAACAAGAGGAAACAGACACCTGAGGATTTACAACCCTCAAATATCTCCTTGTACAAAAAAAAAAAAAAAAAAAAAAACCACAAAAGTGACTTTCATTTCTTTCCCAGAGCTTCCTTGGCTTTCTTGCTGTTTCCTGCAGGCAGACTGGCGTCAGTTGCAGAGGCCTCATCCCGCTTAGCGCCCAGGGGTGCAGCCGCAGGCTCCATGTACCTGCCATTCCAAGGCACCCACCTTTAATATGTACCTCGAGGTCTGCGCCCTGTCTCTGATGGATCCCAGCAGTCCAGAGAACTCTGGGGACCGCAGTGGAAAGGAGGAAAGGGTGGGATGGACTGAACTGGCCTTGGTCTCTGACCACTTGTCACAGCTTGACTGCCTCCCAAGTGATTCTAAAATACCGGCGTCTTGAGGGAACTGCCATTTGACAGTGCATGCCACCCCGGATTCTGCACCATGGCCAGCATGAGGCTAGAAATTAATAACTGTGAGCGATTATCATGGAAACTGTCTCCAGGAAAAACGACCAGGTTTATATCATTCAACCTTGGGAAGATAAAATCAGGTCTAGCAGAAAAAAAGACAAATGATCTACAGCAAATGTAGGACTTTAAATCCAAAGAGCGTCCTGGAGCCTGATGAGACACCTGCCTTGTCTCCCTGTCCGGGAGGCATGGGATGCAGGAGTAGGGGGCGTCTCTCTCTAGCCCATGAACGGACTCAGAATCTTGTGCTCATTCTAGACGCTCTCCAACACCTCCTGCCCTTATCGCTCGGTTCTGTCAATTTTGCCTTTCCGTGGGTCTCTCCGTTCAGCACCCTCTGCGTGACCTGTCAAGACCGGACTTGACTTGCCCCTGCCACACAGCCTCCTTTCTGCTCTTTGTCCATTCAATGTCTCACCCACCCCCACCTCAGCCCTGCTTCTAGAAGACCCTGGAAAAACAGAAATCTCATCACATCGCCATGCACAGAAACCATCAATGAACAATAATGGCAAAATATTATCATTGTTAAGGCTGAATGGCGTGAACGTGGGGGCTTATTTTATTATTCTCATTACACTTGCGTACGTTTGAAATTGTTCATAATAAAACAAATCCTCGCCAGCCCTCCAGGCATCCGAGGATACAGTCTAAAGTCCCAGGCTGGCATTCAAGGTCCCTCAGGACCTGCTCCTGCCCCATTTTTCCAGCTCACCTCCTGACACTCACCATACTGTAGCCTCTCTTGGCACCCAGCTCTCTCCCGAAGCCTTATCTCTGCCAGTGTGTCTCCTTCTTGCAGAACATGCTTTCCCTTCTTTCCTACCTAGAAAACGTTTCCTCATCTCTTGGAAACCTCATGCAAATGACCCCTGGACTGGGATATGGGATACCTTCCCAGGCCTGGCCCTCCCTTTTTATTTGGGGGGAGTGGCGGGGGGGGGGGAGGGAGACAGCCTATGCCCTGGTGTCTGTCCAGGCATGATACAGAGCAAACTCTCCGTATGTTTGGGAGAGACCAGAAAGTCTTGGTTAATAAAGCAGGTGCAACATTTACTTGAACTTGGGTAAGTAGGGCAATCTCTCTTAGCTTCGGCTTCTGTCTCTATAAAATGAAGATAATAGCAGTACTTATCTCACAAGGCTGAGGTAAGGATTCGGTGGTATTCTCCGTGTAAACAGCTTAACACAGTACCACAGTACCTGGGGGGGGGGGGGGCGGACTTATAGACAGACTTCAATCAAATAATATAGTGGATAATTAAGCAGCTTCTCCTCGACGAAATGCTCCCAAAACCCACAGGAAAGGAACTACTGTTTAGCCCTTGCTGGGGGCTAGAGAAAACTGGAAAATTGGTGACCTCAGAGTCACGATTCCTCTCTCGGGCCCACGGGTGGTTCTTACTTTAGGGGAGTGGAGGTGAGGGGAGGGGGGTCTTCAAAGGTCGTGGCCGGAGGCCCGGGCCCAGGTTTCTGCTCCTCTGGGAAGAACTGTTGCAGGTCTGTGGCCGGGGCCTGGCCCGAAATCCGGGGGCCAGGAAGGCACAGGGTTGCACGAAAATCCGTCCTGGCGACAATCCCCAGTCTGTGAGGTGTCGGCGAGTTCGGGCCGCCCCGGTGGGGGCCGCGGGGTGAGAAGATGGGAGCGGGGTCCGCGGCGGCGCCCCCCACCCGCCGGCCCCGCTGCTCCCGGCGCCCGCGGCCTCGTGCGTCACCGGCGCGGGCGGGGGCCGAGGGGAGGGGGACGCCGCAAGGTGAGGGCCCCGCGCCGCCTTAAGACGCCGCGCGCCCCCGCCGCCGCTCAGAGCTTGCAGCGCGGCGCGCCGGCCGGACGTGCGGGCTCAGGCGCCCCGCTCCCGCCGCGCCCCGCGCCCCGCGCCCGCCGCGAGCTCCCCCGCCGCCGGCGCCTCGGGAGGCAGCCCGGACGAGCGCGGCGAGTCCCCGAAGGAGCGGCACGCAGCTCCCGCGGCGCGACGCCTCCGCCAGCAACAGGTAAGCGGCCCGGGGCCGCTGCCCGCGCCGCGGCCCCCGCGCCCACCTGGCCCCGCGCTCGAGCGCCCCGGACGCCCAGTCCGCCGCGGCCCGACGGCAGCCGCTCCGGGCCCGGCCGCGCCGAGCCCCCCGTGCGCCCCGCTCGCCCGCCCGCAGCCCTCGCCTGTGCCCTCGCACTTCTCGCGCGCGGCCCCCCACTCTCCCCTTTGCTCCCCGTCCTCTCTTCCTTCAGTCTCTCTTCGATTTTCCTCTCTCCGTCTCTCCCTGCCTCTCATTCGCTTGCTGTCTCTCATTCGTGGTCTCCATTCCTCTTCCTCTCGTTTTTCTATGCCTCTGCGGGTGGCTCTCATCCTGTTTCCGTCTCTCCTTCTCTTTCTGTCTCTCCGGGTCTCATTTTTTCTTTCTCTGTCTCTCATTCCCTTTCTCTTCTCTGCCTCCCGGTGTCTCCCTCTTTGCCTCTCTCAGACTCTCCCACCAGCCGGCACCCCTGCCTCCTCTCCTCTCCCCGAGCTCCCCCCGAGCTCCCCCCTCCCCAGCCGCGCCGCTGCGAGAGATAGAGAGATAGCGGGCGGGGGGGGGGGGGCTGGAGGATACAGGGAGGGGGTCGCAGGAGGCATCCTCCCTGCCTCCCGCTGCGGCCGCGCCGCTGAGAAACTAGGAGATTTATCCGCCGGAGCCCGCGGTAGCCAGGGCGGCAGCTGGTTTCCATGGCAAAATAGTCAACCCAGAGATAGAGATCGGAGACAGAGATCCGGCCAGAGAAAAACCGAGGTGAGGGATCGTCGGAGGCAAACGGAGAGACACAGAGATACACACGCACTGAAAACATACGAAGAAAGTGTTGCGCGAGAGTCCCGGGGACAGAGGGAAAGACAGAGAACCCGAGTGTGTAAGTGCGCGCGCTAGCGAGATAGCCCGAGCCACGAGAGACAGGGAGAGCCAGGAGAGACAGCGGCAGATCGTCAGAGGCAACGGCGAGAGACGGGCAGACAGCGGTAAACAGGGAACTAAACGCGCGGAGAGACAGAATCCGCAGGGAGACACGCGGGAGACAGAGGGAGACGCGGAGAGCGACTGGGACACGCAGGCAGCGAGGGATACTGAACAGGGGCACTGGGGACCCACAGAGATTGTCAGGGAGATAGGCTGGGGGAGACCGGGAGAGACGAGACCGCATCGGGAAAGGACCGAGCAGCGCACGCACTAGCGAGGGACAGAGACCGCGACCGGCAGAGACACGCAGAGAGATGGGAGCGCATCAGCGAGAGACGCAGGGAGAGACGGGGACGAGGCCGGGAGACGGGAGGAGAGAGACAGAGAGAGACGTGCGCGCACAGCTACAGAGAAAGTGCGCTGGCGAAAGAGTAACGGGGCGGGGGGCGGGGGAGGGGACGGAGTCCGAGAAATTGACTGAGACCTGAAGGGACGGACGGGAGTGACAAAGAGACGGAAAGCTTGGAGAGAGAACGACAGACTGACGGGGAACGACTGCGCGCACGTGCTAGCGAGAGACTGGGAAGGAGAGACAGGAGACAGAGTGAGAGACCCGGGCGAGAGAGTTGGAGAAGAACGGTGAGACACGGCCACAGACCCCCAAGAGCCACAGGGCAAGTGCGCTAGTGAGGGACACTGGGGAGAGATGGAGCGACACGTAAACAGGCAGAGACAGCGCTCGGGCATGAAACAGCGCGCGCGCATGCGCCAGCGCCAGAGATCGCGGGAGAGACGCAGAGACGATGTGGGAGAGACGCAGCGCGCGCACGCCCGCGGGAGCGGCGGGGGCGGGGGGCGGGGAGCCCCGGGGAGCCCCGAGACCCCGAGACCCCGAGACCCCGAGACCCCGAGGGAGAGCCGAGCGGAGGGCCCGGGAGAGCAAGAGGAGGTGCGGAGAAACTGCCCTCCCGCGGGCCAGGGCGGCGCGGGGGTCCCGGGGAGGGCGGGGTGACTAACCCGGCCCCGGGTGTTTCTTCCGGCCCCAGCACAGGCACTGGCCACGGCCCGTGCGGCCCGCCCGCCGCCGCCATGACGTCCACCTGCACCAACAGCACACGCGAAAGCAACAGCAGCCACACGTGCCTGCCCCTTTCCAAAATGCCCATCAGCCTGGCTCACGGCATCATCCGCTCGAGCGTGCTGCTCATCTTCCTCACCGCCTCCTTCGTCGGCAACATAGTGCTGGCGCTCGTGTTGCAGCGCAAGCCGCAGCTGCTGCAGGTCACCAACCGCTTCATCTTTAACCTCCTCGTCACTGACCTGCTGCAGATTTCGCTCGTGGCCCCCTGGGTGGTGGCCACTTCCGTGCCTCTCTTCTGGCCCCTCAACAGCCACTTCTGTACCGCCCTGGTGAGCCTCACTCACCTGTTCGCCTTTGCCAGTGTCAACACCATCGTGGTGGTGTCCGTGGATCGCTACCTGTCCATCATCCACCCCCTCTCCTACCCCGCCAAGATGACCCCGCGCCGGGGGTACATGCTCCTCTACGGCACCTGGATCGTGGCCATCCTGCAGAGCACACCCCCTCTCTACGGCTGGGGCCAGGCTGCCTTTGACCAGCGCAATGCCCTCTGCTCCATGATCTGGGGGGCCAGCCCCAGCTACACCATTCTCAGCGTGGTGTCCTTCATCATCATTCCACTGGTGGTCATGATTGCCTGCTACTCCGTGGTGTTCGGTGCGGCCCGGCGGCAGCATGCTCTGCTGTACAACGTCAAGAGCCACAGCTTGGAGGTTCGGGCCAAGGACCGTGTGGAGAATGAAGTTGAAGAGGGAGAGAGGAAGGATGCGATCCGTGGCCAGCATGGAGGTGAGGTCAAGGTCCAGGAGGGCGGCGTGGAGGCCAAGGAAGGGAGCGTGGAGAGCAGTTCGGGGAGCACGGCCAAGGGCAGCGAGGGGGTCAGAGAATGCAGCTCGGTGGTGGCCGGGGAAGGCAGCGCGGAGGGCAAGGAAGAGGGCAGCCTGAAGGCAGACAAGGGCCGCACGGAGGAAGGCCAGTGCAACATCGACCTGGGTGAAGATGACATGGAGTTTGGCGAGGAGGCCATCAATTTCAGTGAGGATGACATCGAGGCCGTGAACATCCCAGAGAGTCTCCCGCCCAGTCGCCGAAACAGCGCCAGCGACCCTCCTCTGCCCAGGTGCTACCAGTGCAAAGCTGCGAAAGTGATCTTCCTCATCATTTTCTCCTACGTGCTGTCTCTGGGGCCCTACTGCTTCCTAGCAGTCCTGGCTGTGTGGGTGGATGTCCAAACCAAGGTACCCCAGTGGGTGATCACCATCATCATCTGGCTTTTCTTCCTACAGTGCTGCATCCACCCGTACATCTACGGCTACATGCACAAGACCATCAAGAAGGAAATCCAGGATATGCTGAAGAAGTTCTTCTGCAAGGAAAAGCCCCCAAAAGAAGACAGCCACCCAGACCTGCCGGGAACAGAAGCCGGCACAGAGGGTGGGACCGAAGGCAAGACCATCCCTTCCCATGATTCTGCCATTTCGCCTTGAAGCTAGTTCGAAGGCAAAGCTTGAACCGTGCACAGTGCAGAAACAGGAGCAGCTTTGTTTTCCGCGGACCGCCCCCAATCCCGGTAACGCCAACCCATACCATTTCAGGCAAAGGCCTTGCACACATCCTTCTCACCGCCAGATAGAGAAACATGTGGAAGAGGTAGGAACTGGAGTTTTCCCTTAGAAGTGTGCCCCTCAAAGCGCAGACTTGAGGATTCTGACTGAAATATCCCCCCCCCAAAAAAGTATTAGGCTCTAAATTTCTTAAAGCAACAAGGGCTATCCACTTTGGACCTGTGTCTGTCTCCCCAGAGCTACAGCGTGTCAGCTTTTGCTCTGAGGAAAAAGGAAGATGATGCCTGTGAACTTTAGGACTTTTAGGCCCTCAGGTCAAGAGATTATGGGTAAGGGCTACAGCCTGTGTTCAACTGAAAGAAAAGCAGCGGACCAAATCATTCATGGAGCCCAAGAAGCAGAACCCCACTGACTGATCAATGTACGAGTCAAGTTCTAAACTGAAGAGACCCGCGATCTGGTGTAAAGACTATTATGGAAACTAAGGCAAAGGGCATCGTGTAGTTAAAATACCAAGAAAGTTTCTAGATCCTCGAAAGGGATCCAGAAAAGCAGAACAGGATATTAGGGCATGTTTGAAATGGGAAGGTAGTCCAAGGGAAAAGGTAGAGAAATAACACACATCCATGAGGCTAAACAGTTGGCTCTTTTCCGTAAAACCCTGGGTTTGTGCTCGGGCTGGGACCCAGGTCATTCCACGCAAATGGAAAATTGTCAATTGACACTAAAACTATTTTCTGTCTCCTATTCGAATAATAGTGAGACAGAAAGCATGCCACAATTTCACAGTTTTCCCTTTGTGATTGAATCGGGATGCTCGTAAGAATCCTCCGAATCTCCTCTGCCAGTCACTTGTTCGGGGGTGGGGGTGCGGGGGTTCCCAAATAGGCCTTTTTGGTCAAACAGTATTTCCAGAAAAAAAAAAAGAAAGAAAGAAAGAAACGTGACTGGGAGTGGCTAAAAGTTTACAAAACTCACACTGCCAATCAAGAGTGATGTGGCCATTAGAAATCTCTTTTGTGTCCGTGGGATCATAGACAAGTGACATGACCTCCACGTGGGGAGCAAGTAAGACAGGCTAAACATTTTCCTTCCTCCAGGCACACCCATGTGTCTTTTCCACCTGTGGCTCTCTCTAAAGCCTTTAAGCTCCCTGCAGATGTGGAAGAGAAATAGAAGAGAGTCAGAAATAGCAGAGACGGTGGTTTCACAATACCTGGCAAGCATCTGACCTATTTCAAACAATCCTAAGTGAAAGCATTCAGGTCAGACATATCCTAAGTATTGCTACTGAAATACGTTGCTTTGGCAAAGACTTCACAATACCTAAATTATCCCCAGGGTCAATACAGAGGAAGGCTCTTTCACATCTCAAACCCCAAAATCACTTTGGGTCAGGATATGCCTGTGTATTTCTGAGGGCACAGACCACATTGACATGACCAAATAAACATGGACCCCCAAAATGGTCAAGACAGTGTTTTTGATCCTCCTGATGATCAAATGAAAGCAACTCCATGGCCAGTCAACTGTTCATGCAGAAAGCCAACATTAATATGGGTGGAGGGAGAGGAGGGGGTATTTGGTTGAAAAATGGTTCGTCGGGTGGTTGTACATAAAGATGGCCATATTCAGAGTTTAGCCTCATTCTTGTGTGATTACCATGTCTATATTAGAACTCAAATTTCATTCATGTAAAGGACCAACTCATTGAATTTTTTTATCTCTTCCTCCTCACAGATTCCAACATGAGCTTCTCAAGGGGGAGAGGTAAACAGCAGTGTATGTGGGCTATGAATAAGTCTGCGTGGAAACCTGGGATTGCCACGTTCAGAATTTAGGAAAGGAGGGGGGGATAGAGGCAAACGGTACTGAGCTGGCCTGTCGACTCAGTGTGTCCGTGAAAATCTTATCAGTTCCAACCTCATTACCCTGGAGCGTGTGGTAATTCTGACAAGTGTGGGCTGAAGTTTCCCCTTGCACTATCCTTTATTTTTCTACTAAAATGTATAAAGTGAATTAATAGTCATAAATTTATTATACCAATTTATTGCCAAACTCTCACAGTGACCTGTCCTCAAAGGATAGCTGGGTGGAGAAATGGCCCGTGTGGCCAGGCCTCTTAATACGGGGGAAGGGTATCGCCTTGAAGGTCTGTCATGGTCAAAACAGTTCAAAGTAGCGAGAGCCTGTCCTTTGAGTAGAAATGCTTACCTGGGTAGGAAACAGGATTTCCAACACACGTGTCTCCAAATATTTTGTTGAAACTGAACTTCTTGTTTTATTTTTTAAAGCTCAACCCCTTCAAAGTGTATCAGAGAAAATTGTTTGCCAAAATCCCAAATCAAAATGGAACCAGAGCCTGTCCGAGTGTGGTAAGTTCACTTAACAGCACACGCAACATTCTCCGGGCCACCAAGACTCACCAATTTCCTTTATAAAGTTCCTCTTTTCCCTATTTTAGTCATTGTCCGTTCTTACAGCAAATTGGATTTTTCAAAGGTGAAAACCTTTTGAAAATTAGGAGACTGGAAAAGAGGACCTTTGAATTAAGAGCACTCTGCTTTGCTGACATTTTCTACTTAATGAACAATAGGGCCTCTGGTTAGCTCGAGATAGCAACTGCTTCAAATTTTGTGCTATTTTGAATAGAACACTATCAACCTAATGAGGTTTTGCTGCACATACTGTTTTGTCATTTAAAAATCTGAAAGCGCACAAAAAAGTCATCATTAGCCTCACAGATCCTCATGTGCAATAGCATTCCCTAAATGTTTTTAAAGGATGTATTCTTTTGCCAAGGCCACTTCATATGTGCAGTAAAAATCCCATTAAAGTACAGGGGCCAGACAAATCAGACTTTGAAATGATGTGATTTCCAATTTAATGATTTCCTTATTTAAAAATAATAAAGCATCTAGTTTGCCAAGGAGTCGCAGGTGCTTTCACTAACACACCAATTTCAAAAAGCTTGGGAAGGCAGTAATAAGGAGCAAGCCTTGGGCTTCCATGGCTTCTGTGATTCAAGGGTCCATCTTCTGGAAAACACCACAAAGAGCAGCTCCCTGCCTACCTCTTGCCGGCAGGCCCCTGCCTCCACCTGTCTCACTCCCCCTCCCTCCCCTTGCCCTGCTGGCCAGTCCCCTCCTGCACCCAGAGCTGACAGATTTGCAGGAACCTGGAGGCCCGTGGAAGCAGGGAAGGAGAGAAGTGAAAGGTAGGAGTGAGCAGCAGTAAAAGGTATTTTTCTCTCTCCTCCCCAACTCCAGTCCAATTTAGAGATGACGGGATATCAACTTCAAATTCAACAGGTAAGGAAAAGTGCCATTTTATAGCTTAGGAGGAGGTCGGCACCTCATTTCTTACCCAAAAAGCACCCAATACAGCCCATCTTTGGGGACACCTTCAGTCCTGTAGATACTGTCCACTGATTGCAGCAGGAAAAAAAAAAACACTAAAAAAACTTTTACCTATAAAATTATAAGGTGCCTAACATTGCCTTATTTTATACATAATTAGCCAATTAAGCTAAAGTTACTTCAAAAGATTTTTTTCATACTACCTTGAAGAATAATTTACAAGATTAAACTAGGCGTTCTTTCTTAGACTTTGCCAAAATGCTCTTAAAAATGTCTGAAATACACCACTTGGAAGAGAAGAATTATGCATCATCTGGTAATTGGAACTCTCCAAAATAAAACCCTCAGAGGTTGTCGGGATGAAACACAGAGAATAACAATTTATTAACTACTGGACTGGTTTTTTCTCTCACAACTATCCTCCCCCATATTTTGAGGAAAAAAAAAAAAACAAAAGAAGTGTTTGCCCCTCATAATGGTTCTTTTTGGTTATTGTTTTTTGTTTTTGTTTTTGTTTTTTGCTGTGTTCCTCTTTAAGACAAACCCCATGCTGTCAGGAGAGGCTTCTCTAAGCAAAACGTCTTTTCCTTCTAGAGCAGACAAAAAGATTAAAGGAACAGTTGGCTGCCAGCCAGTTACCAAGATAAGGAGAGAAAATCTGGTCAGTCATGGCTTTTAACCCTCTCCCTCCTTATCTCTGTCTCTCTCGTTTTCTGTGGGCTGGACAGGTGCTCTTGACCCCCCTCAAAGCCCCTCCCAGCTTAGGCACGAGGAGATGGAAGCAGTGAGCTGCAGATAGCAGACCATAGCCTAAAACTTGAAAAGAAGCCCTTGTCATAAATTCTTTCCAGTTACTTACAAAGGCTCTCTTCCTCGATGGCAAATGCCCAGCTTGTTTACAGCAGTCTTCTGCTAAAAGCAACAAGACTGGCTGAAGGAAGAAGTAGGAAAGCTGCAGTCCACCGAACTTGACCACTGATTGCCACGTCACTGGCAAGTTCACTGCTCTTTGGTAAGTAGAATAAGAATCCTCGGGGTAAAAATGAAGGCTGCCAGTAGGAATCAAATGTTCCCATCATTGCCTCCCAAAACTCTTAGATCTCAAAGTACACACACCAAGAGGAAACCACATAATTTCTACACTCACGAGAGGCTCGCTATGTTTGAAGACTCATTACTGGATCTCCCTTGTTCCAAACTGTAGACGGAAACAAGATTGGTTTTAGCTTGGTGCTTTAAAGTTGAGTGGATTCCCCACCATGCTTCATCTGTGTTACAACTTTAATGTTAAAAATTTGGTATTTTGGTCTGTTTCAGTGGTGTATTCCCTTCTGTGGTAGTTCTCCTAAATCTAAGCTGTAACTGTATATAAAATACCAGTGTTCTTGGAGATAAGGTGCTAGATATTAGAGTGTATGTGTTCATAGATAGTGTCATCCTCAACAATGGATAGTTCGTACATGTAAAGTTAATAAAATGCATGCAGAATTTCATGTGTGACCCACACCTTGGTCAGTTTCTGAAGTAGAACATAGTACATTCGTTTTTTAAAATTTCATTTTTAAAGTGTATACTACAGGCTGTATAAGACGGCTCTTATACAGTGGGGTAGCAGGTAACAGGTGCCTTTCGTTCCTTAAATCCCTGGTAGTCTCTGACAGGGGAGAACTTATTCTAGTACAATTGATCATTAGTGTGAATTAATAATCTTGGCTGAAGTCCTCCCTGGCCGTTCTCCACAACATGCTTGGCACTGGTATGCCTGTTGTCCATTAGGGTGAATGTACAGAATGCAAAATCAAAAAAGACAATCCTTTCCCCTTCAAAGAGCACAGACCACAGGAGAGGCTATTGGAGTCCTGTTGACAGGATTAAAAAAAAAAAAATACTGTACTCTCAAGACCCAACCAGTACCTGACCGTGAACTGACAGGACACACATTTAGCAGATCTATATTGTGCCCATCCCTCTATGGCTAGAGCAGCACCCAAACCCAGAAAAAGGCTGCTCTGGGTTTTTCCTTTGATCGGTCGCCTGAGAGATGAGCTAGAGCACGGATGGGTAAATAACGTAGTGGGACTCCTCCGGGGTTCGCAGCTAAGGTGTTTGAGAATATTACAGTCATGTATCAACAACATTTGCATCAGACGAAAAAGAGAGAACGATGAGTTTATTATATTTTAAAACAAAAATATGAAAACAGAAGACTATGTATATACGTATACCCTCATTGAGTAATTTCTAAAACTGCCTTTAAAAATCAAATTTTATGTGCTTTGAGACTGAAAACCATAGAAAGATGCATTCAGTCAAAAACAGTTCTCTTTAATATGTTCAATTTTGAATTTAAAATTTTCCTTTTCCTTTAAAAAAAAAATTGTAATTTAAAAGTGCCTTTTCAAAGGATTGCCACATTACAATCCTGGGGCCAGGTTCCCCTTGGCACAACTTACCTTCAGGTGCACAAAAGGGGTGGGCTTTATCCTCCTGCCCCAGCAAGAAGAGAAACCCCTTCACACCCCAGTCAAATTCATAAATCAATACTGTTACATGGGCCAGTAGTCTCAGAGACTCTGCCCAAGGACAAGGTTTCATATATTGGTTGGTTTTAATTGGATCCTTTCTAAAATGGTTACAATGCATTTTTTTTGCCGGACAGGAATAATGGACTCCTGCTTGGGGAAGGCAGAGAGATTGATGTTTGTGGCTTAACTAAATATTATTAAGTAATGTTTGTGTTTCTTAAATAGGTGCTGTTAATCTGTCCTTGGTATTCTTCTTAAATATGCTAAATAAAGTCTAATTTTAATGTGCGTATCTGGTTATTATGCTGGGCTCAGTGGGAAAACAGTGAGGGAGACACACAACTAGGTCCCCGTGCATTCTGTCTTGCTCGAAGGGAGGAGACAGGATAAACTAACTGTATGACATGGTAGGATGGAACATAGGGGCTCCAAGATTTCATACTGTGCTGCCCCAATACAAGAAATATGCCACAGGATGGGGGAGCCATCCTGATGGGCTTGCTGGAAGAGGGGCATGTGCCTCAGTCCTCTATGAATGAAAAGGATTTCAAAGTGACAGTTGGGTGGGCAGAGTAGGAAAAGGGCCAGGTGGTTTGTGGGGTTCCCAAGGCAATGAGGTCTGCCCAGGGGGAGGGGAAGGAGTAGCCTTCCATTTTAGGAAACAATACTGCCCAGCACCCAGGTAACCCCCACTGGGCTCCTGCTCCTACCACCCTGCTACCCATTACCAGGACACCTCCCTTGGCACAACCCAGTCCCAGCCACCTCAGCTCAGCCCCAGTTCACCAGGGTTTCCGGAACAGGAGGGCAGGCGCACGTTCCCTCGAGCCCCAGGGTGAGAAAATTATACCTTGAACACCAGCCATGACATATGCACACACAGGACACAGACAAGACAGTCAAATATGTCTACAACATAAGAGCCCCCTAGTTCCTCCGGAGCTGACGTGCTTGACCTGCTAGTGGCTCTTCTGTCATCTCATCAGCAGTAGTTCAAGGAATTGCACACCTCGTGCTTCCCGAGTGGCATTCATGGCCCATGCTCAGAGGCTCAGGGAGCTATTAATCTCCGTTTCAATCAAAGTAAAGTGCTCTTCTCCATTTTTCACTCCAAAATCAAGCTAAACACTGATGCACACATTGTATTTCAAGATGTTCAAAGATGGCTGCCACGAGACCTGCACACAGCTGCAAAAATAAATTTGCCCTTCTATTTCTTTCTAATACTTATTACTGAAGTATGGGTGACCTACAATGTTATATGAGTTTCAGGTGGACAACACAGTGATTCAACAATTCTGTAGGTTACTCGCTGCTCCCCACAATGGGTATGGTCACCATCAGTCACCATACAACATTATTACAACATGATAGACTGTATTCTCTATGCTGTCCTTTCCATCTCCATCACTTACTTATTTTATAACTGGCAGTTTGTACTTCTTAATCCCCTTCACCTATTTCGCCCATCCCCCTCCCCCCCTCCCCACTGACAACCACAGTTTGTTCTCTGTACCTCTGAGTCCATTTCCATTTAATTTTTTTTTTGAGATTCTACATATGAGTGAAATCATATGGTACGAGTCTTTCTCTGCCTATTTCACTCAGCATAATACCCTCAAGGTCCAGCCATGTGTCACAAATGGCAAGAGCTCATTCTTTTTTTTTCTTTTTTTTTGAAGATTTTATTTATTTGACAGAGAGAGACACAGTGAGTGAAGGAACACAAGCAGCAGGGGTGGGAGAAGGAGAAGCAGGTTTCCCGCCAACCAGGGAGCCCAATGCGGGGCTCGATCCCAGGACTCTGGGATCATGACCTGAGCCGAAGGCAGACGCTTAACGACTGAGCCACCCAGGCGCCCCAAGAGCTCATTCGTTTAACAAATTTGCCTTTCGAGCAAACTACTACCATCAATGCAAACAGGAGGGCTTGTGAGCTTAGATAAAACTCCCAGGCAGCCAACCCGGTGGGAAGAGTCCCCTGAAGCTCACTATAACACTGCTTGGTTCAAAGTATTTAGAGGAGAATGGAATTGGTTCCAGTGAATCTCAACAACAGTTACTCCTCTCAGGCAGGGCCTAGGGCTCAGCCTGATTTTGAGACTGAGTGGGAGAAAGTGGAGAGGATCTGAAAATTCTATTCAAGACACACCTTTTGACCTTCTATAGCCACTCCCTCTCTCGCCAGTCTGCTCCAGGCCCCAGGCCAATTTGCCTGGGGTCTGAGCCCTGATCCTTCACTATAGACAAAGGCATCCTACGGGCTAGGTAATTACCTTCCTCCTTGAGGCAACTACTAACTTCCATTTCCTCCCACCACTCTCCTTCAGAATGCAACTCTCTGACCCCATCCCTCCCCATCCCAATCTCCCCTTCAAGAGCAACAGGGCTTCTTTGATCCCCCCACACACAAACAAGTACTCCTCAGCTTAAGGAAGGCTTTGAGAATGTTCATGAATTGAAGCTTGTGCATATACAGTTTTCAAACATTTTCCTCAAGAAGGCCAATATTGACCAATAAAAATGTATCACAGAAAATATATGATTTTCATGACTGCCTTCCCAAAATTGCAAGCTCAGAGAATATTTGTCATAAGAATTCCTGACATTTGGGGAGTTATGACACCTGACTATTGTTTAGTCAAAGCAAATAAATCCCAGAAAACTGGTTCCGAAAAGCTAAGTCAAACTTGAACATTCTCAGCCTCCAAAGGACAGCAAATAGAAAAAGACAACCAATAACCAGAAATGTGCAGATTTAATTAAGGAATAAGACAGCAGTGCCCGGTATTTCATAAACTCTATATATACTAAACCAATGTGCAGGGATGCCTGGGTGGCTCAGCCGGTTAAGCGACTGCCTTGGGCTCAGGTCATAATCTCAGGGGCCTGGGATGGAGCTCTGCATCAGGCTCCCTGCTCAGTGGGGAGTCTGCTTCTCCCTCTCCCCCCCCCACCCCCATTCATGCTCTCTCTCGCTCTCTCAAATAAAAGCTTTAAAAAAAATGATGTGCGTTGTTAAAATGGTCATCCAGGGGCACCTGCTTGGCTCCGTCAATAGAGCAAGTGACTCTTGATCTCAGGGTTGTCAGTTTGAGCCCCATGTTGGACGTAGAGCTTCCTTTAAAAAGTAAATAAAATAGGGCGCCTGGGTGGCTCAGTTGGTTAAGCGACTGCCTTCGGCTCAGGTCATGATCCTGGAGTCCCGGGATCGAGTCCCACATCGGTTCCCTGCTCAGCGAGGAGCCTGCTTCTCCCTCTAACCCTCCCCCTTCTCATGTACTCTCTCTCTCTCTCTCATTCTCACTCTCTCAAAATAAATAAATAAATCTTTAAAAAAAAAAAAAAGTAAATAAAATAGGGGCCCCTGGGTGGCACAGTCAGTTAAGCACCAATCCTTGGTTTCGGCTCAGGTCATAATCTCAGGATCATGGGATGGAGCCCTGTGTTGGGCTCCATGCTCAGTGCAGAGTCTGCTTAAGTAAGATTCCCTCCCCCTTTCCTTCTTCCCTGCTCTAAAATAAATAAGTCTCTCAAAAATAAATAAATACATAAAATGGTCATCCAAATACAAGAGTGGAATACAGTCTGTACAATCCACATAAGATAGAAAAATTCACATTTTACCTAAGATTTATTTGACAATAGTTCTGATGCTGTAAACAAAATAAAGAAAAAGGAAAAAAAAAAACATTTCATCTGAAAAGCCCGTGTGCTCAGCTTTCATTTCATAAAGAAATGTGCCTCCCTTGCTCTAATTGCTTTCAATTAAACCTTTTTATGGTATCTTTTCAGGACAGTCTGACTTAGAATAAACCTGTTTCCAAACCAACCTGTTTTTTTCCACATAATCAGTATTTTGTGTCATACAAACTGAGGCCAATGAGATTTTTAAGTGATATATATTTAAAATGTGTAGTAGGAAGCATACACATATATCTCCATAGATGTTCATACAGATATAGATGTATATATTCAAAAGCAGTGGTGACATGCCTGGAAGCCTTTGGGGGACATTCTTTAATCCACTTTTACCACACTGTAGATTTTAGTAATAAACCAGAAACAGGAAAAAAAATCCAGTTGTCCCTGAAACAAAATGAAAAAGATCCTTGTTAACCAGAGACTATAGCAAATCAAAGTAGCTTTCTCAAAAATGCAAAGCATGTCAGTTTTGAGGTGGACTACTGATTCTCTAAATCTCAGGACTCCCACATTATCAAACAAAAAATCACCAGGCTGTCTTGTTGAGCAAAGATGAGCAGTGGGGCTGGATGCAGCCACCTGCAACAGGGTGTGAGAATCCATTTGATTGAATGCTGCAGGTCTCTAACCAAAGCAAAAAAAAAAAAAAAAAAAAAAAAAATGAGTAGCTTAAGTTCTCTATTTCAAAAAGGATACAAAGAGGTCCAAGGCTAGTTTCTAATATAATAAACTTGGTATAACTTGCTTCAATTTAGAAAATGTAACCATTATCACTTGATGTAACAAAAGTGGCAATAATCTATTATTTACTTGCATATTCAAGACATAAATTAGTTTTATAAATCAAAGTTTTGTCTTATTAAACTTGAGAAATATCCCATTTCTGGGGATTTATCCTAAAGAAATGAACCCGTAGGGGCACCTAGGTGGCTCAGTGGGTTAAGCAGCTGCCTTCGGCTCAGGTCATGATCTCAGGATCCTGGGATTGAGTCCCGCATAGGGCTCCCTGCTCAGTGGGGAGCCTGCTTCTCCCTTTCCCTCTGCCTTCCCCTCCCCGGCTTGTGCTCTCTCTCTCTCTCTCTCAAATAAATAAAATCTTAAAAAAAAAATGAAATGACCCCATAGAAGAAAAAAAATTACATGCAAAAAAGGTGTTCATAATACTATGATTTATAATATTGAAAAATTACAAACCAAATGCCCCCCAATAGGTGACTTAGCTAAATGATGTACTAAGTGCTCAATGAAATAAGATAGTCATCAAAAATGACAAATTTAAAGACTATACAGCAGCATGGAGCACTCTTTATAATATGGTGTTAGGTAAGCCAGATTGTAACTCACCAGTGTGAACACTGTATACATTTAAACCCATGCACTAGATACAGAGAATGGACCAAAGAAGATACCTTTATATGTAGGGTGATACAATTCTGGGCAAATTTTTCTTTAACATAGGATTTCATCGATGTTCATGTTATAAAAACAATTCTCAGATGATATTATGGTTCAATAACACAAAGAAAACTCTAATAGGAGTCTTCTTTTCCAGATCCTATAATCTAATGGGGGTAACTCAAGACAATCAATCGTCTAGCAAAACATGTTAATCACAGAAGGCTTTAGGCAGGGTTTGGTCCCTTTTTCTTTGCCAGTTTCCAAGCTATCCAATATACCATCATGCCACCTCCCTCCCACCCTTCAAAGCTCCTTGTCAGGAGTCAGTGTGGTATAGTGACTAAGACCATGCATGGGCTCTGGGAGTGACATAAACCTGCTCTTTTGGTTACTAGCTGTCTGATCCTGGGCAAGTGACAATCTAGCCAAACCTCCATTTTCTCAGCTGAAAAATGGGGATGATAATACCCATTCCCATTTTAAGCTTCCTTTTCTGAATACAACAACTTCAAAGGTTCAGGAGATGACCATGTGTAGCTAACACATGTCTCTGAATCTAAGACATTCCTGATTTCAATTTGCTGCATATTATCCCCATACACTACTGAAATGTCTTATGAATTCTCAAACTTTTTTTAATAATTTTTTATTGTTACGTTAATCACCATACATTACATCATTAGTTTTTGATGTAGTGTTCCATGATTCATTGTTTGTGCATAACACCCAGTGCTCCACGCAGAATGTGCCCTCTTTAATACCCATCACCAGGCTAACCCATCCCCCCACCCCCCTCCCCTCCAGAACCCTCAGTTTGATGCTCAACTTACAATACTCACATTGTCTCCTACCCGAAACACAAAGCTCCATCAACTCTCACACTGTTCTGATTGGCAGCTGAGCTAAGTCAGCTGACTCTGGAGTCAGGCAGACACTTAGCTATAGGATATAGAACAAGCTACCCATCTCTGGTCCTCCTAAGTGGAAAGGAATTCTATCCCCCACCCAACTAATGGGACTGACCTGAGAGAAAAAGGTAAGATACATTAGGGTGCCTGTCAGAGGAGCTAGCATTCGTGTTCTGATCTGGGGCTTGAAAAATATAGTCACATGGGGCTTATTTGACTAGTGTGGTAGTCCTCAACATTGCCTGTACCCTGGCATCATCTAGGAGGATTTAACAGCTACTGTTGCCTGGGTCACGTCCCCCAGATGTGATTGATCTGGGATACAGCCTCAGTATCAAGATTTTTAAAATCTCCCCAGGTGATTCTAGTATGCAACCAGGGTTTCAGAGCCTCTGGTCTAGCCTGCCTTTCTGTCCCCCTCTCTCCCTCCCTCCCTTCCTTCCTGTGAACAAACATCATTAAGTATAAAAAGAGGTGGGGAAATTTCTCTTCTAAGGGCCACTGAACCACACAATTGAAAAGCAACTTAAAGGATCTGGAAAAATGGAAATATTTTTTTCTACAACCCAATTGCTTGTACTACAGTTTGTGGGTAGAAAAAGAGATGGGCCAAAAAGGGAGAGAATGGTCACTTTGGTGTCTCTGTCTACTTTTGCCTCAGGTCAGAGAAAATACTAAACCAGTACTAGAAATGTCCTAGTTTCTTTCTAAGCTTCATAACCTTTTATCATTAGGTCAGGTGATGCAGGATCTTGATGAGGCAGCCCAAGCCAAGCAGAGAAGCCCATTTTTCCCCTTGTCCTGGCCCTAATTGCAATTCTCTAAGGTAAAGAATGCACAGCCTGATCCTGGGACTGCTCTCCAGTACACATTTCTTCTGAGGCTTTCCCAAAGTAGTCATTATATATGCACACTTGAAGAAGAAGAAGAAGAAGAAGAAGAAACTAGCTAAATAAAACATTTTGAAAGTCTACCAAATTCTACTTGATAGGATCAAACCTCTAAAGAGTCTTTCCACAGCCACTGTGGGGGCTGTATTCCAATACACATTAATCTCAGAATTTGCACCAGTAAGACATGCAGACAGAAGGTTTTCTTAAAGTTGGAAGGAAAGCCATTACACAAAGGAATAAAGAGAAAGATTGTTTGGAGAAAAGAGTCTTGGGGGCCTTGACTCCCTTCGGCCATATTTGATTCAGTATTCATGAAGCACTTTCTCTGGGCCCGGCCCTTGCTGGGTGGGTAATGAGGAGGACAGAACAGGGCTCTTGTAGGGAATGATCTCAGGTGATGGCTATCCTACACATCTCCACTGACAAAGACATCACATTCTCTTCATCTCTCATCTAGAAAACTCTCTCGGCTCACCTCTGCCTCCAGTCTCTCTCTCCAATCCATCCTGCACTTGGTCAGAGTGACTGTGAGATTTCCAAAGCACAAATTTGATTGTCATGCCTCTACTTGCAAACCTTTAATAGCTCCCCATGGCAAAAGCACTCAAACCCCTGAGTGTATCAGAAACCTTTTAAGCTGTTAAAAATAAACATCAGCAAGGATTCTGATTCAGGGCTTTGGGATGGGCCCTGGGCATCCGCTGTATTGGTTTTCAATCATTTCCACAAATGAATGCGATGCACGCCCACGTTGGTGTCAGCTCATAAGGCCCTCCAGGACAAGGCCCCAGCTTCCTCCTTTAGGACTTGTTCCTGTCACTCCGTGCCTTAAAATTTCAAACTCCAGCAGCCCCAAATTACCTACAGATCTCCCCATACCATGCCTTGCTCATCCTGTCAATTCCATCTTCAAACTCCAAGACTCAGTCTTCCCTCAAGGAAGTTCTATCACTTTCTCCAGCATAGCTTTTTCTGACCTCCTTCACCCTCCCCATGCCGGGGCTGGGCGCCGCTGTTCACTGCTTTCACAAAACCCTGAGCTTCATTTTTAGGCTCCTTGCCACAATGCGTGGAATGATCAGTTTTTTTGTTTTTTGTTTTTTTTTCAAGATTTTACTTATCTAGGGCACCTGGGTGGCTCAGTTGGTTAAGCGACTGCCTTCCACTCAGGTCATGATCCTGGAGTCCCGGGATCGAGCCCCGCATCAGGCTCCCTGCTCAGCAGGGAGTCTGCTTCTCCCTCCGGCCCTCCCCCCTCTCATGCTCTCTCTCTCATTCTCTCTCTCTCAAATAAATAAATACAATCTTAAAAAAAAGAGATTTTACTTATCTGAGAGAGAGAGAGAGAGAGAGAGAGCATGAGCAGGGGGAGAGGCAGAGGGAGAAGCAGGCTCCCCGCTGAGCAGGGAGCCCGACATGAGGCTCGATCCCAGGACCCTGAGATCATGACCCGAGCCAAAGGCAGTCGCTTAACTGACTGAGCCACCCAGGCACCCCGGAATGATCTGTTTAGAGGCCTTCTCTCTCCAGACTATAGCTGTGAGGCTAGGGGTTAAGGCTTACTCAGTTTTGTACCCCCAGTGCTTAGCATGGTGTTGAGCACATTGTAGGCAGATAACAAAAGTTTAAACTGAACTGTTTGGATAAACTGCATAGCAATGTAAGCTCCATGAAGACAGAAATCTTTATCCCTTTATATGAAGTTTTGTTCACTGCTAAAGCCCCGGCCTCTAGGGCTAGTGCCTGACGCACAGCAGGTATTCAATATATACTTCTTGAATGAATGGCAAGAATTTGGAGAGGGCATCACAGAGAAGGTCCTCTAAAGTTGGACTCAGGTATTTGAGGATGGGAGACAGGTATTCCAGACAGAGCGAACAGTACCCATAAAGGCCTGGAACAATTAAACCCTGACAGTTGTAAGGAACAGTGAGAACCATGGCAGAAGGATTGGGACATTAAGGGTGTATGACCGAAGAATTAAGGAAACATCGGGTGTCTGGCTGGCTCAGTTGGAAGAGCACATGATTCTTGATCTCGGAGTCACGAGTTCAAGACCCATGTTGGGCACAGAGATTACTTAAAAATAAAGAAACTGAAAATATTCTTTAAAATATTAAAAGAAAAAGTAGAGTTAAGGGAATATCAAAGAAAGCATATAGGAGAAAAGACTGCAAAAGTAGGTGAGAACCAGGGAGTGAATGCTAAGAAGTTGGGATTTGATTAAGCAGGCAGCTGGGAGCCAGTGACAATGCATAAGATGACCAAATTTCTATTTCATGACAACGACAATGATGATGATAATAATGATGAGGACGATGTGTGTTGTTTACTAAAAATTTCTATGCCTGGCTCTGGGTTAAGCGCTTACACATGCGATCAGATTGAGTCGAAGTCTCTGAGCTAAGTACTAGGATTCTCCCCATTCTATAAGGAAAGAGGGGCTCAGAGGGTCTGTCGACTTGCCTTACAACATCCAGCCAATAAGCAATTCAGATGGGACTCAAAGCCAAGTCTTTGTTCTAGGGTAGGGAGATCAGTACGGGCTGAGGTGACCACGAACTGCTTCGTGCAGAAAGACCGCAGAGAATGAGCAGCAGCTGGACAGGAAAAGCCTGGCGTGTCGGGAGTAGAAACCAATTCAGGTATGAGATGCTAGAGAGTGTAAGCCACCCAGTACAAGAATATGCCAGAGAATGCAGGTTCTGCTTCCCACCGGGGAAAGCGAGGCTTCCCTTCCTCTGAAAAGTTTTAGCAGGCTATTCAAAACTAGAAGAACACTGGCTACCGGAGGACCCAGAGTTAGAGTAGGTGTGTAGCTACTTGCACTGGGAAAAACAACGGGAGCCCCAGTTTTCCATACCCTCAAGACTAGAGAGGACTCTGTCCTGCTCGTTCCTACAGCACCTGGCATGTGGATCCATAAATGTAAATTGAAACCAAAATGAGCTGGGCTTGAAGAAGTAATGAGGAAAAACTGGAAGAATGTGCCTCCATTTTCTGAAAGAAGGGTCAAAAGGGTATGGGAAAGACTGAGATATTGTTTCCATCAGCTTATTCCCGAGGGCGGTACTGTGCTCTTAGATGCGCCCGTCTTAGCCCTCCCAATTCAGAGCAGTCCACCTGATCAAACAGAGGACCACGGAGGAGATTCCACAGGCATTCTCTGGTTGTTGGCTTGGCCTCAGCTCAAGGAAATGGCTCTCTCTTGAGGAGGACATGGAGAGTTGTAGTTAAGAGAATGAGCTTTGGAGTCAGACCAGCCTGGGTTCGACTGAATCAGAGCTCCAACACTTACTAGCTGAGTGACCTCAGACAAGTCACTTGATCTCAGTTTCCTCATCCATACAATGGGAGTAATATGACTTAACATCTCATGATAATTAGACAATTAGGTGAAAAGTAAGTGAGATAAATACATGCAAATAGTTGGCACACAGTCAACTCAACAAAAACCAGATAGTATTGGATCTATGTTTCCGTATTCCCTCTTAACACATTGCCAAGCCCATAGAAGCTTAATAAATATTTGTTGGTTGGTTAACAATTAGCATTAATTTATCTTTATCCCTTTTTGATCTTTTACCCTTTAGAACTGAAATATTTTTTTAGATTATTTATTTATTTATTTGCCAGAGAGAGAGAGAGAGAGCGCGCGCACAAGCAGGGGGAGCGGCAGGCAGAGGGAGAGGGAGAAGCAGGCTTCCCTCTGAGCGGGGAGCCCAATGTGGGGCTTGGGCTCGATCCCAGGATCCCGGGATCATGACCTGAGCCGAAGGCAGACGCTTAACTGACCAAGCCAGCCAGGTGCCCCAGACCTGAAATTTTTAATAAGGCAGAGACAAGTCGGTATGGTAAAACACGAAAGGCCCACTATGGCTAACATTTGTGCGTTGAGGTAATTGGCCTTTTCCTTCAGTGTATTTCATCTTACACTGTGTGAGGACATGGATTCTTCACTTTAATTTAGTGATAAAATATTACACAGTAGACATTCTCAAAACATATTGAGCTTCATTAGGTTCTTTTAATGAATAAAAATATATTCAAAGCACAGACACTTAGTGAGAAAGCCACCAGTAAAGCACTCGGCACTTGGCTAATACTTCTGGGTCTTAAAAGCTCCTGGTACCAAACTGGCTTCAATCACCGCACAGTGAATGGTGATTCAGAGTCTCAGATTCTAAACATAATCTTGATTTTTGAGACAATCAAAACTCTATTTTGAAAATAGCATTAACTCCTAAAGAAAAGTAAGGTTTGAAAATAGTTCGCTCTAGACCAGGGTTTCTTAACAGTGGCACTACTGATGTTTTGGGTCAGATAAATCTATTTTGTAGAGGGCTGTTCTGCGCATAGTAGGATGGTCAGCAGAATTCCTGGCCTCTACCCACTAGATGTCTCTAGCACCCTTCGAGTCATGACAATTAAAAATGTGTCCACATATTGCTAAATTTTCCCTAGGGAGCAAATTCACCCCTGGTTGAGAAACACCGCTCTAGAATAATAGACTGTGGCTAAATAATAGACCTCGGCTAAATGCAAACATTTTTCATTGCTTGCTTAAAATATACATCATCACATAAAAGATTTCAAGGTTTACATTAGGCTATAAATGCCATTATTATAATACAACATAGCACTTTAGACTTTTAGAGAAGGAATCCTAAGTGTTAGATCTTAATTGGTTATTGTGATTTTATATCCTTCCTATCAAAATCTACAAAACTACATTATTTCAATTCATTTTCTTAAGACTTTAACTCATTTGGGGCACCTGGCTGGTTCAGTCAGTACAGCCTGACTCTTGATCTTGGGGTTGTAAGTTCAAGTAGAGATTACTTAAAAATAAAATTTAAAAAAAGACTTTAACTCATTTGTTGATATCTAAAACAAAACTTGATGCAAATAAAAATCACTATCTTCCAATCGAGACCGAGTATCCATAAGTGAACCATCAATGAGCATCCATAAGAAATCGGAGGAAAACAATCAGATTGGAAGACATCACAGCCTACTTGGTAATGCACAGACTTAGTTTCTTTTTTAACTAGCTTAACCAGCTGATAAACTAGTTTTTTAAAACCAGTTGAGATTTGAGGCAAGTCACCCACACTTAACTGAAATTTATTTATCTTAGTCTATACAATACAAGGTTTCCGTCCTGGTGCCCTCTGGTGATACTGTTGATATACTGTGGCTTATCTTCCCTCTCCCTGTCCCTTGCATCCTACGTCAACGTGTTGTTTACACCTCGGTAAGTGTGCCACCAACTAAAAATTGGGTAGAGGAACACCAGCCACAATGCACAGCACTTCCTTTGGCTCAAAAAAATGAGAGGAAGACAACAATGGGATGCCATTGTAGACATACGGTGTTAACAAAAAAGAAAACCACTTTTGGGGTTTTGTTTTGTTTGTTTTTTCAAAAATAATACTCGGTGCCAGCCAAGGTTGTGGGGAAACCAATACACTGTGCTAATGGCAGAAAAGCATAAAGAATCATAAAAATATTCATGCTTTTTGACCCTGCTATCCCATTTCACAGACTGTCTTAAGGAAATAATTCAAAACAGAAAAAACAAAGTTCACTAGGCAAGAAACGGTTAAATAATCTGCTCAATAGATTAAGCAGCCTTACAAATGATAAATATAAAGGATTCATAGTTGGGGCACCTGGTTGGCTCAGTGGGAAGGGCGTGCAACTCTTGATCTCGGGGTCGTGAGTTTGAGCCCCATGTTGGGTGTAGAGATTAAATAAATTTTTTTAAATAAATAAAGGATTTGTAGCAACATGGAAGTATACTTAGTATATAAATAGTCTCCCCTACAGTCACAACACTCAATATTGAAAGATGACAGCTGTGAAGTCTTATCCTTCTGCTGCGATGACACAGATGAATCCAAATACCAAAGACAATGTGGTGACCACAAGGAAGAGCTTTGGATGAATGCATAATTATTCTAAATGAGTGTGAAACTCCTCGGCATTTTTAACATGAGTGGATATTGCTAATTTTCAAGTTGCCATTAAAAAAAAAAACCCTCTCAGAAGCATTTGTCTACAGCAAGAAAGAGTAATCAGCAATTAATAACTGTATTTTTGTGTACATCCATATTCTCAAGACTAATGATTTAATTAAGGATGTCTTCCTCAAAAGTGAAACATGACCATAAGCAATAAGCCTCACTTCCTGCTGTGAGCCTCAAAATATAATGATGATGAAAAAATAAAAAGTAATTCAACAGGAAAAAAATATATAATGATGAAATGTAAAGAGATGCCATTTAAGGCTCTGTAAGCAGACAGGGCTTCTTAAAGAACAGTTCTAGAAAACAGATGCCAAAACCAAAAACACTTCATGGGATGCCTGGGTGGCTCAGTCGGTTGAGTGTCCAACTCTTGATTTTGGCTCAGGTCATGATCTCGGGGTTGTGGGATCAAGTACCCCCCCCCCAAATTGGGCTCTGCACTCAGTGGGGAGTCTGCTTCTCCCTCTCCCTCCCCCTCTGCCCCCCTTCCCTCCATACTAGGTCTCTCTAAAATAAATAAATACATCAAAGATGGAAAGAAATTTAAATGAGTCAGTCTTGGGAAAGGAAGCACTACACTCACTAGAGTTGGCGTGTTGAGTTGGCAGTGCCAATGGGACAGGCAAATGTTCAGAACCTAACTGCATAGACTTAGGAGCTGTCAGCATTGAGGAGGTAGATGAAGCCATGGGACTGGATGAGCTCTGAAACGGGGAGGGTAAAAGAGGGGCCTGAAATGCTAAAGACTGAACCTTGTATAAAGGCTAGAGGTAGGTGACAGGAAGAGGAAGGGAGGTACAAGGAGAATGATGCAAATTACATTGAGGGAGTTTCACAGAATAGGTGCTGAGTAGTTAGCTGCAGAAGCCAAGGAGGGTGAAGGCTAGGGAAAGGCCATTAGATCTGGCAAGGGATCACTGGGAACCTTCAAGAGTCAGTATCCAGGAGCATCTGGGTGGCTCAGTCGGCTAAGTGTCTGCCTTTGACTTGGGTCATGATCTCGGGGTCCTGGGATCGAGCCCCACATCGGGCTCCTTGCTCAGCAGGGCCTGCTTCTCTCCCTCCCTCTACTGCTCCCCTGATGCTTGTGCACTCTCACTCTTGCTCTCTCTCAAATAAATAAATAAATAAAATCTTTAAAAAAGAAAACAATCCTCGTATTAAAAAAAAAAAGAGTCAGTATTCAGTGGAGTGTGACAGAAGAGACGACAAGTGGTGGAGCCAACCAATGGGAGAAGACTTCTATCAGCAATGTGACCATTCAGCATTCCGTCTACTTTCTGAAAGAAGCTGTTGTCATACAAGACTCCCAGAAAAAAGCAACCTGAGTCAAAGTGCTAGGTATTGAAGAAAACAGAAGCCTGAAATTACTGTATGAGACACATCCAACTGCACATCACCCAAATATAAAAACCAGTCACTGGGGGAGAAATCCAAAACAAAAGACATGAGGGATGTAGACAAGGTCTACACACAGCAACGTAGAGGAACCTCACCAACAATACCAAGGAAAAGAAAGCAGACATAAAAGAGTACATCCTGTAGGATTTCATTTATGCACAACTCAAAAACAGGCCAAATTAATCCATGATGCTAGGTGTCAGGGGAGTGGCTGCCTTTGGGGAAGGTGAGTGGAGAGAAGTGGCTTCCAGGGCACTGATCATGTACTGTTCATTGCCACCAACACTAGTTAGAAAAGTGGGTTCACTTTGCAATAATTCATCGAGCTGTACGTGTATGGTGCATGTTGTGTGCACTTCTCTGTATGCATATTTTAAATACGAAGTTAGAAAAACCGCAAAACACATGAAAAGCCTGGTAAGACTAGGCTGGTGAGACATTCTCAGGCCTTCAGTTTTAAACAGAACGTCTGGTGGCTGAGAGATGAGAGGAGTCCAGCATAGTCTTCTGTGTGCTGAGGAATTAAGACTGGCAGTTTATAGGTAATACATTATTAAACAAGGAGACCCACCAAGATGCCTTGGTTTCTCAGGTAAGGAGACACCAAGACAAGACACTTGTCTTAAGGCTTTGATTTCTGACAAATTTCCACAGTTGATTTTTACGTTATCTATTGAACCTGAGAGTTAAAATCAGAGACAATACTTGAAATTTGTCCAAGTGACGTAGATAAGTCATATGACTTGAGTGAAAACCAGAACTTAAAAGTGAGGCAGGTAGAGGGGCGCCTGGCTGGCTTGGTTGGTGGAGCATAGGGCTCTTGATCTCAGGGTTGTGAGTTCAAGCTCCACGTTGGGTGTAGAGATGACTTAAAAATAAAATCTTAAAAAAAATAGTGAGGCAGATAGAATGGAAAGCTGCCTCACTCATCCTGAAGAGGGTTCCAAGCTCTCCAACTTCCTTATTTCTCTAACTGGATCATTTTATAAACCACTCCATTTTGCCACCTTTATGGCTTTAAGCATTAATCTAAACAAGAGTTGCCATCACATCTTGAACCCAAATAACAACCCCAAATGAGTAATCCTGAGAAGTCAACATCTTGTCCCTCGCATCTAATTGCTTATATGACTACACATTTACTTAATCTATTTTTGCTAATTTAAAAGTTATTCAAGCCAGTTAATGTTTATGCTTGGAGGCTATTCAAAGGTGATTACACATAACCCTTTCTGTGCTTTGGAACACATCCCTACTGTTTAAAAACATTCACAAGGGACAACCTTGAAGCTAAGTACAAAAGGTCCCTCCAGTTCCCCAGGCTTTGCAATCTTTTATCCCCAAAGCATAAAAATGAACATGATGACTTTGTTCCCTATTCCTTCCATTAATTGTTAATTGATGCTTATTACATTATGGCTATCTCCAAGTCTCTTCAGAGAGTCTGAAATGCATGAAGTAATTCTGTGGTTACCTGTGAGAAGGAAGAAAATCAAGACCATGACCATTGTGTACCCAAAGTACAAAATGCTGCTTGCAATGCCCATGATTTGAAGTTTGGCAAAGAAGTAATGAACTGCATATATGAAAAGGTAAACAGCTGTAAAACTGCTGGTAAAAAAGGCTCTCCACCACCAATGATAATCCTGCAAAAAAAAATAACAAAAACAACTTTTTAGATGAAATCTAACTATAAATGGGTTAGGAATTATTGTCCTAAAATAGGCTTCATTAGATTATGCAGTAAAAGAAATAAAAGAGGAAGTTTTGTAAGAAATTCAGTGTGGGGGGCACCTGGGTGGCTCAGTTGGTGATGTGCCTGCCTTCAGCTCAGTTCATGATCCCAGGGTCCTGGGATCGAGCCCCACATCGGGCTCCCTGCTCCGCGGGAAGCCTGCTTCTCCCTCTCCCTCTCCCCCCGCTTGTGTTCCCTCTCTTGCTGTGTCTCTCTCTGTCAAATAAATTAATTAATTCTAAAAAATCTTTTAAAAAAAGAAATTCAATGTGGTATACACTGTCTGACTAATGTACGTCTGCTTGGAGTGCCTTAACATGTATAAACTCTTTGTTTCCAGGGAGACCATGCGTGCCCTCAGGGTCTGTACTTGTAATGCACGCATCCTTTCTATCAGGACCATCCTTTCTATCAGGATACTGCCTCAGCCTTGGAAGGTTTTCCGGTCAGCTTCAATTTACTGGCCAGAGCTGCCTCAGGCTAGGGTAGGAAAAGATTAGTATAGAAACTTCAGATAGAGCTTTATGGCGAATGTGATTTGTTTTACCCAGCTGAATTCGGGACCCATGGAGGCATGACTGAGGTCAATACGCAAGTTCTGCGTATTCTACGGGCTCCTGATGATGCTAATTTTACTGTAAGGGCACCTGGCTGGCTCAGTGGGGAGAGCATGCGATTCTTGATCTCAAGGTTGAATTCAAGCCCTACACCGGGCGGTGGAGCCTACTTAAAAAAGAAAAAAAAATGGGGCGCCTGGGTGGCCCAGTTGGTTAAGCATCTACCTTCAGCTCAGGTCATGATCCCAGGGTCCTGGGATCAAGCCCCACATCAGGCTCCCTGCTCAGCAGGGAGTCTGTTTCTCCCTCTGCCCCCTGCTCATGCTCTCTCTCTCAAATAAATAAAAATTTTTTAAAAATTTTTTTAAAAAGACAGAAAAAAATTTTTACTATAAAGGCACTGTGGTCAAGGGTCAAGGGGACCTACAGTACAGAAAAGAGTTACATAGCAGGTCTGAAGTTACTATCTTTAGAGGGGTCTGCTTGCAAGGTTGGCCCTTGGCTTACATCTGGAAATTTGGCATTTAATCATTCCCTGACTGATAAGACTGGTTTGCTATACCTAGACTGTACAAAAACAATGTGATTTATGATGAGCACTTGCTTTCCTTTTAGGAGTCTGGAATTTTTGTAGTTGCTAGGCAGAGGGTGCCTATGTGACTATCTCCTAATGAAGACCTTGGATGCAGAGTCCCTAATGGGCTTCCCTGGGCACAAACATCACACATCTATTACTATATTTTTTACTGCTGGAGAAAGGAGCACAATTGATGTATCCTCTCGTGTAAAAGAGAAAGCATAGGAAGACTGTATGTAGATTTCTCCAGACTCCACCTGTGTCTTCTCCCTTTGCTGATTCTCTTATGTATCCTTTGGCTATAATAGGCCCTAGCCATGCATACATCTTTATGCTGAGTCCCATAAGTCCTTCCAGTAAGCTGCCAAATATGTGGGTGGTCTTGGGAGCCTCCAAAACATTTCTTTTTTCTTTAACTAGGCTCCACATGTGGAGCACAATGTGAGGCTTGAACTCATGACCCTGATATCAAGACCTGAGCTGAGATCAAGAGTCAGATGCTTAACTGACTGAGCCACCCAGGCACCCCATCTAAGAAATAGAAATATACACATCATATGCCTATGAAAATGCTCTCAGGCATCATGTATATGATAACCATTCCCTAAACTCTCTATTGTCACCTTTAGAGAGTCACATTTAACTACCAAAACAAGAAGAATGTAGGGGATCTACGAAAATAATGTTCACTACCACCTTTATTATCCAGAATGACATCAGAAAAAAAAAACGGGGGTGGAGTGGGGTAAACAGAACTATTTATGTCCATGGTAACCAAAAGGCATGAAATGAAAATAAGAGAAAGGGCCTTTAGCAGCAATCTCAAACCCATAAAACACAATGCTGGCCTAAGCGGAGAAAATTTTAATTGTTAAAAAAAAAAAGCAACATTGAACCAGATCTTTTATATGTCCAAATATCAAATCAGTTCCCTATATTTTTCTATGTTAACTGAATATTATGCAGCAATTATAGTAACTAGCCAGAGAGAAATTGCTTTCTGTTTAAATTTTCCATCAAAGTCACATTAACTTGATAGCTGCATCAAAATCAAAATGTGTCATCAGGAAAACACAATATAAAACTGATCCCACATTCTAGAAACCATGCAGTTAACAGTTGCTTCAATTCCTTTCTCAACAGAGGCTTCTAATTCCAATAACACGAGTTTTGGAAGCACAAGATACGTTCGTTTCTTAGGTCTTTACCTCAGCGCACAAATGGAAATAACACAGCAAAACTGTAGCTTCTGAACAGGTAATCAGGAGAATTATAAAGACCAAGAAAAGGAAGCCAAACATGAAATACATCTGATGAGACCTGAAAATAAAAATGACAGCTTTAAAATTAACTTCACAGTACAAAGAAAGCCCAATCCAAATCCATACAAGAGACGGCCACACTTCTCGAACCTTAGCAACTCATTCCAAACCTTTATCTATCCATCCAGTATCCAAAAGATATTCCCTGACCTGTGTGGCTTCAGAGTTCTGCCTGATCTTGTCCAGGTCGTATCTGTGTGGCTACTTACCCATAATTCTCTGCTCACCTCATTCAGTATTCAGTTGAGACCCATCAGTATCTCTGTCATTTTCTTTATGCACATTTTTTTCTTTTTGGCAATAGAAGGTTGTAAGTGCAAAAATACCAGCGACTACGTTATATAACACAAAACCACAGAATCAAATACTGCTTTGCCTTTGAAGCTCTATTGACAGGCAGCCTCCCCCAATAGGTCTTGATAGCACAGCACACAAAAATCTATCAAATATACTTTCAGACGTGCATCTTCTTAAAGCTGTGTGTGGATTACATTTCTGCCAGACTTTGGAGGAACAAAGTCATTTCTTTCATTATTATGGAGCCGAGCTGACTAAATTGGGATGAGCAATTTTAAAAGCCTCCTAAAGAAAAGAAACTGAGGAACCAATCGATACTCCATTTTAAAATCTCCTGCAGAATGTATCCCTGGGCACAAGGGCGAGGGCCAGGGCTTGGGGAAAATCATCTCTGTAGATAATGAACATATACAAAGTTGCATACGGCAAGCACACTCTGTTTCATTGAAATAAAACTTGTCTGAAGACTCTTCTGGTTTTCACTTGAAAATTATTTTCCCATCAGAAACATCTGGAAAATGCGGTTACTATAATCTATTTTGCAGCAGGTTAAATATTTAGTTGCTGACAAGGTAACAGATTTTATTGCTTATCTTTTAAACAAATTTGACACAATGCTGTTTAAAAGGTGAGCAATTAATGTGCATGATTAAGCCTAACTTTTGAGGACTTGAAAGCTGTGTCTGAAAGACTGCTTTGGGACAAAAGCATTCTAAACACACACAGCTGGCTACTGCATTGAATTTTATGGGGACTTTGCCCCATCTCCAAAACTCCCTCTGCAGCACCACCCCACTCGACTCGCTCCTGAAACCAGAATGCAGTCAAGAATCAGGAATTAAGAAAAAAAAGGAACTTGGAGAAACTGAAGCTGTCGAACTTGCATCAGAGAGCACGGGTTCTTACTTTACATATCAGAATTCTTTTTTTTTTTTTTTTTTTTTACATATCAGAATTCTTAAATCACGACAGTTTCAAAGTAACAAATAGAAAGAGGAACGCTGTAAGGAGAAGGCATCCTGACAACAGAGCTAACAGCTGACAGACAGGAGAGCAGAAAAACATTACTTACAGCTCAGTACAGATGAAGACCCAGAGTCAGTGGTCTTCAAAGTATTTTTAGCAGAGGAACTCTGAAATCTTGCATGGAAGGTCAGTACAGAAAAGAGAGACACATCAGGGCCGCCTCTTCCCATCTTTAGGCGCCTCCTTCCAGGGGACACCCCTGCCCCACCCCCTGCAAAGGCTCAGAGAAGTACAGTGTGAGCCAACTTTCTAAGTCATCTGGAAAGGCTTAAAAAGAGGTTATTACCTTTTAAAAAGGAAACCTGCATAGAAATTTCCATCAAATAGTGTCTTGAAAAACTTGTGAATTAAGTCAAAGTTCCCTAGGAAATTCCCCTGGGATCAGATTGCCATTTCCTGGATAAAAAGCGGGGGGGGGGGGGGGGGGGGGGGCGCAGCAAATGAAGTTTTACCATACCAGAATTTAACCTCCTTGAAATACAGGAAAATTAATTGATCAACAATTAAGATTTTTTTGAGATTATGAAAATCCAATACTCACCAAATGCTGTTCAGAATGAAAAAGAGTTGAATAAAAATACAGCCAAAAGGTAAAATGCCACCGATTATGACGCCAAAAAGTGGTTTGGTACAGAAATTCTGCTGAGGAATATGATGGGGAATCTGGTTTGTGTGAACTGGACGCTTAAACTGCTCGAAAAGAAATCAAGTGAAAATCAGAATGAATGAAATTGAAGTGAATTTATATACATACAATCACAACACAGAATCCTGAATCAGAACAGGACACGGAACACTTCCAAGAGCAGTCATGTGGGCAGAGCCTAGACCACTGTGTGATAGAAATATAATGCAAGCCATATATGCAGTTTTAAAGCTTTTAGAAGCTGCATTTTAAAAAGTGAAAAGAAATAGGCAACATCGGGGCACCTGGGTGGCTCAGTCACTTAAGCATCTGCCTTCAGCTCAGGTCATGATCCCTGGGTCTTAGGATCGAGCCCCGCATTGGGCTCCCTGCTCAGTATCCGCCCCCCCCCCCCGCTCATGCTCTCTCGCTATCTCAGAAAAATAAATTAAAAAATTTTAAAAACAAATAGGCAGAAGCAACTTACGAATACATTTCATCTAACATCTCCAAATATTTATATTGAAAGTACTAAATAGATGTTTTATATTTTGTTGTTGTTCTGTTTGAAATTCACTATATATTTTACACTTCCTTACAACACTTACCAATTTGGAACTAGCCACATTTCAAGCACTCAGAAGTCACATGTGGCTGGTGACCACCATACTAGAGAGCACACAGCTAGATAATAAGGATGTTTATCCTTTCCTATCAGTTCCGAGGGAGAGATTAGACAAGATTTAGTGGCGATTATTCCAATATGAAGTAATCGATATCAAAAAGTCCTCTCAGAATGTGTAGAAAACCTGAAAGACTCCACCAAAAAATTGGCTAGAACTAATACATGAATTCAGCAAAGTTGCAGGATATAAAATCAACACAAAGAAATCAGTTGCACTTCTATATACCCATAATGAAGCAGCAGAAAAAGAAATCAAAGAATCAATCCCATTTACAATTGCACCAAAAACAATGAGATACCTAGGAATAAACTTAACCAAAGATCTCTACTCTGAAAACTATAGAATGCTTACGAAAGAAATTGAAGAGGACACAAAGAAATGGAAAAACATTCCATGTTCACGGATTGGAAGAACACTGTTAGAATGTCTATACCACCCAAAGCAATCTACACTATCAAATGCAATCCCTAATCGAAAATGCAATCCCTATCCAAATACCAACACATTTTTCACAGAGCTAGAACAAACAATCCTAAAATCTGTATGGAACCACAAAAGACCCCGAATAGCCAAAGCAATCCTGAAAAAGAAAAGCAAAGCTGGGGGCATCACGTTGCCCGATTTCAAGCTATATTACAAAGCTGTCGTCATCAAGACAGTATGGTACTGGCACAAAAACAGACACACAGATCAATGGAACAGAATAGAGAACCCAGACCCATAACTATATGGTCAACTAATCCTCAACAAAGCAGGAAAGAATATCCAATGGGAAAAAAGTCTCTTCAACAAATGGTGTTGGGAAGACTGGATGGCAACATGCAAAAGAATGAACCTGGACCACTTTCTAACACCATACACAAAAAATAGATTCCCAAAATGGATGAAAGACCTAAATGTGAGACAAGAATCCATCAAAATCCTTGAGGAGAACACAGGCAGCAAACTCTTAGTTCAGCCATAGCAACTTCTTCCATGTTGCTGGAGGCAAGGGAAACAAAAGCAAAAATAAACGATTGAGATTTCATCAAGACAAAAAGCTTCTGCACAGCAAAGAAAAGCACAAAACTAAAAGGCAGCTTGCAGAATGGCAGAAGAGATTTGCAAATGTCATAGCTGATAAAGGGCTAGTATCCAAAATCTATAAAGTTCATCGAACTGAACACCCAAAAAACAAATAATCCAGTCAAGAAATGGGCAGAAGACATGAACATTTTTCCAAAGAAGACATCCAGATGGCTAACAGACACATGAAAAGATGCTCAACATCACTCATCATCAGGGAAATACAAATCAAAACTGCAGTGAGATACTACCTCATACTGGTCAGAATGGCTAAAATTAACAACACAGGAAACAGCAGGTGTTGGCAAAGATGTGGAGAAAGGGGAACCCTCCTACACGGTTGGTAGGAATGCAAACTGGTGCAGCCACTCTGGAAAACAGTATGGAGGTTCCCCAAACAGTTAAAAATGGAACTACCCTACAACCCAGCAATTACACTACTAGGTATTGACCCAAAGGATACAAAAATACAGATTCAAAGGGGTACCCACACCCCGGTGTTTATAGCACAACGTCCACAATAGCCAACATACGGAAAAAGCCCAAATGCCCATCAGCAGATGAATGAATAAAGATATCATATGAACTACATATATAGATATATATATATCTATATATGTAGTTATATATCTATATATATACACATATATATGCTATACATAATATATAACATATATATAATATACACATATATATGTATATATACATGTGTGTATATATGTACACATGAACTACTATACACACACACACACACAATGGAATATTGCTCAGCCATCAAAAAGAATGAAATCTTGCCATGTGCAACCACATGGGCGGAGCTAGAGTGTATTATGCTAAGCGAAATAAGTCAGTCAGAGAAAGACAAATACCATATGATCTCACTCACAGGTGGAATTTAAGAAACAAAACAGATGAACATAGGGGGAGGGAAAAAAAGAGAGAGGGCAGCAAACTGAGACTCCTAACACTAGAGAACAAACTGAGGGTTGCTGGAGGGAGGCGGGTGGGGGAAGGGCTAGATGGGGGATGGGCAGTAAGGAGGGCACTTGTGATGCGCACTGGGTGTTGTATGTAAGGGATGAATCACTAAATTCTACTCCTGAAACCAATATTAAACTATATGTTAACTAACTAGAATTTAAATAAAATTTGGGGGGGAAAAAGAATTTCTCTTCAAATGTGTATTTTTCAGACATTTTTCTTTTTTCTGCTCTGTGTGGAACTCCAGCTCCTGTTTTGTCTTATTTCTTTCCTGCAAACTCACACTATATCTTTATACAATCCTTTTTTTTTTTCTTTTAAGATTTTAGTTATTTATTCATGAGAGACAGAGGAGCAGAGAGAGAGAGAAGCAGAGGGAGAAGCAGGCTCCCAAGGAGCAGGGAGCCCGATGCGGGACTCGATCCCAGGACCCTGGGATCATGACCCGAGCCGAAGGCAGACGCTTAACCATCTGAGCCACCCAGGCGCCCTATACAATCCTTTTGCAGTATGGCCTCATTTAGTCTTTTTGATATCCTGCTCCTTTACACGATGCATGGAATAGGCTAACTTCAGATCTATAAACTGCACAGCTCCATTTTTCAGACTGTATCTTTGCTTTCTTCCCCCACTGTATAATCTTATTACTTTTCTGACTTTGTTAAAGTCAGCCTTTTGACAATATGTCCCTTTAATTTCATCCAACAGAGATAGACAGAAATATAAACAACCTATAAAGTGGGAAGTACATTAAATAGCGTCTTTTGAAGTATTACTGTGTTTCATTTTTAAAAATTTTTTCAAATCTTTTATTCCAAAATGATTATCCTTTGTAGTTTTTGCCAATGGTACATTTCGCATTCCATATATAGTAATATACATATTGAGGTATTATTTCAGACATTAGTCAGTGGCCAAAAGCAATTATTTTACAAATTTACCTTTTTCTTGCTTCCAAAGTATGCACCCAAAAATGTTAATGGTACTGAAATTCCAAACCACATCGCAAGGATACCTATCAGGGTACCAAAGGAGATTGCAGCCAATGACCCTTCCACCCAAAGAATCAGGTTCATAAAGAAAAGGTCGACAAAGACGACACTAGGGAGAAAAAAACATCATCAGGAAACAATATGCTTTCAGGAAAATGTTATAATCATACTTGATGTGAATGTCAGAACATTCTTTTGGTGGGAAGGATATAATAAATGACAAGGCTAAACCCTAGAAGAATATTAAGTCTCACTGTGGAAACCCGGCCACCGAGCTGGGGCTTAAACCCAATACCATATAATAAGACAGCAGTTTATTATAAGACATCATTTCTACATCCTACTCATCTTTGCACCTCCAGAGTCTAGCAGAAAATAAGGTGTGGAGTAATATACCATGGAAAAACTCAATGTGCAATATAGTGAACACAATTAAGAACATGCATATACTGAGGGGCACCTGGGTGGCTCAGTTGGTTAAGCGACTGCCTTTGGCTCAGGTCATGATCCTGGAGTCCCGGGATCGAGTCCCGCATCGGGCTCCCTGCTTGGCAGGGAGTCTGCTTCACCCTCTGACCCTCCCCCCTCTCATGTGCTCTCTCTCTCTCTCATTTTCTCTCTCTCAAATAAATAAATCTTTTTTTAAAAATGCATACACTGAAAACAGAATTCCAGACTGAAATGGGCTATGAGTCTCAAGTCCAACAAGTGTTCACTTAACACAAGAGCTTTAAATCAGCCACTGGATAAATCACCAGGCAAGCCCAGCTATTGTGCCCCTATTGGTTCCAGACAAGCTTGGTCAAAGCTACAGGTGAATGTGGGTATGGGTATGGATGTGAGTGTTTCTGAAAGCCTAAAAATGAGGGTGAAGGGGTGGTCAGAGGCTAGATTGTGGAAGGCCTTGAACGTCGGGGTAAGGAAGGTAGACTTGCTCCTGGCAACATCAGGAGGCAGCTGAAGGGGTTTTACACTCAAAGCTCTGGGGTACACAGTGCAGCCTTCCAGGCAGATGAGTCTGCAGCATGGCAAAGGACAGCCCTAAGGGAAGAGAAACTAGAGACAAGGAGACCAGATACAAAGTGGTACCAATCTGTATAAGGTGGTGATGGTTAAAATGTAAATGATGTATATAAAAGACATGAAGCACTGAGAGACTTTTGGTTAAAGATGGCAGATTGAAATCACACATTTAGTTCTGCCGCCTCCTCAAAACTCCGATAAAATGTTAGTAAAGGAACTTTAAAAAGGCACAAATACACAAGAAAGGGGGATACAGGAGAGAAGACATTAGCAACAAATTTTGGAAAGCAAACAGCAGATGGACAAGTAGTAACTGAGTTAGTACAACTGGGAAACCTGTATCCCAAGTCATCTGTAGGAAAAGCCGAGAGGCCACTCAGGTTATACCACAGAACTCCAGAAAAGGTTCAGGGATACGTAGCGCCAGGTACCCCTGTGAGTGGGAGGGAAGGAGTGGCCAAAACCAGGACTGGCTGAAAGTCAGCCCAAGACACTCACAGACCTGCAGATTCCCTCCCCTGCACCGCAGAGCCAAAGACCTTCCCTTCCCGACCCCAGCAGAAGACTGGAGGGTCTAGCCTCTTAGAGAAGGTCCCTGCAGCTCACAAGAAAACTCTAGAAAGGAAAATCTATGATTGACATCCACGAAGAGATTAGAAGAGGCACTGCAGCCATGAAGCAAGATGACACTTTAAGGACTGGTGAGAAATAAAAGAGCTCTTTGGAATTAGAAATATGACAAGGGGAATGAGAACCTCAGTAAAAGGGTTAGAACATAAAGCTAATGGTATGTCTTAGAAAGCAGCTTGAGGAGGAAGAGGGGGAGGAGAAGAAATGAAAACACCCTAAGTGCCCATCGAAACATGAGTGGATAAAGAAGTTGTGGTGTATATATACGCTGGAATATTATTCAGCCTAAAAATGGAGGAAATCCTACCATTTGCGACAACATGGGTGGACTTTGAAGACATTATGTTAACTGAAATAAGAGAAAGACAAATACCATATGATCTCACTTACACAGGGAATCTAAAGCAAAAACAAAAGCAACCCAAACTCGGGGCGCCTGGGTGGCTCAGTCGGTTTAGCATCTGACTCTTGGTTTCCGCTCGGGTCGTGATCTCAGGATCATGAGATCGAGCCCTGTGCTGGGCTCTGCGCTCAGTGGCAAGTCTGCTCAGGATTCTCTTCCTCTCCCTCTGCCCATACCCTGCTCGCTCTCTTTCTCTCTCAAATAAATAAATAAATCTTAAAAAAAAAAAAAGGGCAAACCAAACTCATAGAAAAAGAAATCAGACTTGTGGCTAACTGGGGCCAGGGCGGGGGGAAGAAGGTGGTCAAAAGGTCCGTACAAAGGACGTAATGTACAACATGATGGCTTCCGCTAACGCTGCTGCGTGGTAGATAGAGAGGGAAGTTAAGAGTGTAAATCCTAAGAGATCTCATCATAAGGAGAGTTTTTTTTTTCCTTTTTCTTCTTTATTTGCCTTTTATTGTAGCTATAGGAGATGACAGATGTGAGCTGAACCTGTTGTGGTCATCAGTGCACAGTATATGTAAATGGAACCATCATGCTATATGCCTTAAACTTATACAGTGATGGATGTCAATTAGTTCCCAATAAAACCGGAGGAAAAAAGAAAAAATTAAATAGGTCAAAAAGAAAGAAAGAAAAATTAGATGAACAATCCAGGCACATGAGAAATAGGAGTCACTTGAATAGACAGAGTTCTTCATGTCTTTTAGGGGTATTAGGTAATTAGCTCAAGGTCAGACAGCGGATAAGAGGCAGAACTGGGATTCTAATTCAGGTGTGTGTGATTCTTCACGAGCAAGCTGTTTCCATGCCACCATGCCATCCTAAGGCATCTATGGTGGGAACCCACCCTGCCAATCAGGTCTATCTTCTCTTCCCCCAGACATTTTGTCAAAGACCAGAGAGAGGGAATGTGGCATCAGCCACATCACGACGCACCAGCTAAGACTCTGGTTAATTCTTTAGTTGGAAGTTCTCTCAAGGTCCATTCCAATTCTAGGATATAATGCTGCCTTCCTATCTGCCACCTTTCTCCAATTTCTTATTCAAGATCATTTTTTTTGGATGTTCCTCATCTCTCATTATAAACCAACTTCAGCCATTTCTTCCTTCATGTTACTATTTCTGCTCCACCCTCCCCACTGTATGATCTCTTCTCCCTACTAAAACCTATGTCAGTAGGTACCTCTATTGTGCTTTTTGAAGGCTCACACATGCTCCTGCCAGAGACGTGGTTTGAAGCTCTTTCAAACAACAATAAATGCAACAACAGTAAACCTCCACCTTAGGTCTCATTAGTTTCTGGCATCTTAATAAGGGAATCTGGTTTCCTATGATTTAACCATACTTCTTCAAATGTTTCTTAATACCTTTCTGCTCTAATGAATTTGTTCAGCCACAATATTCCTCTGCCAAATTTCCTAGCTTTTGAGAGATTCATTTCAGCTGTTATCATTCCATGGCCAGAAAAATTACTTCTCACTTGACAAATCATAACCTCCCTTCTTATACATAAACTCAATTAACCCGTCTCAACAATTTCCCTTTTGAAAGTACACTCTAGAATGTTAATATGTGTTTAACAATTCTGTAACTGCCCTTCAGTTTCAAGTTTTTATATTCTAAATAGTTCTTCCTTTGTTGATCTCTAATTATTTCTAGACCTTTTCATGGAATCTTAAACAGCAAAACTAAAAGGAAACTTAAGAGGTCATCTGGGTTCATCTCCTACCTGAAACATTTATTCACAAATTCATCAAACATTTATTGAGTACCTATGTGTTAGGCCCTGGTGTTCAAAGATAAGTAAGAACCCTTGCTCTGAAAAGCTCAGTCTAGTGGGGGACAGAGATAAACAAATAAATTACAAAACAACATGGGAAATACTATAGCAGATGATAAACACAGAGCAGTAGGAATACAGAACAAAAGAGTAATCAAAAGCACGTTATAGCTCACAAAATAATTTCACAATCCATTAGTTCATTTATTTCTCTAAACGACTCTGTGACACAGGCATTACCCGGCAAGGAAACGGACAATCAGGAAGGTTACAGGATTTCCCCCAAAGTCACTTACCTAATACCGAGAGCCTAATAGTAAGTGCTGGAATTCAGACTTGCTTCTCTCTAATTATAAAGTTTGGGTACATGCCCATCAAACTAGGCTACCTCTGCCTTTTCCTACCTACCACTTTTGGGGTTACATGAAGGAAAAGTATATGGTTTAATAATCTTACTTTCTTCAATTTCTTTTAGGGAACATCTATGTTCATTAACCTAAATGCTTCTTCTTTTAAATCTAAAGCCATTTTTACACTGCCCATTTATGGCACCACATGAGCTACTCGCACATTGATATACCATGAGGCACTGAACTTCTCTTTCCAACCTACTACGTTCTAAGAAATGAGAATGCCAGTACCTTATAATTCTCTCTCCCATCTACCTAAAGGAGCCCCTAAACCACTCGAGGGAAGTATGTCCTTCATATCATGCCTGGTTTATTGCTTTAAAATTGCATTCAATTCTACTAACAGAACTAGGAAAACGAATCTGTTTTGCATTTTTAAATTATTCACTTGATTCAATCATACAGTAGATATTTACTGAGCGCTTACTCCATAGAAGGCACTTATACTCCATATAGGGCACTTGGTTACAAGCTGTGAGAGATACAGAAATGAATAAGACATAGTACTCACCCTCATGAGTTTTAAAATGCACAATAAGGCATATCACAAATAACTCCAATCTAAGGAACACTGTGATAAGTGTTATAATAATGATAATAGACACTATAAAATTCCAGAACATGGAAGTGGTAGCATTTGAGCTGGGACATAAGAAAGAATAGAAATTTGGCATTGGAGGATTGGAAAGAAGTGATTACAAAAAGATGGAACAACATGAGCAAAGGCATGACAGCAGAAGTCAAGAGTAGCTGATAACCACAGCTACCATTTATTGAGCACTCAGTATATGCTAGGCACTCTTTCAAATCCATTACACACATTATCCCATTTAATCCTCACAGCAACCATGAGGTAGATAATACCATGATTTGCATTCTACAGATGAAGAAAGCCAAGATTAGAGAGGTAAAACCACTTGCCCAACATCCCATGATTAGTAAATATTAGTTGAAGATCTTTTTTGCCTAATTTAAAAGACAACTGCATAATGCGATCATTATAAATCTGTGTTGACAAGCATGCAAAGTATTAAGATGTAATCTGTATGGCAACAGCAGCTCAAAGAAGGAAGGAGGGAAAGGAGCTACATAGGAGCAAAGTTTTTGTATAATACTGAAATTAAGTTGGAATTAATCCAAATCAGATTAGTATACATTGATTAATTTAATTGTAATCTGTAAGGTAACCACTAAGAACTCAAAAAAAATAATAGAAGAAATGACAAGGGAATAAAAATGGTGCCGTAGAAAATATCTATTTAATGCAATAGAAGGCAAAAATCTCAAAGAGATGCCCGAACCCCTATGTTCATTCAGCATTATTCACAACTTGCTCAAGGCCTGGTAACTAGAAGGAGGCAGAACTGGGAAATGAACTGCTATGTGTGTGCAGAGTGTAGGGTATGTGTGCATGGGAGTGCACGTGCATGCACATGTGTGTGTGTGTGTGTGTGTGTGTGTGTGTGTGTGCGCGCGCGCGCGCCTCTAAAGCCTGTGTTAGGGGCGCCTGGGTGGCTCAGTCATTAGGCGTCTGCCTTCGGCTCAGGCCATGATCCCGGGGTCTTGGGATCGAGCCCCGCATCGGGCTCCCTGCTCCATGGGAAGCCTGCTTCTCCCTCTCCCACTCGCCCTGCTTGTGTTCCCTCTCTCGTTGTATCTCCTTCTGTCAAATAAATAAATAAAATCTTTAAAAAAAATAAATAAAAAAATAAAGCCTGTGCTAGTAGCTTCTATCACTACCTCTCCACTTTAATATACGGTTATGAGTTGCTGTTATTGTTGTTTATAATGAAATTATTTAAAAATAGGTGGGGCACCTCGGTGGGTCAGTCAGTTAAGCATCTCTCTTTTTTTTTTTTTTAAAGATTTTATTTATTTATTTGAGAGAGAGAAAATGAGAGAGAGCACACGAGGGGGGGAAGGTCAGAGGGCGAAGCAGACTCCCTGCTGAGCAGGGAGCGCGATGCGGGACTCGATCCAGGGACTCCAGGATCATGACCTGAGCCGAAGGCAGTCGCTTAACCAACTGAGCCACCCAGGCGCCCAGTTAAGCATCTCTTGATATCAACTCAGGTCTTGATCTCAGGGTGTGGAACTTACTTAAAAATAATAAAAGTAATAAAATAAAAATAGGTAACACATGCATATGGTATATGATGCAAAAGGTTTAAAAAAAGAGTGAAAAGTAAGTCTGATATAAATAGTCTCCTTCACACTTCTGTCCCCCAGCCACCCAAAACCCACCCTGGACACAACCACCATTATTTAAATTTGCTTTTCAAATTTAAATTTTTTTTTTTTACTTTTACAAAACCGTGGCTTGACACTGCATCATTTCATAGTCCATGTAAACCTGAGCCATGTTATTATGGATTTCTACTCAAATTTTTAAATTTTTCTGTGTAAAACATTCTTCAAAATTGATCCCATAGAAAACATGATGAAAACCGCTCATAGTGCACCGCAAATGCTAATGCTTTTCAGACATTAATTGTTTAATTTGTCTAATCAAGCCTAGTGATATGGTATATTCTAATTCTTTTACATCTTCTATTTCAATGATGTAACTTATTATTGCAGTAAGATGGAACATCTGTGTGATGAAAAATGGCATTATTCATCTTGAGCCACGAAGGCAAAGATTCAGGGGCAATTTTTATTTCTTTCTTCTATAGTGCCTCACATAATGCCTTAAATATGGTAAAAACAAAAACAAAACAAAACCAAAAAGACCACAATAAGTATGTTGAATGAGTAACTAAATAATGCAGAGAATAGTGAATGGCTTATAGACTGGCTCTTGCATGTAATATCCCTTGTATTACAATCTAGTATAATGACTTTTGCACAATGGCACTTCATTGCCAAATTTATTCAGTTTTGGATTCATGTGAGTCTTGAACTTGAAGCAACAAATATCTGAAGTATTGTCAAGGACGTCGCTTTCTTACAGAAATGTAATAAAGCATTCACCTCAGAAAAGACCACCCATTCAAGTTCCCTTGAAAAGAGTTATAGGAAAAGCAGATGGCTCTATTCAAGGTGGGGAAGGGGAGGGGTGTGCACTGTCCTTATTTTAAATAAGTCAAAAATTCTGAGGTTCCTGTATTTGATGTGCAAACTTGTAATGTTCAATCCTTTCAATGATCTAATCTTTTTCCCTGGAGTTTTGAGGGAAACCAGCCACATGGAGATGAATGATTATGGGTCTACAGAACCTATCACTGCATTGCATGATTTATTGCATGACACACAGTCACAGAGCATTATTAAAGCATTTGCTCTCACTTTGTCACTAATCAGAATATAACACAACTGAATTTACTATGTATAACTTTCACTATAGGACCTCTTCCACTATTGCAACATACTCCTAGCATCATGGATGTGGGAACTTTGTAACAAATAGGAATTAAAGTACCACATGACAATTAAGATATAATCCACTACTTTTCCTTTAAAAAAAACTGTCCTTTATAACATATCAAGGAAAGAATATTAGAAATGAAACGTGTTATGAACTGCATTGTGTCCCCCCCCATTCATATGTTGAAGCCCTAATCCATTATGTAATGGTATTTGGAGGTGAGGCCTTTGGAAGGTGATTAAGCTTAGATGAGGTCACGAGAGTAGGGCCTTCATGATGAGATCAGTACCTTTCTGAGAAGGGACACAAGAGTTCACCATCTCTGCCTGCCAAGTGAGGAAACAGTAAGAAGGCAGTCATCTGCAAGCCAGGAAGACAGCTCTCACCAGGACCCAACCCTGTTGGTGCCCTGATCTCCGACATCCCTGCCTCCAGAACTGTGAGAAATCAAATTTCTATTGTTTAAGCGTCCCCCACTCCAGTCTATGGTATTTTGTTATGGTAGCCCAGGCTAACTAAGGAGACGAAACCCAAAGTCCCAGGCACCCAGGTGGCTGGCTCAGTTTGTTAAACATCTGCCTTCATTCAGCTCAGGTCATGATCCCAGGGTCCTGAGACTGAGTCCCGTGTGGGGCTCTCTGCTCATCAGGGAGCCTGCTTCTCCCCCTACCCCTCCTCCCACTCGTTCTCTCTCTAATAAATAAAATCTTTAAAAAAAAAAAGAATTCCAACAAAATCTCAAAAAAAAAAAAAAAAGAAAAGAAAAGAAAGAAAGAAACCCAAAGTGAGTCAGCACTTCATCAGTGAGGTTCTGTGGGAAGAGCCCTGGACAGGATGCAGGGGGGACATTCAGTTATGTATAGCCTGGGCTCTGTCACCGACTTCCCGTGTGACCTCGAACACTTGCTCCCTGGCTTGGCCGCCAACCCCACATCTCTATAATGAGGGGGCGGGGGGAGCTACTGGCCCGCCACAGCGCAGCCCCGCCCACTCCCACGTGGACCATGACTCTACCTGGGAGCTGGAGTCACGAATGACACCTCAGGACCTAGGGGAGACAGGAAGAAAGGATCCCGGAAGCCAGTGACAAGGGGAACAACACAAGGTAGAGCGGAAATTGCCATTCTAACATGATCTATAATGCAAGCTATATAACTGAGATGCGTATTTATGAAATCTGCTTCCAAACCAAAGATCAAAATCGAATACAGCGGCACCACGGCTGTCTCTTTGTACTAGAGGTTACGATGTACAAAAAGATGAAAGGAATGCAGATACCACAGAGAGAGAATGCTCACGCTACAGAAAACACAGTGGTAGCTCATCTCCTTTCTACTCCTCATTATCGGGTACAGTGATTTTGTTTTCTAAGAGGAAGTCCAAGAAAGAGTATAATTGTGTAGAGAAAAGAGAACGAGCAATACTAACCCAGGACATAATAGTGCTGTCAGCAAAAAATTTGTCTTCCAGTTAACACCTTTAAGTGCTGAAGAAGGAAAAGACAGAAATAGTTACTGTAGCAACTTATTTAGTCCACTTTTCAACTACTTTATACCCAGGGCCCAATTACATTTTGATAGGCCAGCTAAAATGCCCCATGCAATTTTTAAATGTTTTCTTTTACAGCCTCTTAATGTCTACATTTAACACACCAACTAACTGGAATGATAACAGTTGCAATGCTTACTCTTATACATTCTAGCCGACACATATCCAGCAGGGGTTCCCAGGAGGACCCATAACACAACGGCACAGGTCATCAAGGCCCCCTGATTGGCGGGGGAAAGAAAACCAAAGCACGCCAGAACTAAAGGTACAAAAAAGAAATATCAAAGCAGTGACAATAACAGCCCCAGAAGCATGCAAGACTTTATAATAAATTAAAGACCTGCTTATTAAAACACATTACGTGTAACAGCACACAAGGAAATTCTGTGGTGTGAGTACTTAAGTGACACTGTGAATGACTGTTATTCACTTAGCTAATGACAATTTTTTTCTTAACGAAAAGGTGTGATTTTCAATACTGGGCACATGAAGTCAGTTTCCAAGTGGGGTCTAGTCTTTAATCTCACTGCTTAAATCAAAATTAAGCAAACTAAATCCCCCTTCCCTACTCCAGGATCACGCCCTAAACAGCAACTCATTTTTCCCCACAAAAATGTCCTTCTGCTTCCCTTTATTCAAGGTGAGGAATAAAAAAATCAAAGCAAGACTTGGTCTCAGGAAAATATAACCTTGAGAGCTGCATTTTGAAATTATCACTGACATGTGAAACACCTAATAAGCCTTCCTCTTTTTTTTTTTTTTACAGCAGCTTTGTTTATGAAAATCAACACTCTGTCTATCAAAAATTGACAAGCTCCATTTTCACTTTATAAATGAAGGCAGCCAGGGTTTATCAGCCATTGAAAGACTACTAAAGATGCCATTGTGTTTACACATTTAAAGACCAGCGCCTAGGCTTGCCATAGCATTTCAAAATGCTAGTCATTAATTATGAATTCCCTTAGTCCACATTAAATATGCTTCTACCCACACGCTGATTTTCAAGAAAGCACCTATTTTGCAAAGCGAGGAATATATGTATTGGACATTACAATAAATTATTCAGAACTGAAGAAGCCATGAAAGGTCCTTGACATAGGAACGTGTTCAGACTCCTCTCCTTAATTTGAGAAGATGGAAATGTAAGTACTAGAAAACATACATTTTCTTAAACTTCAGGGTATTTTCAAAGTCCTTTTGTGCACATGGATCAAAATTTAACATAGGTCAGCAGTTGACTAAGAATGTTTAAGATGACACCTATTGATCTGAGCCTACTCACATAAGGTAATAAACATCATAATCAAAACTTGTGTTCCTTGACCCAGGAAAGATGAGAGCAGCATTCTATTCCTTGGAGGTCTGAATACATCCCCATGAATCAGCTTCCAACCGAAGTCCTCCTGGACCTCTTCCTGCACATGAGAAAGTCTTTGGTAAACACACACTATGACAGAAAGTTACTGAAACTCTGAAAGGTAGACGAAAATGAATTTTACTCGAAAGACAGATTAACTGGAAACCAATAGCTCATTTTGGATACAGCAGGTCTCTGGAAGGTATGTGATCCTGCCATAAAATAAGTCGCTCCCTTACTCCAAGGTTTGCATTGGGGGGAATGTGTTCATCATATAGGGCACACACCTGGCTTAATTTCATGAAGAAAGCAAAATCATTTGACATACAGAAGGAATTCAACCAATTTTATAGACATTTAAAATTCACCAATACACAAATGACTATAAGAGTCAAAATGAATAAATGAGATAAAACTAAATTTAACCTAAATGATAGCATTTTGCAATGTTTGGTACATTTATCTCATGCTCCAAATTAATGAAAACCTTAAATAATATCCTGAAAGTTCAGAAACATATAAAAAGGAATAGAACCAGAGTTGATAACAAATACTTCTCTAACAAACTTACTTGTACTTTCTAAAAATCTACACAACTCCCTAACTTCTGATTTGGTATAATGGGCAAAACGACTAGACACTGAAAGTCTGCTGTATTCAAGGTATTATATACTCTAAGTACAAATATAACATTGACAACTGGGCAGCATAGGCATTCAAATATGTGCTGAACCAAATATGTGCATTTTTACTTACAGAAAAATTCACCTGATTGTATCTGATAATATCTCTATGGAGAGTTCTTAATAGAATCATAGCCACCATCCCAGACAAGAAGAGAGCGATAACAAAGGAATTCATAATACTAGAAAATTTAAGGAAGAAAAAAAGAGAGAGAAGTTAAATCTCAAGCTCCTTATTTGAACAGTGAAAAGAAAATGTGTGTATGTATAAAAGAAAGACATGCAAATTATCATTGTGTTGATCAGTTTTCCAAGGTTAAACTTAGATCAAATGCTGAATACATCAATATATTAAATGAACTTAAAGCTCTACCACAAGAAGTGCATTACAAATAAAGCAATAGAGGGCGCCTGGGTGGCTCAGTTGGTTAAGCAACTGCCTTCGGCTCAGGTCATGATCCTGGAGTCCCGGGATCGAGTCCCACATCGGGCTCCCTGCTCAGCGGGGAGTCTGCTTCTCCCTCTGACCCTCTTCCCTCTCGTGCTATCTCTCATTCTCTCTCTCTCAAATAAATAAATAAAATCTTTAAAAAAAAATAAAGCAATAGAAGCAACATTATTAAGGTGATTTTAGAATTTTTTTAAGAGTACATTCCCAAAAAGAAGCAAGGAGAAGTAAATAAGATGAATAACAGAAACTCAGTTCCAGAGCATGGCACTGAGAACGAAAGTTCAGGAATCAAGGTTGAACTAATGGCTGACTGACTTCTTAGCTGATAAACCAAGGTTGTAGTCTTTTTATCATTCTGTGAGCTTCAGGGTAATGACCCCATGGACAACTTACCTACGAGCTCTTACTTAAACTAAAACTTAAAAATTATCCCCAAATCAAAACCAGTACTTCTGCCATCCTACCACCCAGCCAAACCCAGACACGTCAAGAAAGTTTCACCAGAATCTATGAAAAGACCAGCACTGTTTTAAAAAAGTGGAGGTTGATTGACGTCTATGGCTGCCAGAAGGGAGGTGGTGGGGGGATGGGCAAAATAGGTGAAGGGGAGTGGGAGGTGCAGGCTTCCAGTTTATGGAATAAGTCACAGGGATGGAAGGCACAGCATTGCGGATGTCGTGAATGGTATTGTAACGGTGCTGTATGGGGACAGAGGGCGGCCACACTTGTGGGGAGCACAGCAGAACGTACAGACTTGCTGAATCACCATGTTGTACACCTGAAACTAATGTAACATTGTGTGTCGACTAGACTTTTTTGATATAAATAAATAAGCCAGCCAGCCAGCCAGCCCTGGGAATGAAAGGTACAGCACAAGGAATATAGTCCATAATACTGTAATAACTGTATATGGTGACAGATGGTAACTACACCTATCATGGTGAGCGTTTCGCAAAGTACAGGATTGTCAAATCACTATGTTGTACACCTGAAACTAATAATATTATATGTCAACTATACTTCAATTAAAAATTTTTAAAAAGATGATTGATGTCTAAAATGTCTGTTAAATGTTGTAAGTAAATTAGCGCATGACAGAAACTAAAGTACATTCCTCATTACACTATAAATATCACTGCTACTAGAGATTAGCCCCCACAAGGTATCCAGAGGCCCCTTGCTTTCACAATCCCTTTGGAAAAACCATTTACATAAATTTTATCTGAAGAGACTCCTGGAGGTGTAACAAAATGGGACCTGGCCAGTTGCTCAAACAAGAGACTCTGTGGAAAAGCTACGGTATGATCATAATAATGAAGAAGAGAAGGAGAGCAGGAAGAGCAGAAGGAACAAGTCTAGAAAAACAGGACTGGGGGATGCTGTTCTCACTTGTTTTTAAAAGATTTATTTAGAGAGAGAGAGAGTGCATGCAGGGGGTAGGGGCAGAGGGAGAAGGAGAGGGAGCATCTCCAGCAGACTCCCACTGAGTATGGAGCCCAAGGCAGGGCTCGATCTCACGAACCTGAGATCATGACCTGAGCCGAAACCAAGAGTCAGGCACTTACCAACTGCACCACCCGGGTGCGCCGCTATTCTCACTTTAAAGGCAATGGCAATATAAGGAAAATCATCACCTCAAAAGACCATACTCAGAATCACACCTTTCCTCACTTTCATTTTTACTTTTGTAGTCTTCTTCCACTCCAAACTGAGCTAACACCTGACCCCTCCCTCAGCACTTTGCCACAGTCATGCCCAATCATCACATTCTCAGCTGGTCCATCCCTCCGTCTCAGGTTGAAACTTCTAACTCTGTGGTTTGGCCCTGTTGAAGATGCCTGAGGAATCAAGCAGTTTCCCCTGAATCCACTAGAACATAGTAAGCTTCATGGGAGCAGAAACCTGTGTGGCTCCCTCACACTGTCTCAGAGCCAGGCAGAGCGCACGGCCACCTAACAGAGACTAGGAAGAACACCAGTGGAATGAGCGGCCCTTCACTCAAGCCCCGACCCCCACACAGTCCTCTCCATTATCTGACCTGCTGAGGGAATGTCCCCTTGAGAGGGGAAACTAGCCACAGAAGAAAAAATGTCACCCAAGACCATCTCTGGTAACAAAATAATTTTTAAAAATATATATGTATAGGGGCACCTGGGTGCCTCGGTCGGTTAAGCCTCCAACTCTTGATGTGGGCTCAGGTCATGATCTTGGGGTCCTGGGATTGAGCCCTGCCCTGGGCTTCATGCTCAGTGGGGGGTCTGCTTCACATTCTCTCTCTCCCTTTCGCTTTGCCCCTCCCCGTGCTCGTACTCTCTCTAAAATAAATAAAATCTTTAAAAAATATATATATGTAATACAAATATATATTTACATTTCCCCCCTTTAAGCTATGTATTCTTTGTTTCATAAAGTACTTACGTAGAGGAGCCTGGCTGGCTCAGTTGGAAGAGCATGTGACTCTTGATCTCGGGGTCATGAGTTCAAGCCCCACATTGGGGGTAGAGATTACTAAAAAAAAAATAAATGAATTTAAAAATAAAAAATAAAACTAAAGTACTTACCTAAACCACTGAATGTTGGTATAAGGCATGGACTCCAAAATATAATCCCATCTAGATGCCCACTTGATGCTTTTGTTTTCCTAAAAAACAAAAATATACAATTATATGACCAAACTTTCACTGACCTTTTGCTGGTTATAATCCTAAAACAAACAGAAAGTTATTCGGCATGTACTTTCTCCATCTCGTCACTACTAACTTCATGGAATAATGAGATGTACCCTGGCATTTTTATCTTATTTTTATTAACTGATATTCTTCTTCATATCAGAAAGGGACTAGAAAGGAAGTAATTTTAGCCTGCTGCTGTTCACCAGAAGTAGCAACCTTTTTTAAAAACAGACCATCTAGGGGCACCTGGGTGGCTCAGTCAATTAAGCTTCTGACTTCGGCTCAGGTCATGATCTCAGGGTCCTGGGACTGAGCCCCGAGTTGGGCTCCACACTCAGCAGGGAGTCTGCTTGTCCCTCTGCCCCTCTTCCTACTTGTGCATTCTCTCTCTCTCTCTCAAATAAATAAAAATTAAACAATAAAACAGACTATCTGTTTGCTTAAAGTAATCTCTACACCCAACGTGGGGCTCAAATTCACAATCCCGAGATGAAGAGTCCCATGCTCTTCCGACTGAGCCAACCAGGCACCCCTACATTTTTATACGTTAAGTATTTTGAGAGGTAGTAGCAACAAGTTTACAAAAGATGTTGTCTTCAAATATTGTAATTTTCAATACTGAATAAACCACAAGAAAATACAATTACCAATCAAGTTGTTCCTGTTGATGTGTGATCAAACTCAAACTGTCAGCAGCTTTCTTACAAAATATCCCCAGTAGATGAAGATCTTAAGTGGTAACCCCCAATAAACACTTACACCATTAATTCAGAGTAATCACCCCCCAAATCAATAACATGCTCTTAGCAAAAGGAAAATGCTGGTACAAATTGACCAAGTAATGTTTGAAATGACTTATTATTTATATATTTTTTAAATGTTTTATTTATTTATTCATGAGAGTCAGAGAGAGAGAGGCAGAGGCAGAGGGAGAAGCAGGCTCCCCGCCTAGCAGGGAGCCCGATGCGGGACTCAATCCCAGGACCCTGGGATCATGACCCGAGCCGAAGGCAGATGCTTAAACATCTGAGCCACCCAGGCGCCCCTGAAATGACTTATTATTTAAAACTGAGTGTTTGTAAGACAAAAATCAGAGGGAGACAAACCATAAGAGACTCAACTCTAGGAAACAAACTGAGGGTTGCTGCAGGGGAGGAGGGTTCAGGGGCGGGCTAACTGGGTGATGGACATTAAGGAGGGCACGTGATGTAATGAGCACTGGGTGTTACATAAGACTGATGAATCACTGACCTCTACCTCTGAAACCAATAATATATGTTAATTAACTGAATTTAAATTTAAAAATAAAATAAAAGTGGGTGTTTGTTAGGTGTCTTTTCTGAAGTTTAGAGTTGGAGTATGGAGACTCAATGTGCGCTTTTTTTTTTTTTAACAAGTAGGCTTCACGTCCAATGTGGGGCTTGAACTCACGACCCTGAGATCAAGAATTGCACGCTCTACGGACTGAGCCAGCCAGGTGCCCCTAATATGTACTGTTTTAAAAAACAAAAACCCAAGGGGCACCTGGATGGTTCAGTTGGTAGAACATGCATGTGACTCTTGATCTCAGGGTTGTGAGTTCGAGCCCCACAATGGGTGTGGAGCCTACTTAAAAAAATAAAAATTTTAAAAATCCAAAGGGCAGATTTTAATTGGGTTTTATTTGAGAGAGAGAAAGAGAGAGTGCATGAGAGGAGGTAGGGTCAGAGGGAGAAGCAGACTCCCCACAGAGCAGGGAGCCAGATGTGGGACTCTATCCTGGGACCCCAGGATCATGACCTGAGCCAAAGGCAGTCGCTTAACCAACTGAGCCACCCAGGTGCCCCTTTAATTGGGTTTTAATTCAACGGTTGATTTTAGCTAAAACCTGATGACTAGGAGATCGTGGTTAACATCAGCAGTGACAAAGCAGGTTGACATCACATGCCTCCTAACGTGCAGCATCACTTCCACTGTATAATCTCTGCTAGAACGTATGGCCTGAGCCTGCTCATAAAGAACCATCAGACAGACCCAGATTAATAGTCATCCTGCAGACTGTAAAGTCCTTACTCTATAAAAATTTCAAGACTGTGGAAGACAGAGAAAGAAAAACCAGTCTGGATTGGAGATCACAAACTAAACACATACTCCTGGATAGGATCTCAAACCACGAAGGGAAAAAGTGACACTGTTGGCCAGCTGGCAACATTTGAATGGATGGATGTGGACCAGATGGTAATGTGATACCAATGCAGATTCCTGATTTGGAGGAATCACTATGCTAGTGATATGCTATGCTAGTAGGAAAGTGATCTTGTTTGGGGGAAAGACTCCGGAGTGTTTAGGGGTGATGGAACACCTAGCTCTCCAAAGATTCAGAGAAAGACTAAGGCTAATGGACACACAGATAAGGGTGAAAAATGCAGCAAAGGAGTAAAATAGTAACAATTGGGGCATCTGATTAAAGAGACTATGGGGGTTCTTTGTAGTGTTCTGGCAATCTTTCTGTAGTCTGAAACTGTTCTGAAATAAATAATTATTTAAAACCTGTAAGGAGGAGCGCCTGGGTGGCTCAGTGGGTTAAGCGTCGGCCTTCGGCTCATGTCATGATCCCAGGGTCCTAGGATCGAGTTCTGAGTCGGGCTCCCTGCTCAGCGGGGGACCTACTTCTCCCTCTCCCTCTGCCTACTGTTCCCCCTGCTTGTGCTTTCTCTCTCTCAAATGAATAAAATCTTTAAGAAAATAAAAATTAAAAAAGTAAAACCTATAAGGAAATCAGAATTTATAGACAAATCAAGGGATAAATATTCATTGCATAAAAGCATGTATCTTAGCCATTCTATTAAAATATCGTTTCAATAGTAAAATGTGACTTCATTTGTAAAAATTTGAATTACGGGCATCTTCTTCACCAGCCTATCCATTGCCTTAAGCAAGTTAACTCATATCAAGTCTTTCAAAACGGAGAGATACTTTCAAATATGCGCCATGAAGTTTGGATTTTTAAATACAAAGAGAGCCTAGAAAAATCTGTTAAACCTAATGGTTTTTGCACCAAACATTGCCATCTGCTGGAAATAACAGACTATAACACATATTACTCTTCCCTAAGAAAATAAGAAACTATTTAAAAATCCTAAGGCACATTTGAGAACAAAATGACAAATGCAGACAGATAAGTGGTGGAACCTATTTCCTTAATCCACTGAAAACTAATGAGTTATTCTGCTTCTTTCCATGCCAGCGTTTCAAAGTCTTTTCTAAGACACAGCAATTCTCCTAAAACAAGTCCTTAATTTTGTTTACACTGGAGGCACAAGAAGCAAAGGTAGAAACACACACAGGACTTCTTGAGTCCTGACACAGTATCCCACGATGGAGCTCACTCAATAAGTACTCTGGAAGGGGCTCCAAGAATCAAATGGGCAGACAACGAGGGCTTCTTCTAGTCCAGATGTTTTCAACACGGGGAGCAGCGCCCCCTCGGGGGCAGAATGAAAATGTGTAGGGATGCTTCTGGTGTTTGCAGCATAGAACGCCGGACTTCTACAGCGCACTGGGAGACCAACCAACACAACAAGGAATTGGGAAAAACTTCCAAATGCGCCATCCAATATGGTGTGAGGGAAAGACTGCTTATGATTATGATCTGTGGGGCGCCTGGGTGGCTCAGTAGGTTAAGTGTCTGCCTTCGGTTCAGGTCATGATCTCAGGGTCCTGGAATCAAATTCTCCATCGGGCTCTCTGCTCAGTGGGGAGCCTGCTTCTCCCTCTGCCTCTGCCTCTCCCCCTTGCTCGTGTGTGCGCTCTCTGTCTCAAATAAATATTTAAAAAATACAAATTTTTAAATTTTAAAAATGATTATGGTCCGTGCCTAGATTCTAATTCCATTTTACAAATAAAGTATTTTTACAGGTTTTTAATAACACTGACTTTTTTGGGGACTGCAACTACCATGTAAATTGAGGGAAAACAGTACTATGTTCGGTTTGAAACTTTTTTTTCTTTTTATTTGACAGAGCGAGCACACAAGCAGGGAGACCGGCAGGCAGAGGGGGAGGGAGAAGCAGGCTCCCCGCTGAGCAGGGAGCCCGAGGAGCCCAATGCGGAACTCGATCTCAGGACTCTGAGATCGTAACCTGAGCCGAACGCAGACGCTTAACAGACTGAGACAGCCAGGTGCCCCTGGTTTGAAACTTTACCAAAATCGATCAACATTTCAGAAAATCGGGCGCCTGGGTGGCTCAATCGTTAAGCATCTGCCTTCGGCTCAGGTCATGATCCCAGGGTCCTGGGATCGAGCCCCGCATCGGGCTCCCTGCTCCGCGGGAAGCCTGCTTCTCCCCCTCCCTCTCCCACTCCCCCTGCTTGTGTTCCCTCTCTCGCTGTCTCTCTAATAAATAAAATCTTTAAAAAAATTTTTCAGAAAATCATGCCATCATTTGGAAACATGGGGTACTTGAGCTACCTATGTACAATATTCTCATCTTCATCTGCATCCACAGCTGTCACATTTACAGTGATTATACACAATGGTGCATGCATCTGACAGGGGCTGAAATATATACTGAACTACTGTTATTTTATTAAAAGTTATTTTCTTTTTATTTTATATTACAGTTAGGGTGTTATACTGATGTTTATTGAAACTACATGTATAGACAGTTTCAATCATCTAGTACCTAAAAATGTGAATTCACAGTAAAGGGAGGCTGCAAAAACATTTGATATTAAAATAGGACATTAGGGGAGCCTAGGTGGCTCAGTCGGTTGAGCGTGTCCTGCTTGGTTTCAGCTCAGGTCATGATCTCAGGGTTGTGGAACTGAGCCCCCACGTGGGGCTCCGAGCTCAGTGCAGAGTCTACTTGCCCCTCTCCCATTCCAACCCCCCCCCACACACATGCTGCCTCTCTCTCAAATAAATAAAATCTTTTAAATAAATAAATGAGGACATCAATGTGATAGGGTTAAGAACCACGCATCTGTTTCAACTCTCTCATTTTATTATGGGGAAACTGAAGTCCAGAGAGGCAAATGAACTTGCTCAAGGTCACAGTATGAGTTTGAGGCAAGCTAGCACCAAAATACCAAAATTTTCTGCTTCTCAATTCAGTTACTGGCCCATGCTGCCTACCAATAAAGAATATATTTTGAAGGGGAAAAAAAAAAACAACGTTATAAATGTGGCTAGGGTCCCAGGCTAGCCCACAAGTAACTTATATAACTCACATACATAGCTAAGAATACTGGGATCAGAATGAAACCTTTTTAAAAACGTTTGGTTGGTGGTATAAAAACAGTAAGTTTCTGAAATAAAAGTACTGTGAATAGAAATACCTTAGCCTGGCACTCAAGGCCATTCAAAATCTGGCCTATGTCTATCTTTCTAAACTTTCCACCAATACTATATAAACAACTAAAGTCTAGAGTGTTAGACTGAATCTCTTTGGCCTTTATAGACCCTAGCACCTAACGCCTGGCACACAAAGTGCATTTAATGTCCTTTGATGAATGGATAAGTGAAGGAAAACAATTTTGTTTCAGTTGGACGTTTGTTTGCTGTTCTCCACATATATCATGTACAATCTTACCCAGAAAGCCCTACCCCAGCTCCTCGCCAAATTCCTAAAATCCGGATCCCTTAACTCAGTCCATTGGCCTCCCCACAATGCCTCACACACCTCTGTTCCTTCCATCTAAATCACATGCAGCATCCTTAGAAGCCCAGCTCAAGGTCCCTCTCTTATAAAGCCTTCTTGGACAATTCACCCACCATTTTAAAGTCACACCGGGTATTTTAGAGGCTCCATTAAGAGCCTGGACTCTCTAGTCAGACTAATCTTGGCTTATAATCCTTTACTATAATCCTTTGGGCAAGTGACTTCCCCTCTATGAGTTTCAGTTTTATTTTCTATAAAATGGAGATTTAAAATAGTACCTGCTTTCAGAGGACTACTGTGAGAAATGAAGTTAAAGGAAGTACTTTATAAAAATTCCCATGCCAGGCATATAATAGGCATTCGATAAATATTTGTCACATAAATGGATGAATGAAAGGTCTTTACTCCAATGTTAATCTTTATGACCCGTCCTTCAATAACTTCTGAACAAATTTGTTATATAAACTCCCAACCTATACCCATTTGGGAACATGAATCATTTTCTGAAAACATAAAGTGCCCAAGATGCTTAACTAAAAAACCAAAAAGTCAGAATTTTTTTTAACTAAAAGTTATATTGCCTCTGGACCTTTCTATAGCTAGTAGCTGCCTGAGCAGGGGCTCAGGCCCCCAATCTCAGCCAATGACCATGGGCTCCGCTTCCAAATGGCAGCTTGCAGGTGGCTGTAGAGGAGGTACAAGGAGGTCTAAGGCGATAGAGGAAGGCCAGGAGGAGGGAGGTCACAACCTAGGTGGCTGAGGAGCCCCAGCTGCTGCATGGCACTGACTTCTGTAAGTGGCTTGACATATGCATGAAGTTTGGCTTCCTGTCCATGTCCCCTGGCTACATCTCTGTGTCAGGATTGTGCAGACCCCTCCCCCACTGACCCCGAGAATGACTGTGTGTACCAGAGGTACATGGAAGGCTTCCACGGTCTGTGTGAGGGTAAGACAGTGTGGTTCACCCAACCAAGGGCCTGGAATCAATCCATGTCACAGGACCGGGTGGGATCTTCTGTACTGGGAGTGAGAGGCAGCAAAAAGAGGGAAAACATGCAGAAGCATGGACCAAAGGGGAAACTCCCAGGAAATGTGGAGGGTTAGATCTTTGCCAAGATGGTGGCCCCTAGTCACCAATGGCGATTCAGCACCTGAAATGTGGCTGGTCCTAAGTGAGATGAGCTGTAAGTGTAACATATACACTGGATTTCAAAGACTTGGTACAAGATAAAAGAACACAAGGTATTTCTTTACCAAAATAAGTGCTATACAAACATGGCATTCTAGTTAATAAATGTGTCTCTCACAGGGGTATAGGTTATCAGTGTTGACATTACATGTATGCTAGGGTTGAACAAATAAGTCAACATAGTGTAGACGATAGGGGCCGGGTTTCTCAGTGTCAGAGAAAGAAGTTACCAGTGAGCAAGGGGAGAGGGCTAGCCTGAACACTGCAGTACTGGATTAAGTCCAAGATACTGGTATGAACTCATGTTCACTTACTTCCTTGTCCACTCACTCAGTTTTATATTTTCCCATTTGCAATTAGCAAGTCATCTGTGGGGTGAACTTTGCCACTGTGAGAGTAACCAGTTTCCCCAATACTCATTCACCTCCAATTTTAACATCCACTGATAACATTGACCTGAATCGATTATTTAACTGGAGGGTGAAAAATAGTGGTTTTCAAATTCAAATTCCACTTCAAACAGTCATTACCACTGAAGCATTTCAACAAATGATGATGTCAACCCAGTGAGTTGACAAAATCCTTCATAAGCCATAATGCAGTTTACTTTATATTACAGTTACCAATGTATGAAGCTTTGCTTCTTATTTGTCCACTGAAAGTTCAAGATGTGTTATGGGTTCAGTAAGATTTTGTGAGCTACTCGAAGATGCAACGACCATGTACACTTGGGATACCCAAAGTGACATCCACAATGTAACATAAATTATACTCCAGAAGAGTACTCCAGAGCCAAGTGTAGCTGTAAAATGCTGGGTTAGACTCAGTCAAAATGTTTCTTTATTAGGAAACTTCTTTTTATAAGGATTTTATTTATTTGAGAGAGAGCAAGAGCGAGCAAGAGAGAAAGCATGAGCAGGCAGGAGGGGCAGAGTGAGAGGAAGAAGCAGGCTCCCCATTGGGCAGGGAGCCTGATGTGGGACTCGATCCCAGGACCCTGGGATCATGACCTGAGCCAAACACAGATGCTTAACTGACCAAGACACCCAGGCACCCTAGGAGATTTTTAAATATTTTACTAATGTGTTTTGTGAAGCTAAAAAAGGAAGTAGTAGAGAGTAGCATTTTCCAAACTTGTTTGACTAGTGTTCTAGGGAATGCACTTTGGGAAATGTTGATGTGTATCATTGTCATGGGGTTAAAAAAAAATGGCATTTTTCAACTAAAGACAATAAAATGAACAGCACCAGAGCTATACAACACCACTCCTCCTGACACCCGCCCCCACCTACAACAGCAACGTTCTGATGTTCAGATCAAGAATACTGTGGCTTGGTGTGCTCTCTGCATGCAGGAGCTACCGTTGTGTGAGACACTTATGAATCACGTGCTCCTGTATCCACAAGAAGGAATAGGAAACACTGTGTGTCTACTACAGGCTAGGCCCCATGCTAAATGTTTTATGTTAGCTCACATATCTCTGATAGTAATCACCAGAGGTGATGATTTTATGCCCATTTTACAGATTAGGAAAAATAGGCACAGAGTACCCTATCTAATAAGTTCACACAGTTAGTACATGTCAGAGCCAGAATTCAAACTCAGACACGTCTGGTTCTTTCCATTGTGCCACTTCTTGAAGCCAAGGGCCTTCTAAGCACCCTAAATGAGCTTCAACGGGAGAGGAAGATAATTCCCTCTCCTGAACAGTTTCCAGGATGGAGACCTGTTAAGAAACAGGGGTTGAGCCATAACCCCAATTAAGACTCCTGATATGAATCTGAACTTCAATTTAGAGGTGTTCTCCCTTGGCTTTTACTATAAACATAAAAGTTCCAACATTTAATTTTTTTAAAAAAAATTTTGAAGTAGGCTCCACACCCAACATGGGGCTTGAACTCACAACCCTGAGATTAAGAGTCACCTGCTCTACCAACTGAGCCAGCCAGGAGCCCCTCCACCACTGGCCACATTTAGATTTTTAACAGCTGATGAATAAGAGATAAATATGTAGAAGGGCTTCAATTCTTTGATCAACTTCTGATAGCAGCTTAGACTCTGAATAATATTCTCAATCACTGGGGAAAGGTTATTTTAATTTCTTTAGGGTGTATTTCATTCCTTCCCCCAGATTACACTTCTGCATTTCATCCAGAGATCAGACGGCTGACTGGACTATACTTATTGGACTAGTAAATTGCCTGTTTTTACCAACTGTACTTTGGGTGAACGGCAGGATGTAGGATCAAGTAATCCTGACCTCTAGCTGGATGATCCAAAGTATACACATACACATTTCTAACATAAACAGTTCTCATTTTCTTCCCAGTAACTCTGTGGACAGAAAATATAACAGACCTTTAATAAAGAAAGCCAGAAGGGTAGAGTAGAAAAGCTATGAGTCTGGGGGCCAGACAGATCTGAGTTTGAATATCACCTCCACCCCCGGCCAGCTATGACCCTGAGAAAATTAGTTCACCTCACTGGGCTTCAGTATCTGTACCACATAAGTGATACATAGGGACAAAAGCAAGGCATCCCCAACCTGGAATTGCTTTCAGAATGAGATTAGGAAAAATCATGTTGTAATGGCTGTCAGGCCACCTATAGACATGACACAAACTGAGCACAATTTGTAAATATTTGAAGAAATTTGAGACCTAATCCCAAATGTGATTAGGGTTTGGTCTCAAGAAAGCACATCTAAAGCTTTAAGAAATAAGCCTTTTATGCGAAATCAAGGATGATCAAAGCAGAATCAAAAATATGAGATATAGTCTTTAAAAAAAACTAAAAAGAGAAATGCACAGATCTATATAGTCATAAAAGGTTTTCCCTATAAAAGGAAAGCCCCAGGGATGCCTGGGTGGTGCAGTCGTTAAGAGTCTGCCTTCGGCTCAGGTCATGATCCCAGGGTCCTGGGATCGAGTCCCGCATCGGGCTCCCTGCTTCTCCCTCTCCCACTCCCCCTGCTTGTGTTCCCTCTCTCGCTGTGTCTCTCTGTGTCAAACAAATACATAAAATCTTTTAAAAAAAATTTAAAAAAAAGGAAAGCCCCAAAGTTAATCTTTTGGTGAAGCACCTCTAATACTGTGCAGGGCTGAGTCCCTAACCCATGGATATAAACATTTGGTCCATGGGCAAGCAGAGCACTAGAATGCCATGAATATCATCTTTTAATACCCATTTCCCTTTGCTCTGGGGTCCTATGCTCACCGAGAAACTTTCTATTTATTCTATTCTATTTATATTTACTTTCTCACATATCATTATAACAGGCAGATGTGCTAACCAGCTAACATGAATGGCGTGGTCTGCTGGGCATTTATATTTCTCCATGTAAATTAATAAATTGGTATTCTGGTTTATACATTGGACCCTTAGGAGTTTGCTTAGTATGAATCAATCTTCCTTGGGTATACTCACAGAATTAAAATTCTGAAGCAGATTTTTAAAAATTGACAAAAACCTAGTACTGCTGAGTGTGTGAGGAAACAGCAGATCCTCAGCCCCAGCAACTTGCCTGGACAAGAATTTGGCAATGTGTTATCAAAATATGTACACCCTTTTACCTAAATAATCCTACTGCTAGTAATTTAACTTTAGGAGATAATCACAGAAGAAAAAAAGTAAGAATGTTCATTAAAGCATTATTTATAGTAATTAAAAATTAGATATTTGGGTCATTCTTTCCAAAAGTACACTAAGCAAATCAACTATGGCCTACACATTATGTGTAGTAGGGGCGTCTAGGTAGCACAGTGGGTTAAGCGTCCAACTCTTGATTTCGGCTCAGGTCATGATTTCAGGGTCGTGGGAGCAAGCCCCACGTGGGGCTCTGCGCTCAGCACAGAGTCTGCTTGAAACTCTTTCTCCCTCTCCCTCTGCCCCTTCCCACCCCACCCCTCTCTGAAATAAAAATGAAATCTTAAAAAAAAATTCTTGGGGCACCTGAGTGGCTCAGTCGTTAAGTGCCTGCCTTCAGCTCAGGTCATGATCCCAGGGAAGCCCCACGTTGGGCTCCCTGCTCAGCAGGGAGTCTGCTCCTTCCTCTCCCTCTGCTCGTGCTTTTTCGTTCACTCTCTCTCTCAAATAAATAAAATCTTCTTTAAAAATTTAAAAAATAAGCGTATTAGGCAGTAAATAAAAAGAAGGATGTGACTCTATATTTATTGACATGGAAAGATGTCCATGACATACACATGGAGTGAAAATAGCACATATAATACCTCATTTGTACAAAGTTGCATATTTTTTGGTACCACATGCAGTGTTTCCCTTGTATATTCTACAGAACATTATAACCCCATGAGTTCTGCCATGGTCTATGAAATACCATGTATCATAATAATCTTCTGAATATTCACAGTGCTTTTTAACATAATGAGTACTCTTGATGCCATTGTTTTAACATTGTTTAACTTACCATTATCCAAATAACCTTGTCATAGAATCCCTTTTTCACATAACACTTTTGAAAATACAAAGCAAAAATAAATAAAATATGAAGTAACGAGTTTCCAGAAAAACCTCTGGGAAACATGGGCATCAGAGAGCTGACAGATTATTCACCAGAATGTTAATAGTCAGTCTGTATATCTATCTAGCTTCCCAAAATACATACCACTTCATAAAAACAGCTACTTACAAAAGAAAAATGACAGATGTAGAAACAATAATGAATGCCATATGTTGGGGACCTACTCTGTGTCATGCTAAGGTCTTTACATATTCTGAAAATGTGGATGAAATGACGTGAGGAAAAAAAATTGAGCCTGAGATCACATGACTTACCTAAGCTCACACCGCTAGTAAGTGGCCAAGCCTCAGTTTGAACCACAGGTCAGTCCGAGCCCAATAAAGAATTTCTATTCGGGGTGCTTGGGTGGCTCAATCAGTTAAGCATCTTGATTTTGGCTCAGGTCATGATCTCAGGGTCATGGGATTGAGCCTCTCTCTCTCCCTCTGCCCCCGCTCCCCCTTTCTCTTTCTCAAATAAATAAAATCTTAAAAAAAAAAAAAAGGATGCTCTTTTCAGTACATGATACTCTGTCTCTTCCACAACATACTCTTCCTTTAAGGTCCCACTTGAGCAGCCTGCCAGCCTGCCAACCGCAGGTGACACCTCTCTGGTTTCCCACATACTTCTTTTAAACCTCCACGTAAAATAAGAAAAAGTAAGTTATCTGACACAGTACCTGAAATGTGGGAGATTTAATACAGAATTCCTTTCACGATTGTCCTCTGACTGGTTTTAATATAAAGAACTCAACCTACCTTCCTGGGCTCTTAGCTGTGTTATAAAACTTGGATGATGAAAATTAAGGCTTAACTATTAAGGAAGTATATGGTATTTATATACTTGATTTGGAACAAAAGATGATGGCATGGAATACTTACTTCAAATCTCACAGAGTAAGTGTAGGTGACACTCAACTTATCTGTATGTTCTCCAGGAATTTCCATAGAGGGTCCATTACAAGTTAGGTGGTTTTCATCTGAATGCTTATAGCTAAGAAAAGGGCAGGGAGTAAGGGAAAGGAATTTTTATACCAAACTGCCACTGTAGATTTCCGATTCACGGCTATTCGGGCATGTAACAATAGCAGACTGAAAAAATACGTCTTTTGTTATATTTCATATTTAAAACTCTTTACAACTCAAAATACTTTTGTTTCTAAATGTCCCCAACACTCAAATGAGAGTCAACATACTGCCAAAAATGCAATACAGGTAGCCCCGCTTTTCCGAAGCTCACTTTATGCCACTTCACTTTAACAAAAGACCTACATTAGTGCCTGTTTTCACGAACTAACTGAAAGAAATGCAAAGAGGATTTTCACTTTTATGAAAAATCAAAAAAAGGATTCAGCATCACTTTTGCAGGGAGCCATAATAAAAGCAGTGAGCATGGTGCCACCCAGCCCCTTCCCTGGGAACCACACAGCATTTTGACATCAAGCCACCAATGCTTTGAACTAGGTCTGTGAGCATCTGTGCTTTATCTCGGTTTATTTTGTGCATCCATTAGCAAGATGTGTCTTAAGGTATCAGAAAAGCCTAAGAGAGGCGATTTGGAGGGTCTGGGAACGCTCACAAATTTTTCCATATAAGTTAATGGCAATTGCTTCTTTGCTTTGGCATTTCGGCTTCCAAAAGCTTTCATAGGAATACTCTACTTTCGGACAGCAGGGGAAAATATATCCCCCTAAGAACCTTCTCATGGTTCTTCTCCTGAGCCTGGCTGGCTCAGTCAGTAGAGCGTGCAACTCTTGATCTCGGAGTTGTAAGCTCAAGCCCCATGTTGGGTGTGGAGATTACTTAAAAATAAAATCTCAAAAAAAAAAAAAGGACCTTCTCTTTGGCTGTGGATAGATTTTTTAAAGTCCTTCTATTAGCAAATGGCTTTACTTCTCATCTTTCATCTCATCCCTCTCCAATATATTAAACAACCTGTCTTGTATTCTTAGCTGTAGGCTTAGAAAACCAAATAGGTTTTGAAATCATATTTATAAGCAGCCAGAGATCTGAGGGCCTACTGTGTGTAAAATGCCATGCTTAGTGATGAAAGGTAGTGAGGACAATCTATGCAAACCTTCTGTATTTGAAAAAGATGATTATAAAAAATAGAAGATGGAAAGCAAAAACTAAAGAAGTGTGAAACTAAACTTAAGGACTGATGAAGCTAACAAGTGCCTGGTCAGGAATAAAGAGACTGTAATATTTCTTGAAAAATAAAAGGAATAAAAGGGAGAGAGAAAAATCGAAGGAGAAACAGTGGTATTTCCCTTTTGAATTATTTACTCAACATACAAATTATCCCTTGGCTTCTGTGTAAAGGACAATATGCAATCCTTATGGGATGGTTATTTCTATGTGTATATACACAATTAAAACATTCACTCACAATTGCAGGGGGTTATTGACGTGCCCCTCTTCCTATTCATTTTTGTAACCCTAGTGTCTGGCATATGATATGCCCTTACTAAGTGTTTGTAGCGTGAATTCTATTTAAAGCCAAAATATATTTTAAAACACCTATGAATTGGGGCGCCTGGGTGGCTCAGTCAATTAAATATCTGACTCTTAATCTCGGCTCAGGTCTTGATCTCAGGGTCATGAGTTCAAGCCCCGTGTTGGGCTCCACACTAGGTGCGGAGCCTACTTTAAAAAAATTTTAAAAATAAAAAACAAAACAGCTATGAATTAAATGATCACTGTTAAGGCTACCAACAAAAACTTAACATCTACAGGAAAAACATTACATTACCAAATGATAATGCATATCAAGATTTACTGTTTAAGTATGGCCCTTGAATCCAGCCCAGGAAATACCTCAATTTCATATGAGAGAGATCATGCAGCAAAAGGTGTATTAAGATCTCCAATCAATGTAAAAGGCCTATTTTAAACCACCGGCCTTACATATGGGTTACATAAGGCCTTCTAAGCCATTTTCAAAATTTGGGCCTTTACTCCAAGTGAGATGGGAAGTCACTGGAAGATTCTGAGCAGAGGATTGACATGAGCTGACATTTCAAAAGGAATGCTCTGCACGCTGTATTGAGAACAGACTGCCAAGAAACAAGGATAGCACCGGGAGACCGGCAAGGGTGTTGCCATCAGGTAGGTGAGATGTAATGATGTCTTGGACCAGATGATAGCGGTGGAGGTGATGAAAAGGGGTGGATCCTGAATATATTTTAAAAACAGAGTCCCATGGTCTGCCAAAGGATTGGAATAGTTACAGGGTATGAGTGAAAAATGATAAAGAGGAGTCAAGGGTGCTGCCATAGTTTGGGGGCCTGAGCAACTGGAAGGATGTAGTTGCCATTTGCTGAGATAGAGAAGACAACAGGAAAAACAGGTTGGAGGAAAGATTACAAGTTCATGTTTGGTCACATTAAATTTCAAATGCCAAGGCACCTGGGTGGCTCAGTGGATTAAGCGTCTGACTTTGGCTCAGGTCATGATCTCAGGGTCTGAGGATCCAGCCCTGGGCGGAGAGCCCCCTTCTCCCTCTCCTTCTGCCCCTCCTCCCACCATTTGTGCACTCTCTCTCTCAAATAAATAAAATCTTTTTAAAAAAATTTCAAATGCCTACTAGACATCCATGTAGTCATGTCAAGGAGACAGCTAGATATACAAGTTTACAGATCTAAGGGTCATTGTAGGATCCAATGCCATGAGACAGGATAAGATTACCAATGTGTAAGTATATATAAAGAAAAAAAAAGTTCAAAGACTCAGTCCTTGGGCACTCCAATATGAAGACGTTGGAGAAATGAGAATACTGCAACCAGTGAGACAGGAGAAAATCAGTAAAGTATGGTAATCCAAAAGCCAAATGAAGCAAGTAATTATAGGAAAAAGAAATGATCAACTATGGTAACCATCAGGGAAATTAGCTGGGTACAGTCCCTAATAGAAAACACAAGATTGTAGGCCTAGAATACCATTAGGCCTAACTCACTTCTTATGACCTTGAGCAGACTGCCTAATTCTAAAAAAATGATTTATAGCACAGTCCTTGTTCTCAAGGGGCCCACATAAATGACCTTTATAATGATTAAAGTTTTATTGCATGCATACATAAACTGTTGCTATGTGCAGTGTAGAATAAATATAAGTCTAAAAAATTACTTTCTTGGCTTTTTTACTCTGAGTCTGACAATATGAGATATAACTGTAAAGCATTAAGTTTGATTTTCATACAGCTGATGGGACTAGCTGCCTGGATGATCATACTCTGTATGTTTACTACCTAATGACTTCGAATATGAGCAGCCATCCGGAGTTAGACCTCACAGTCCATCCTCCTAACATTCTGTTGCCAGATATCAGAAGTGACATACACCAAAAAGCATAGGTGATTGCCCTTGACAATGATTAGTATTTCCTGGCCTCTCTTGGTAGCTATGTTTATTTCCTGTTGTTCACAAATATGCTCTGATCCCTTTAAGCCTTCTTTTATTTCCCACTTGCAACACCTTGCAAAGATAAATAGTCCTCAAAATTTTTAACATAGACATTAATTTTAAAAGAATATCCTTTTACTAAGATAAACCAGAGTTGGAAAATACCAGTGTTCCTCACCACTTGGGGTCTGTTTAATGAAATCTATAGGCCCTTTTACCCAGAAAAATATACATCAATACAAATGTCCAGAGTTTGATATATCAGGGACCATATTAAAAACTCCTAATTCAGTCCTCTCCTCTCACAGATGAGGAAATTAAGCCTATGACAGATCAAGTTAACCTACCCAATGGTCAAAAGCTTGGCACAATACAGTCTCTAACTCTTCTTTCCCTTTGGGAATAAGCTCTGTGCCAGATGGAACCTTGGCAGAAGTCAAATGGGGCAGTAGCCTTAAAAACAATGAAGTCTGATCCATTTCTACAAACTTAGGGCTGACTTGCAAAATGAAACCAGGAGAGATGAGACTAAAATCCAAATTTCCTAATTCCTTGTTCTGTATTCAGAAAACTATACCACATGGGCGTCCTTTAATATACGCAAGTAGGTTTCAAGGGATAACTTCTTTCCTCCATCTTAGTATTTCAGGTTTTATAACATTTTGCCCATAATGGACTATGATTTTATACACTGTGTGCTATACTCTCCTCTCTATCTTAATTGAAGAGTTCTAATTTACAGCTAGGTCATCCAGGCTCTTTCTATAAATGTACAGGGATAAAGCACCTGCTAATTCTTGAGACTGCTTATTTGTTAGAGAACTCTAATTGTTAGTAGGTTCTTCCTTATATTTAGCTGATACCTGCCTAATAGACTCCAGTAATAGACCTGTCCTCTGAAGAAACACAAATCTAAATCTAAGCTCTTTGTCATATGGCAGCAAGTAAAGAAGAGAGTTAGGATGCCCTCAATAAGTCTATTTCCCTCCACATCTGTCAATTCTTCCTCACGTTACATGGTATTCAACTCTAACTATAGGTAGAAAGGAATAAATTGCCTGTTTAATTTTTCAAACTGTATGTCTAAGGTTACATCACATGTGTATCCTAAAAATGAAAATTCTAGTTGAGAACATCTACATTCTGAATTAATTTTTAAATTAAAGGAACTAATTAAAAAGATATTCTATAATTACCTTTGGGGGTCAAGTCTAGCAGCAACCAATCTTGCAATATCCCAATTTCTTTCACTTTCCCTGTGATATGTAATAATAATATCAATGTGGTTGAAGAAGTAGAAAGTATTACTTTTGTTGAATTCAGGCTACAAAAAGACAAGGAAATTTTAAAGAAGTTTGAACTTTTCCCAGAAACTAAAAAATATAAAATCTGACCATGGAATAAAAATGGGATCCACTATATTATTGGCTATATTCCCTATGCTTTTCATCTTCATAACTTATTTTATAGCTAGTAGTTTGTACTTCTTAATCCCCTTCACCTGTTTTGCCCATCCCCCATCACCCTCCCCTCTGGCAACCACCAATTCTCCCTCAGAACCCTCAGAAGGAACCAACATTGCCTACACCTTGAACTTGGACTTCTAGCCTCCAGAACTATGAGACAATAAATTTCTGTTGGTTTTTTTAAGATTTATTTATTTATTTCAGAGACAGAGAGAGCGAGCATGAAGGGGGGAGGGGCAGAAGGAGAGAGAGAATCTCAAGCAGACTCCCAATGAGCAGGGAGCCCGACGCGGGGCTCAATCCCAGGACCCTGAGATCATGACCTGAGCCAAAGGCAGACGCTTAACCAACTGAGCCACTCAAGCACCCCAAACTTCTGTTGTTTTAAGCTACCCGTTTTGTAGTGAATTTTTAGCCAGCCCTAGCAAACAAAGGGCTTTGCAATATGAGCTTTGAAATCGACAGCATTTAGCTATATGACCACAGACAAGTCATTTAACCTCTTTGAGCCTCAGTTTCCTCTTTTTAAAAATGGGAACAACAGGGGCCCAGTTGGTACAGGATGTGACTCCTATTCTCGGGGTCATGAGTTTAAGCCCCACATTGGGTGTAGAGATTACTTATAAAAATATCTAACTAAAAAAAAATGGGAACTATAATAGGATTGCTCATAGAATGGTTGAGGATTAAATAGAATAATGTATGTAAAGTATTCAGTGCAGTGCTTGGCATAGGAAGCCTTCAATAAATATTAGCTATTACATCACCCAGGCCCTTCAATCTTCAGAAAATGAATCCAAATGAACCTTGTCAATTACCATATTGAGTAATCTACAACATGCAGTATGCCTAGATTAAGAATTATGGCTCTGCAAATCTCAGAATTGAGGGTGATGCCCTGAAGGAATTTTAGAGATCCTTTAGCACAATGATAATGGAGAAGAGGTTAAGAGTGATCCTATGGGGGAACAGCACAGTAAGCTTGGGCTGGAAAGTACGTACTACTCGCTGCAGTGCTGTCCATAATTGCAAAGGACGAGAAACCATCAAGACTGTCTATGAACACAGTTAAATGAAATATGGTGTAACCACATAGAGAAATAAAATGCAGCTAGATTTGCATGTCCTACTATGGAGTATACCATGTATTGGTATTGGATGTCCATGGTATGTACTAATAGAAGCATCCCCGCATTGTGGTTAAGGATGTGGTCTCCACAGTCAAACTGCCCAGGTTGAAAGCTCAGGTACGGCATGGATTAGCCTGTGTGACCAGTTGCTTAGCCTCTCTGTGTCTCAGTTTCCACACCTAAAATGTAGAGATCATAAGAGTACCTATCTTCATGGGTGCTGTGAGAATTGAATCAACCCACGAAAAGCATCTCAACCACTCTTGGGCATAAAGTACCCAATATGAGAGGTAAAGTGGTAACAAGGCCCTTAAGGATCTGGATCCTGCTTGTCTCTCCAGACTCATCTGCCACCATAGCCCCTACTTGTAACCAGCTAAATGACTACAAAGAATTCTTTATTCTGTGCTCTCATAGCACTCAGCTCATATGCCAGTCACTCAATGACCACATCAAATTGTAGTCAGCGTATTTCCGTGTTTACATCCCCTAGTCAATTGTGTTCCCCAGTAGATCACAAGGCTAGGAACTTTGCTTCCTTCCTTCATTCATTCAGCAAATATTTTTGAACATCTATTATGTGCCAGGCACTTCTTAACTATGCCCTAAGAGCTAATATCCTACAGGGGCTCAAATAATACAAGAGGTAGTTTCGTATGTTACAGAGAGAACAGAATCTGGATCAAAAAACATTGGGATGAAACTCAGATTTTGCCACATATAATCTTTTGTATGTCAGTCTTCCTTGGCCTCAGTTTTCTTAAAATGGGGATACCATCACTTACTTCATAAAATTGTTAAGTGGATTAAGTAATTATAGGGAAAGAACTAGCACAGCACCTGGCACAGAATAAGGAAATCATTAAATGTTAGTTTCCTTCCTACTAGATGTCAAAATCATGTTTTAAATCTTCAACTAGATCTCCAATTCCAATCCTATTTGGGCTAAATCTCCTGCTGAAAACTACAAATGGTAAATATAACATAATAAATATCTTCATAAAAGCAACATGAACATAGAATGTATAACACCAAAAGTAAACCCTAATGTAAACTACAGGCACTGGGTGTCAATGTAGGTTCATCAATTGTATAAAATGTACCACTCTGGAGTGCCTGGCTGGCTCAGTTGGTAAAGCATGCAAATCTTGATCTCGGCGTTGTAAGTTCAAGCCCTAGGTTGGGTGCAGAGATTACTTAAAAATAAAATCTTTTTATGAAACTAGAGGGTATTATGCTAAGCTAAATAAGTCAATCAGAGAAAGACAAGTATCATATGATCTCACTGATATGAGGAATTTGAGAAACAAGACAGAGGATCATAGGGGAAGGGAGGGAAAAATAAAACAAGACGAAACCAGAGAGGGAGACAAACTACAAGAGACTCAATCTCAGAAAACAAACTGAGGGTTGCTGGAGGCGAGGGGGGGTGGAGGGATGGGGTGATGGACACTGGGGAGGGTATGTACTATGGTGAGTGCTGTGAATTGTGTAAGACTGATGAATCACAGACCTGTAACCCTGAAACAAATAATACATTATATGTTAATAAAAAAAAAAAGAAGATAGTAGGAAGGGAAAAATGAAGGGGGGGGAATCGAAGGGGGAGACGAACCATGAGAGACTATGGACTCCAAAATCTATAAAGAACTTATCAAACTCAACACCCAAAACACAAAGAATCCAGTTAACAAATGGGCAGAAGACATGAACAGACATTTCTGCAAAGAAGACATACAAATGGCCAACAGACATGAAAAATATACTCCACATCACTTGGCATCAGGGAAATACAAATCAAAACCACAATGAGATACCACCTCACACCAGTCAGAATGACTAAAATTAACAAGTCAGGAAACAACAGATGTTGGCGAGGATGCAGAGAAAGGGGAACCCTCCTACACTGTTGGTAGGAATGCAAGCTGGTGCAGGCACTCTGGCAAACAGTATGGAGGTTCCTCAGAAAGTTGAAAATAGAGCTACCCTATGACCCAGCAACTGCACTACTGGGTATTTACCCCAAAGATACAAATGTAGTGATCCGAAGGGGCATGTGCACCCCAATGTTTATAGCAGCAATGTCCACAATAGCCAAACTATGGAAAGAGCCAAGATGTCCATCAACAGATGAATGGATAAAGAAGATGTGGGACATATATATAATGGAATATTATGCAGCCATCAAAAAATGAAATCTTGCCATTTGCAACAATGTGAATGGAACTAGAGGGTATTATGCTAAGCAAAATAAGTCAGAGAAAGGCAAGTCATATGATCTCACTGATATGAGGAATTTGAGAAACAAGACAGAGGATCATAGGGGAAGGGAGGAAAAAATGAAACAAGATGAAACCAGAGAGGGAGACAAACCATACGAGACTCTTAATCTCCGGAAACAAACTGAGGGTTGCTGGAGTGGTGGGGGTGGGAGGGATGGGGTGGCTGGGTGATAGACATTGGGGAGGGTATGTGCTATGGTGAGCGCTGTGAATTGTGTAAGACAGACGAATCACAGACCTGTACCTCTGAAACAAATAATACATTGTATGTTAATAAAAAAATAAAATAATAAAATAAAATCTTTTTAGGGGCTCCTGGGTGATTCAGTCAGTTAAGTGTCTGACTCTTGGTTTCAGCTCAGATCATGATCTCAGGGTCATGAGATCAGGCCCAACACTGGGCTCTGTGCTCAGCACAGAGTCCACTTGTCCCTCTCCCTCTGCTCCTCCCCCAGCTTGTGCTTTCTCTCTCAAATAAATAAAATCTTAAAAATATTTTTAAAAATTTTTTAAAAAAATAAAATAAAATATACTCTCTGGCAGGGGAGGTTGATAGTGGAGGAGGCTATGTATATATGGGGGTTGGGGGTATATGAGAACTCTCTGTACATTTCCTCTTAATTTTGCTGTGAACCTAATCCTGCTCTAAAAAATAAAGTCTTAAATTAAAAACAAAAACAAAATGTGAGCTGACAAGAAAGTAAGGAATTGCCATGCCAAATCTAAGGGAAAGCAGGAAGCCAGAGAGGTAAGCTGGGTGAGGGAGCACTGATGCCGCTATTGTCCTGAGGACACCTGCTGATCTGGGCAAACTTGAACTTAGGTTTGGGTAGCCTCATGGGATAGGGAGGAGAGACCTCAAGGAGGGCCCTCCCAGGTGAGAAGGCTAACATGAGACCCTCTGCACATTAAGCTGAGACCACTGACCCCTCACAAAACCAATACCCTCCGGGTAAAGATGAGCCAGAAGAAAGCCTTCTCCATACAAGACCCCCATGGACTATAAGGAAGATGGCCTTGATGGTAAACAGAAAAGGGGAGTGAGGGAACTGTCCTGGAACAGTTGTGGCCACGGGCCAGCCCTAACATAGATTTGCAGTGTGGATTCCCATCACCTAAGTGGCCCTAAGAAATTCAAGTTGTGAATTTGCTCTAAGGTGGTCCCAGACTGGTATTTCCCAAAGATGTTTGCAGAAGTAAATGAAAATCTTCTCTGGAGGAAACTACTTTGATCCTAGGACTCAAAGAAACTCCACGAACAACTTTTTTTAGAGATTGAGAGAAAGCGAGAGCAGGGTTGGGGGGCAGAGGGAGAGGGAGAATCTTTTTTTTTTTTCCGATTTTATTTATTTGAGAGAGAGAGACAGATAGTGAGAGAGCACAAGTGGGGAGGAGAGGAAGAAGCAGGCTCCCCACAGAGCAGGGAGCCCGATGCGGGACTCGATCCCAGGACCCCGGGATCATGACCTGAGCCGAAGGCAGACGCTTAACCGACCAAGCCACCCAGGCGCCCAGGGAGAGGGAGAATCTTAAGCAGGTTCCACGTCCAGTGCAGAGCCCAACATGGGGCTCGATCTCATGACCCTGAGACCACGACCTGAGCTGAAATCGAGTCAGACACCTAACTGACTGAGCCACGCAGGTGCCCCATCAGCAGCAGATTTAAAATTAACTACATAGGGCGCCTGGGTGGCTCAGTCGTTAGGCGTTGGCCTTGGGCTCAGGTCATGATCCCAGAGTCCTGGGATCGAGCCCCACATCAGGGTCCCTTCTTGGCAGGGAGCCTGCTTCTCCCTCTCTCACTCCCCCTGCTTGTGTTCCCTCTCTCGCTGTGTCTCTCTCTGTCAAATAATTAAATAAAATCTTTAAAAAAATAAAAAGTAAAATTTTAACTACATTTACTATACTTAAAGTAAAATACAAGCGTGACAGTATGTGCACGAAATAGAAAAGTATAAAATAATGACTTAGCAAATTTGTAAAAGAACAAAATAAAACTTGCAGAAATGAGAAAGCTAAAAATTCAATGCCTATGGGGTTTTTTTCAGGACTTTTGAAGTTTATGGATGAAATAACTTATAAATTGATTATCAGATGCCAAGGCAAAGGGCCTGAAAATGTGAGAACAAAATTTCAATATATTTGATATAAATGTTACAGTAATAACACATTTTTTCTTTCAAGTTTTTATTTAAATTCTAGTTAGTTAACACAGTGCAATATTGGTTTCAGGAGCAGAATCTAGTGATTCACCACTTACATACAACACCTGGTGCTCATCACAACACGTGCCCTCAATGCCAATGTTTGTAAGAGAAGAAACAAATAAAGAAGAAAATTTTAGACTAGAAGATATGCCAGAACGCAGCACAGGAAAAAAAATGGAAAATACAGAAGGGAGGTTAAGAGCATGGAGGAGAAAATAAAAACATTTAACACAGCTTTAATTGGAGTCTGAAAAGGAAAGAAGAAAATATCTGACAGTGGCTGAGAATTCCAGAACTGATAAGAGGCACCAATCCAGGAAACTAAAAAAAATACAAAGAAGATTAAAAACAAAGCAAAACAAAAGTCTATAACTAGACACATAATCATGAAACTGTATGAGACCCTTTATAGAAAGAGGTGACTAATAATTCCATTTCATGGAATCTAAAATGCCACCAATTATAAAACATTCTTTTAGGGATGCCTGGGTAGGCACAGTCAGTTAAGCATCTGACTCTTGGTTTCGGCTTGAGTCGTGGTCTCAGGGTTGTGGGATTGAGCCCCGTGTTGGGCTCCATGCTCAGAGTAGAGTCCGCTTGGGGCGCCTGGGTGGCTCAGTCGTTAGGCATCTGCCTTTGGCTCAGGTCATGATCCCGGGATCCTGGGATTGAGCCCCGCATCGGGCTCCCTGCTCGGCGGGAAGCCTGCTCCTCCCTCTCCCACTCCCCCTGCTTGTGTTCCCTCTCTCGCTGTGTCTCTCTCTGTCAAATAAATAAATAAAATCTTTTAAAAAAAAAAAGAGTAGAGTCTGCTTGGAGATCTCTCTCCCTCTGCCCCTCCCTCCCCTCCCCACCCCGGCTTTCTCTCTCTCTCAAATAAATAAATAAATCTTTAAAAAAAAACATTATTTTATGTGCTGTTAGGAAAAAACATTGCCAATTAAACTTTAACAAGCCATCAACTGAAAGGGATACATCCTGATTTCATAAATGTTAAAATATTGGAAAATATGAGTTTTAGAATCAATAAAATGTGGACTATAAAAATAATAAACAAAGCATAAAATAATATAACAGAAGTGAGACCAAATGTCTATCAGTAAATGTAAATGGGCTTGACTTACCTGTTAAGAGGAAAAGGGCTTTCAGAAGATACCACAAGGCAAAACTCAACATGTTGTATACAAGAGACACATCTAAAACAAAGAGGTTCTGAAAAGGTAAGAAGGGCTGGGCAAACTTACACTGAGGGAAGGTAGGCAAAAAGAAAGCAAGGGAGTTGGACCTCCTCTTCCCGACATGATAGAATAATGCAAGACCAGATTTACCCTTTCACTTTAAACAACTAAAAAAAAATGGGTAAAATATAGGAAGACAACATTTTTTAGACCTCAGACAACAAAGAACATTAAGAGACTGTTCACTGGGACACCTGGGTGGCTCAGTTGGTTGAGCAACTGACACTTGGTTTCGGCTCAGGTCATGATCTCAGGGTCTTGGGATCAAGCCCCATGTTGGGCTCTGCACTCAGTGGGGAATCTGCTTGGGATCCTCTCCCCCTCTCCCTTTGCCCCTCCTCTCTGCCTCTCTCTCTCTCTCTCAAATGAATAAATAAATCTTTAAAAAAAGAGAGACTGATCACTAAGAGAAAGGCAACAAATAAGCTGAGCCCCGTTATTGCTTCAAGCTTACTTCCCAGGGAGAATTTCCAGGCTGTGGTGCAAGGAAAGAGTACCCAAGCAGAGCCCTTCAGTCTCCCGGAATTGAGGAGACAAAGTTCACAGTCCAGGGGCTAGATGGTACAGGGCAGAATACCAGAAAGAAGAGAGCTGCACAGAGATTTCTGAAGCTATGCAGAGGGCTCCTTCATCACAGCATTCAACAGTACATGCGTATAAAGCGTGCCAGTCATTAACTTCTTGCCTCTCATCTCCAAATTCATTCCTTTTGGCCTCAATGAAAATTATCTAGGCCCTTTGAAATTTTTTTCCTTTGCAGGTGCCTGGGTGGCTCAGGTCATGATCCCAGGGTCCTGGGATCAAGCCCCGCCCGCATCGGGCTCCCTGCTCAGGTCTTTCTCTCTCTCTCAAATAAATAAATAAAATCTTTTTAAAAAATTGTTTTCCTTTTCAAGGAGGCATTGAATGAAGTGCTGCCAGTAGAGGGTGCTAGACAGACATTACCAGGGAGGAGAGTTTTGTTTTCTGGTTGAGGGGAGCTCTCACGTCACACTCCCCTACTTCTCCAGTGGACACAACCTCTAAAGAATTAATGGATCCATGTGTCACAACAAAAAGAGAGACAAAAAGACATCAGGGATGGGGAGGGAGGCAGGGATGAATAGGCAGAAGGCAGAACCCAGAAGATTTGTAGGACAGTGAGACTACTCAGTATGATACCATAACAGTAGATACATGTCATTATACATTTGTCCAAACCTATAAAATGTACACCACCAAGAGTGAACTCTACTGAAAACTTCTCTCTGGGTGATAATGGTGTATGAATGTAGGTTTATCAATTGTGACAAATGTACCACACTCTGGTGAGTGATGATGATCATGAGGGAGGCGATGCATGTGTGGGGGCAAGGGGGCCATGGAAAATCTCTGTACCTGCCTCTCAATTTTTCTTTGAGCCTAAAACTGATCTAAATAATGAATCTATTTTGGGGGGGGAGCCTGGGTGGTGCAGTTGGTTAAGTGTCCGACTCTTGGTTTCAGCTCAGGTCATGGTCTCAGGGTCATGGGACTGAGCCCCACGTAAGGCTCCACAGTCAGCACAGAGTCAGCTTGTCCCTCTCTCTACTGCCCCCCACTCCCCCATTTTCTCTTTCTCAAACAAATACAATTTTTAAAATAATAATAATAAATCTGTTTGTTAAAAAGGAGACATCATTTGCCTCTTGATGAAAGAACACACCACTACCTTATCTCACCAAAGAGATCAAACTTGAATCTGATCAAGCCACCGGATCCATCTGCCAATTTGCAAGAAATAAAAGACAGAGAACATGCAGCACTATTTGGATGAATGATACAGGGACAGACAAATGGGTAGACATGTGATAAATCAAATATTTTAATGCTAAGTGGGGGCACCTGGCTGGCTCAGTCGGAAGAGCATGCAACTCTTGATCTTGGGGTCGTGAATTCGAGCCCCATGTTGCGTATACAGAGCACTTAAATAAAACTCTAAAAAAATTAAAATGCTCATGATAGACTCTAGGTGCTGGGTATATGAGTGTCTGCTATATAATGAATTAAGCTTTTCTGTGTGTTCGAAATTGCTCATAATAAAAGATTTAAAAAAGATATATAGGGGCGCCTGGGTGGTTCAGTCGGTGAAGCGTCTGCCTTCGGCTCAGGTCACGATCTCAGGGTCCTGGGATTGAGTCCTGCGTTGGGCTCCCAGCTCAGCAGGGCATCTGCTTCTCCCTCTGCCTCTGTCCCCCACCCCCAGGTCGTAGTCTCGCTCTCAAATAAATAAAATCTTTAAAAAAAAAGACATATAAAATGTTCAAGTCTAAACTACATTGTCTAAAACTATAAAAGAAACTTAAGGAACTGATTAGGATAAAAGTTAGGAGAGTGTTTACTTTAGGAAAAGCAAGGATGTTGTAAATTGACAGGGATACATGGATACCTTCTGGGTGGCTGGCCAAATTCGATTTCCTGGCTTGCTTGAGGTTTACAAAGATGTTCCCTTTGTAATAATTCATTAAACTTTATATCTGTTCTGTGTGGTTTTCTATATCTGTATTTCACAACAAAAAGGCTTTTTTTTAAAGTCCATATCCTGGGGCGCCTGGGTGGCTCAGTTGTTAGGCGTCTGCCTTCGGCTCAGGTCATGATCCCGGGATCCTGGGATCGAGCCCCACATCGGGCTCCCCGCTCGGTGGGAAGCCCGCTTCTCCCTCTCCCACTCCCCCTGCTTGTGTTCCCTCTCTCGCTGTGTCTCTCTCTGTCAAATGAATAAAATCTTTGAAAAAAAAAATAAAGTCCATATCCTTTGACTCAGCAATTACCCTTATATGAATTTATCCTAAGGTAATAATTAGATAAGAGTACACAGATGTTTATACAATAATAACATTCACTGAGTGCCTACTATGTATTAGACACAGCTCCAGGCACTTTTTAATATTTTATTTATTTATTTGAGAGACAGAGAGAGCAGGAGTGGAAGAGTGCAAGAGGGGAGAGAGTGGGGGGAGGGGCAGAGGTGGGGGGAGCAGACTCCCCAACGAGCATGCGTGGAGTGACTGGGGCTCAATCCCAGGACCCTGGGATCATGACCTGAGCCAAAGTCAGATGCTTAACCCACTGAGCCACCCAGGCACCCCTCTAAACACTTTATAAGTAGTACCCTACCTATCCTCACAACAACCCTATGTGGTATATACTACTCTCATTCCCATTTTACAGACGAGACTCAAAGAGACATAAGAATGTTAACATTGTGTATCAACTATACTTCAATTTAAAAAAAAGAAAAGCAAACAGGGGCACCTGGGTGGCTCAGTCAGTTAAGCATCTGCCTTCAGCTCAGGTTATGATCCCGGGGTTCTGGGATTGAGCCCCCTATGTCTGCTTCTCCCTCTCCCTATGCCCCTCCCCCTGTTTCTGTGTGCTCTCCCCTCTCTCAAATAAATAAAATCTTAAAAAAAGAAAACAGCTTTTAAAAATAAAAAATAAATGTTCACTGCAGCATTATTAAGTAACAAAAATTGGAAACACCTAATTATGATGAAGTGGATAAAAAATTACGTTCCAGAGGCTGGCTCAGGTGGAAGAGCATGTGACTCTTGATCTCAGGGTTTTGAGTTTGAGTGTCACACTGGGTGTAGAGATTACATAAATAAATAAATAAGTAAATATTAAAAAAAAAAATCTTCACCAAAAAATGAAAAAATGGGGCATCCGGCTGGCTCAGTTGGTAGAGCATGCTACTCTTGATCTCAGAGTCATGAATTTGAGCCCCACGTTGGGTGTAGAGATTAAAGACTTATTTATTTGTTTTAGAGAGAGAGCACACAGCAGGGGGAGGAGCAGGAGAGGAAGAAAATCTTAAGCAGGCTCTGACTCCCTGCTGAGCACCGAACCTGAGCAGGGCTCAATCTCACCACCCTGAGATCGTGACCTGAGTCAAAATCAAGAGTTAGCCACTTAACTGAGCCATCCAGGTGCCCCAGAAAGTAAACTTCTAAAAATAAATAAAAATAAAAAGAGAGCCTTTTTAAAAATTATGTTCCAACCACACGATGGAATATTATGAAACTACTAAAAAGCATAAACACTTTCTTGTTCTTGTATTCTATCTGTATATGAATAGATAGGTAGGTAGATAGATATTGACCACGGAAAGAAGGCCATTATAAACTTCTAAAAGAAACAAAGCAGATTACAGAAATATATATATACATTTTATAATCCCACTGAGATTAAGAAATGATGTATTCATAAAAAGAACCCATTAAAATTGAGGTGGATTATAGAGAGATTCTCACTTTGTACTCTTTAAACCTCTGGGTTGTATGAGGTTTTTATGAACAGGTATCATTTTGTAACCATGCGGGAGGTGGTTGCTACAAATGTTGATAAAAGTTACCGCTACCCTGGCCCAACTGCAGCTCTTTCATTCTATTGGTCCATTTATTCTTCACAGACTTGGGCCTTCAAAAATGTGGTCTTTACATCATCCCAAAGAACCCACTTTCATATATGCTGCTATCAAACACAGACTATATTAATCAAAATTTCTCCTATTCATTACCTTCTCTTTTCTGCCACTTCTCCTTTATTTTTTAAGTTTATTTAAGTAATCTCTACATCCAACATGGGGCTTCAAGTCATGGCCTGAGCCAGCCAGGTGCCCCTTCTCCCTTACCTTAAAAGAATTAATCAATTATCAATTAAGCATTTGTTTGTTGCTTCTCCTCCCATGTCCCCTACCTAAATGTGTCCTGTTGTGAAGAATACATATCACTGGGGATATATGAGATGATTTTAGGCAGCAGATGAAAAAATAATTTGTCCTCTATTTGTACTCTACTTTTCTATCTATATATTTGAAATTGATGAATAAAAGACATATGTAGTGCACTAAACCTATACTTTCTGGGATATTATAGTTTCCTTTCTAAGTAAACTTAAGTTATGGATTATCAGAAATAGATAATAATGGGGCTCCTAGCTGGCTCAGTTGCTAGAGCATATGACTCTTGATCTCGGGGTTGCAAGTTTGAGCCCCGCGTTGGGTGTAGAGAGTACTTAAAAATAAAAATCTTTAAAAAACATTTAGGGGCACCTGGCTGGCTCAGTCAGAAGAACGTGGACTCTTGATCTAGGAGTCCTGAGTTAAGCCCCAAGGTAGGCATAGAGATTACTAAAACTAAATAAACTCAAAAAAAATTTAATAAATAACAATGTAGGTACCTCCGATTTGACCAAAATCACCAAGGTGATGCCTAAATGAGTGAAATTTAAGAAGCACTGCCCTTTTCTCTGGAAAGAAACAGTTAAGAGTATCATCAGTGAGACAACCAAGCCAGAAACAGGGCAGTCATCCTATATTCTTCCTTCTGTCCCCTTCGTCCTCATCGCTGACCCACACTGAGTCGCCCCACAGAAAACAGATTAAAGGCAGTGCTGCCCTGGCTGGGCTCTTTCACGGCCATTCAGCCTCTTAGTCATCCTCCATGGCAGCCCCAAGGCACTCCTGCTAGTCTAGGGCCTAGCAGGAGACTGACTGAGAACCACAAGGCAGAACAGTGTGATTGGGACCTTCCAAGCTAAAAAGATCTGAGCTGGAGTCCTACTTCTGCCACTTAACCAGCTGTAGGCCTCTAGTCATGCCACAGCCTCTCGGAGACCGAGTTTCACCATCTGGAAAATGGCAGCAGTAGATTCTAGCAACAGGGCTGTTCTAAGGATGAAATTAGGCACTGTATAAAGCAATATAACATTGCTCCTGGCACATAAGAGGCAATCGATACGATTTTCCTTACCACTGCACACAGGACCTCCCTCCCTGACCTGGCTTCTGCTTACCTCCCATTTTAGCTTCATCTCTAGCTGTACTATCCAAACCCCAAAACTTATGCCCACAGACATGTTCGACTGCTCACAGTCCCCCAGTCATAGCATCCTGTTTCAGGCTTCCAAGCTCTTTGATCACACCGATCTCCCTACTAGAAACGCTCACCCACCCATTTATTTCACAAATACTTTTTCATACCCTCCATTATACCCTCCTTGCCCCTAAATCTCCTATCATAGGACATTTTAGTGTATTGATTTGTCTACAGGGCCATCTCCTTACTCAGGACTGTGAAATTCTAGAGGATAGAGACCATGTCTACTTGAGTTTGTATGCCCAACACCTAGCCCAAAACCTAGGAGATGGTAGGTGTCCCATTAATGTTTGCTAAGTGATTATAATAGAAAGCAAATTATAATGGGGCGCCTGGGTGGCTCAGTTGGTTAAGCAACTGCCTTCGGCTCAGGTCATGATCCCAGGGTCCTGGGATCGAGCCCCACATCGGGCTCCCTGCTCGGCGGGAAGCCTGCTTCTCCCTCTCCCACTCTCCCTGCTTGCGTTCCCTCTCTCTCTGTCACTCTCTGTCTCTCTGTCAATTAAATAAATAAAATCTTTAAAAAAAAAAAAGAAAGCAAATTATAAGCAACTTATATTTCTACAGTAAGTTCTCAACACTTACGTGGATAGCACAAGCATCTTTCACTATGCCACTTTTGGTTAATAAAACATCCTATCGGGAATCCTGGTGTGCATTACTTTCTATCCTCAATAACATGACACCATATTACTGGCATATTATCAATAATCCTAAATATAAATATTTTAAAATAAAAGATTTAAGCATTTCACACCAAGCAATAGCAACATCATCTTGCATATATTTAAGTTCAAATCTCTAATCAAAGTCACAAAAAATAGTATATATTTCAAGTATCTATTAAAACTACTTTTTTAAAAAAACTAATGAAAGGACTTAAAATTTTTAATCAAAGTCACAAAAATAGTAGACAATTTCAAGTATTAAAACTTTTTTTAAAAAAACTACTTCTGAAAGGACTTGAAAAATTAAGTCATGTTATCTGTGTTAGCTCAAACCTACCAGTGATGTTGATAATTTAGTTGTACTCCTTTCTTCAAAAAAGCCAGCTTTTTCTTGTGGTCCTCATTTTCTCTATCATAGGATTTTACACAAACTTTCTTACATAATTCTGTCTTGCTAAAAGAAAACTGTTAAGAAAGAATTAAAATAGTAAAAGACTTGACTAAATTTTATAAAAACAAGTATCACAAAATAAGTACTTTACCTTACAGATAAAACTTTTTCTCAGAGACTTCAGTATGCCATCATCCTCAACACTATCTCCTTTGAGTTTCAATTCATACCTGAAAGGATTACACGACACACACACACACACGCACACACACAAACACAACATGCTTTCACCACTAAGCACAAGAATTTGCCTTCTTCGATAAAATATAAGGTGGGATATAATATCCACTGTAGCTTCCTAAAACCACTCTGATATAGAACCCTTCACTTAAAAGTGGTAACAAAATTGATTTTAGTGATGGTCACACAATGCTCTGAATATACTGAAAAACATTAAATCGGAGGGGTGCCTGGGTGGCTCAGTCAGTTAAGCATCTGCCTTGGGCTCAGTCCACGATCCGAGGGTCCTGGGATCTAGTCCTCCAATGGGCTTCTTGCTCAGCGGGGAGTCTGCTTCTCCCTCTGCCCACTCCCTCCCTGCTTGTGCTCTCTCTCAAATAAATAAAATCTTTAAAAAACAAAAAATAAAAAATAAATAAAAAACATTAAATTGGATACTTCAAGGGGCACCTGGCTGGCTCAATCAATACAGCATGCAACGCTTGATCTCCAAGCTGTAAGTTCAAGCCCCATGTTGGGTGTAGAGCTTACTCTAAAAAAAAAAAAAGGACACTTTAAGTGGGTTATTTGGTATGTGAATATCTCTCAATAGAGCTGTTAATAAAAAAGTGTTAATAAAATATTTGATACTTTTAATATGAAACCTCTTATTTACAAAATCTAGCTATCAGGATAAAGTACCGGTGTTACTAATCAGGAAATAATGAGCAAGAATAGACTATGAAAAAGAGTTATAGTTAGCACCTCATATCCTGAAATCATACAAATATTAACCAAAAAGTTCCCTATTGGCAGCTGAGAACACTGTCACCTTTCTTTCTTTCTTTCTTTCTTTCTTTCTTTCTTTCTTTCTTTCTTTCTTTCTTTCCTTTCTTCCTTATACTGTCATGTTCTTCATTCCAAGGGACAGCATTTCTTGAAAAAGTTCACTTTTCTATTAGGACAATGGTACTCCACAGAGGTATTTTCTGCAACTTTAATCATTGAAAAGCTAATGCCTGACACACAGACCAAAGAAATAGATCAACAGAGAACCCAGAAATAGATCTATACAACTATATCCTTGTGATTTTTTTGACAAAGGTGCAAAAGCAATTCAGTGGAGGAAGGACAGTCTTTTCAACAGATAATGCTGAAGCAACCGGACATCTATAGGCCAAAAAAAACCCAAAAAGCAAAAACAAAAACAAAAAAATCCAGTAATTTCAATCCAAACCTCATACCTTATACAAAATAACCCAAAAGAGATCACAGACTTAAATATATAAAGTAATTATAAAAGTTTCAGAAGAAAACATAAAGAAAATCTTCAAGATCTAAAGGCTATGTCATGTGTCCTTAAACTTGACACCAAAAACACAATCCATAAAAAGGAAATTTGATTATTGGACCTCATAAAAATTATGTTTGCTCTGTCTAAGACTCTGTTAAGAAGATGAAAACACAGGGGTGCCTGGCTGGCTCACTTGGTAGAGTACACTATTCTCGATCTCGGAGTCGTGGTTTGAGCCCCAAATTAGGTATAGACATTATTTAAAAATAAAATCTTTAAAAAAAAAATGATGATGAAAACAAAAGCTACAGACTGGGAAAAAACTATTTGTAAACTACTGTTGCAACAAAGGAATCACACCTAGAATATACAAGGAATTCTGAAAACTCAATAGTAAAGGAACAAACAATCCAAGTAGAAAATGGGTAAAAGAGGGCGCCTGGGTGGCTCAGTTGGTTAAGCGACTGCCTTCGGCTCAGGTCATGATCCTGGAGTCCCTGGATCGAGTCCCGCATCGGGCTCCCTGCTCAGCAGGGCGTCTGCTTCTCCCTCTGACCCTCCCCCCATCTCATGTGCTTTCTCTCTCATTCTCTCTGTCTCTCAAATAAATAAATAAAATCTTAAAAAAAAAGAAAGAAAGAAAGAAAATGGGTAAAAGAGGTGCCTGGGTGGCTCAGTCGGTTGAGCATCCGGCTCTTAGTTTCAGCTCAGGTCATGATCTCAGGGTTGGGAGACTGAGCCCCAGGTCAGGCTGTGCACTCAGCAAGAAGTCTGAAGATTCTCTCCCTCTGCCTCTCCCCCCATTCTTTCTCCCTCTCTCACACACACACAAGTGAATGCTTGTAAAACTAGTGAAATCTGAATAAGCTCTGTGCACTGTACCAGTGTCAGTTCCTGGGTTTTGCTATTGTACTACAGTCAAGCAAGATGCTATCATTGGGCAAACCTGGGCACAGGGTACATGAGAGCTCCCGGTCCATGGTGTTTTTGTAGTTTCCTGTCTAGAATTATTTCAAAATAAAAAGTTTTGGGGTGCCTGGGTGGCTTAGTCAGTTAAGCATCTGCCTTCGGCTCAGGTCATAATCCCGGGGTCCTGGGATCATGTCCCACATCAGGTTCCCTGCTCAGTGGGGAACCTGCTTCTCCCTCTCCCTCTGCCTCTCCCCCTGCTTGTGCTCTGTCTCTCTCTCCCCCAAATGAATAAAATCTTAAAAAAAATAAATGAATAACAATCTTTAAAAAAAGTTTTAAAAGAAGTTAATGCCTGATGGTTTCACAAGTGTATACATAAATTAAAATTGAGCAAACTACATATTTTTTTAAAGTTTTATTTAAGTAATCTCTATACCCCACGTGAGGCTCAAACTCAAGACCCCGAGACCAAGAGTCGCATGCACCTCCGACTGAGCCAGCCAGCCGCCCCCAAACTATACACTTTCAATATGAGCAGTTTATTGTACTTTAAGTAGATGTCAATGAATTTGGAAAAAAGAAGAAAAAAAGTTAATGCCTTCATAATCATAACTGCTTATGAAAACATCCTTACTCTATACCCAGAATCTATTAAGATATTGAAGGCAAAATCAATAAGACAATGACAGTCCAATACATCTGCTTATTCCACCCTACCTGGAATATGCAGGGACAATAAGGTAAACTTTTTTTTCTTTACAAAGCAAAAATAAAATTTGAAAGGCAAAATCTTTATGTGGAACCACTCCCTACTGCAGACAGTTCAAAGACCACATACTCATGCATTCTTCCGGCAACACTACATCCTATCTCCTTTCTTTTTTCTCTACCTCCTTTTAAAACAGACTCTTTGGGGCACCGGGGTGCTCAGTCATTAGGCGTCTGCCTTCAGCTCAGGTCATAACCCCAGGGTCCTGGGATCAAGCCCCGCATCGAGCCCCGCATCGAGCCCCACATCGGGCTCCTTGCTCGGCAGGAAGCCTGCTTCTCCCTCTCCCACTCCCCCTGCTTGTGTTCCCTCTCTCGTTATGTCTCTCTCTGTCAGATAAATAAATAAAATCTTAAAAAAATAAATAAAAAATAAAACAGACTCTTTGCTACAATTTTAAGTAGCCAGTTCTGAGAAGATTCAATTTAAAATAATATTAAATAAGATCCGCTGAATAACCTCATAGGGAGATGATGTTATTCGTTCTCCAAATAGTACTTGTCCGAGATTTTCAGAAGGGTTTTTCTTTCCAAAATCTTGACAGAAGTCAAAGCTAGAGGAGAAGTTCAAGTAAGGTTAAAAAAAAATATATGTGTGTGTATATATATATATATATATAAAATATATATATATATATCTCAGCAAAGAAATTCATCTTTGTAATTTGTCAAGCCTCTCCACTGTTAATGGTAGATACTTCTAAAAACATGACCCAGAAGGTGTCTAATTATGATTTATAGACCTCATTACAGATTTCCTTTTAAATTGTTTAACCTCTTATAACTATGAATTCATTATTTAAAATGCTCATGGTACTGCTCTTGGCTTTTGTAAGGTAGGTAATCACAATCTTAAAAAAACTAACAGTGTTTTCAGGGTTAAACTTCAAATTACATAAAATAAGCAAAGAATAGTTTAAAATCTGTACTAATTCTAACCTGAGACATTTAGAAACTGCTGTTATCAGTTCTGATCAAAGGGGAACTTAAACAACAAAATCCCTCCTCAAATACATGCCCACAGATTCACTCACAAATCAAATGGTTACTACATGAAAAGAGTTACAACTACCTTTAAGTAAATGTGAATATATAAAATTGAATATAAAATGGCAAAGATAAAATCAATGGTAGGCTTGCATAATATTTTAAATGCTCCTGCTAACACCCTACATTTAAACCTGGTATTTTAATGAAAATTAGATCTGATTTAACTTCTGTTTAATTAGTGGAAATAAAATAATACCAAAGGGAGCTACAATCATTTCTCTAAAAAAGTATATCATTTGTCTCTATTCTCAAAATGATTGATCTTAATTTTGATTATGTGATACCAGCTCACTACTAAACTAAGCACTTGGCATCCATTAAAAACCTTAGTAGAAACCTCCTTATCCCATGTTTTAAAAATAAACTACAACTCTGCAATGATTTTTTTAAAGTTCAAAATATAGTAAATTTATAATTTGCTTTTCTTAGAAAAATCAAGTATGAAAACTTCCTAAATTTTTAAGCATTTGCCTCACACTGAAAGCTCTCTATTTTAATCATTTTGTTCCTGTTACCTTTATTACAAAATTACCACCATATTTCTTAATATATCCAGGGCTTTCATCCACTATCTTTAAAAGTTTAAAACACACTTTAACACAATAATATCATAATTATGATGTAACTGCAATTATATCAGATATAATACTTATAACTTACATATTATATTCATAAGGTAGGACAGATTCTGAGTCCAATCTATTCACAAATAGTGCTATTGATGACTACAAAAAGGAAAGAAAACACTCATTAATACAAAATAAAACAAGGTAGCACTTGCAAAACACATAATGAAGTAACTGAAAGGTATTTGGGTCTATTGCTCCAATCAATTTATAACTGTGCAATTATAAATTTATAACTTAGGACAGTGTTATAAATGTATACATTTATAGATTTTTAACACACAGTATAGCTATAAATTCATAACATTTAGGTGGCATCATTGGATTCTCTGAATACATAAATTTTTCAGATATCTCAGCCATTCTTAACCTTTTTTCATTATAGAACCCTTTGAGAATGTGATGAAGGCTATGCCCCTCTCCCCAGAAAAGCATACATATTCACCAAAGTCTCTGTTCAGGTTTAGGAGGCTTCACAGGGCCCCTGAAGTCCATGGAATTCAGGTTAAGAACTTGAGATAATTAAAGCTACCCGCATAAGAGCTCTCCTTGTATTATTTTAGCCATTTTTGTAAGAATCATTCTAAAATACACTTCACTCTTTCCTATCCTAAACAGAACATGGTGATCACAATTCAACCTTCCTTGATGGCTCAGGGTCATTTTGAACATCAGTCCTTGCACCAGCTTTGACTCTGTGACATCCTCAGTATCAAACTAAGTGAGAACTATTTGCCCCAAAACTACATTGCGATAGATGCTACCCACATCCCTACTACCCACACCCCTCACCTCTACCAAAGAACTTCAACTTCTTTGTATAGATTTTAGGTCTTTATTGTCAATTGTTGAGATGCCTCTTCTCCCTTCTTCCCCACCCCCAATCTGCTAGACAGCAAGCCCTCAATTTGTGGAATAAATCACAGATCTGTTAACACTATATCAAAAAGACTGAGAGCATGAGAGTTAGTGCATGAACATTAGGACATCTATTCTGGCTTTTCACAGAATACTTCTGCTTACCTCCCTGGATCTCAGGTGTGTTCTTGATAATTTACAAGATAGGATTTTTTTTTTTAAGTAGGCTCTATGCCCAGCGTGGAGCACAACACGGGACTTGAACTCACAACCCTGAGATCAAGACCTGAGCTGAGATCAAGAGTCAGACGCCTAACTGACTGAGCCACCCAGGTGCCCCAAGATAGGACTTTTAAAACCACTAGAACAGGGGCGCCTGGGTGGCTCAGTTGGTTAAGCGACTGCCTTCGGCTCAGGTCAGGATCCCGGAGTCCCAGGATGGAGTCCCACATCAGGCTCCCTGCTCAGCAAGGAGCCTGCTTCTCCCTCTGACCCTCCCCCCTCTCATGTACTCTCTCTCTCATTCTCACTCTCTCAAATAAATAAATAAATCTTTGGAAAAAAAAAACCACTAGAACATAACTTGGGTAAACACTTTATTCTTGTTCAAAATTCCATAAACTGCTTTTTTTCAACTGAACATCTGCTATCATCTTTACCACATGGTTAGTTTTTTTTTTAAAGAGGATATAGGAAATCATCAAGTTTGGCAACAAATATAAACAACCTTACTCTAACTTTGTAAGAGTATTGTATCTGCACTTAATGAAATCTAATCAGAAATTTAGCAGTAGCAACATATATCAGTTAGAGTTTTATAAAGGTGAACAGAGAAAAGTTTCTAAAAGGACAGCAGATAATTAAGGATAATAGTTCTCATCTAGAATCCCAAAACACAACGTACATAAGATTTGAACTCTATTTTAAAATACATATCTGGAGCTTACTATAATTAAAAGAGTCTTAATGGTTTCACAAAGCAAGTGGAGAAAAGATAAATTATTCAATAATACCGTTAAGACAACTGGTCAGCAATCTAGGGGGGAAAAATGTTAAGCTGGATACTTACCTCATACATCACACCAGGAAATACCAATCTTATTTGTTAAAATTTAATCCATAAAAGTAATAGAAGAAACCATGGGAGAATTATTTTATAATCTTGGCTGGCTTGGTTAAGACCTTTCAAAACGGCAAAAAAAGTCAGAAACCAAAAAAAAAATTGATATATTAGAATAAAAGCCAATTTTTCTAAATGGCAAAAAAACAAAAGCAAAAACAAAACACAATAAGCAAAACCAAAAGACAACTGACAAACTTGGGAAAAGGATGTCACAGACAAGGGACTAGTTTCCTGATTTAAGAGTGTAAATTAATGCAACCTCCGTGGAAAGCAATTTGAGGATATCAAAATTGTTAAGTGCATATATTCTTTGACCCAGCAATTCCAGTCCTAGGAAGTTATTCTATAGATATTCTCATATGCAACAATGTTTGGTAAGATCAAGAGAATAGAAACAAGCTAAATACATAAATAAGGGACTATGTGAATCAAGTATAGCACATCCTTATAATAGAATGCTATACCATTAAAAAAGAGCAAGGATGTTCTTATACAATGATATAAAATGATCTCTAAGCTATATTGTTAAATGATAAAGACACCTGAAGATGAGAACAGTATGCTCCCATTTGTGTAAAAAAAAAAAAAAGGGAGGAAAAAATGATATAAATACCTGTTTGTTCATTTATTCATGAAATCCCTAGCAGGATACATGAGAAACTGATGATATTGGTGCTCTCCAGGGAGGGGTACTATGTGACTAAAAGACCCAGGTAGATGAGACCTTCACAGAGAAAAACCTCTTATCTGTCTATATCCTTGTATATTATTCTAAGTGAGATCATTACAATCAGGGGGTGAACATTTTTGTAGACTTTAATATATATTTCAAATTGCTCGCCAAAGGGTTCAAGTTTAACTATTAAACCAAACTAAATGTCATCAAAAGGCAGCAAAGAGACAAGTCCAGGAGGAGGGACATTGCACAAGAAAAAGAGACTGATCCCTTTTATAAGTTAATGTTATGAAAAGAAAAAGCAGAGACTGTGCTTGATTAAAAGAACCATAGACTATAATAAAGAGATGCAATTTGTGGTCCTAGATTGGATTCTGGTTTGGTTATTTCAGGGACAACTATGGAAATCTGACTATGAACTTGGTAATACATGAGATAAAAATGTATTGATGTGGAAAGATAGAGTTGTTAATAGAAAAGTGCAGGTTATGGGATGGTTAAGCATCTGCCTTCGGCTCAGGCTCAGGTCATGATCACAGGGTCCTGGAATCCAGTCCTGCATGGGGCTCCTTGCTAAGCAGGGAGCCTGCTTCTCCCTCTGCCTGCCACTCCCCCTGCTTGTGCTCTCTCTCTCTCACAAATAAATTTTTAAAATCTTTTTTTAAAAAGGAGAGAAACAAGATATTGATTAAAAAAGAAAGAAAAATGCAGGTTACAAAATAACATGGATACCATGATTTTGTGTAGGTAAAAAAATGCGTATGTACTTTCATTCATTGCTAGTGGGAATGCAAAATGGTACAGCCACTTTAGAAGACAGCTTGGCAGTTTCTTAAAAAACTAAACACACTCGGGTGCCTGGGTGGCTCAGTTGGTTAAGCGACTGCCTTCGGCTCAGGTCATGATCCTGGAGTCCCAGGATCGAGTCCCGCATCGGGCTCCCTGCTCAGCAGGGAGTCTGCTTCTCCCTCTGACCCCCCCATGTTCTCTCTCTCTCTCAAATAAATAAAATCTTTAAAAAAAGAAAAACTAAACATAATCCTAGTATATAATCTAGCAATGATACTCCTTGGTATTTTCCCAAAGAAGCTGAAAACAAGTCTACACAAAAACCTGCACAATGTCTATAGCAGCTTTGTTCATCATTGTGAAAACTTGGAAGCAACCAAGATGTCTTTAGTAGGTGAATACTTAAATGAATTGTGGTACATCCAGATAATGGAATATTATTCAAAACTGAAAAGCAATGAACTATTAAACCATGAAAAGACACCGAAGAACTCTAAACGCATATTACTAAGTGAGAGAAGCAAGTCTGAAAAGTCTAAATACTGTAGGATTCCAACTATATGACATTCTGGAAAAGGCAAAACTATGAAGACAGTAGATAGATCAGCGGTTGCCAGGGATTAAGAGAGGGACAGATGAATAGCAGAGAATATAGAGAATGTATAAGGCAGTGAAATTACTCTATATGATATTATAATGATGGATACATGTCATTACACATTCCTCCAAACTCACAGAATGACCAAGGGTGAAGTGTAATATAAACTATGGGCTTTGGGTGGTAATGATGTGTCAATCTAGGTTCATCAACTGTAAGGAATGTAACACTCTGGTGGGGGATGTTGATGAGGAAAGCTATGCATGTTTGGGAGCAGGGGTATATGGGAACTCTATTTTCTGCTCGATTTTGCTGTGAACCTAAAACTGCTCTAAAAAAACTCTAAAAAGTCTATTAAAAATACACATATGGGGGGGGCGCCTGGGTGGCTCAGTTGGTTAAGCGACTGCCTCCAGCTCAGGTCATGATCCTGGAGTCCTGGGATCGAGTCCCGCATCGGGCTCCCTGCTCGGCAGGGAGCCTGCTTCTCCCTCTGACCCTCTTCCCTCTCGTGCTCTCTGTCTCTCATTCTCTCTCAAATAAATAAATAAAATCTTAAAAAAAAAAATACACATGTGGGTATGAGTATGTGTAGAAAAAATCTAGAATATATGCTAAGATATCAAGAGTGGTAATTCTCTAGTTATTAGAAATGTTTTTATTTTTTGCCTACCTGCATTTTCTAACCATGTATCATGCATGCTACTGCTTTTGCAATAGCAAAAACTTTAAAACCAAAAAAAAAAAAGGGGGGGCTGGATGCTACCAAATGAAGTAAGTTTAGAGTGTTAAACCTAAAAATGAGAGACTCACCAAAGACAGAAGATGAAATCTCAGAATAAAAAGTAGAACACATGTAGGGATGCAATAACAGCCTAAAAAGAAAAGAGCTTATGGAAAAGAAGTTCCAGACATTTGTTATGGTTAAAGATCATGTTTCTTTGCCAGGAAGCCTGATGAAATAAAGAATAGAGATCCAGGATGAGGTATTACCAGAGAAAAGGCAGACATAAAAATATTTTGTAAATGCCATTTCTTACATGTGTTTGGCAAAATGTTGGCTCAAAACATTACTATCAAAACTTCACACAGGAAAAGGCAAGTTCCAGGTTTTAAGAGCAAACTTGCTGCCCCTAAAACTGGCCTTTAAAAAACCCTGGAACTTTCAAGTTGGTTAAGTCTATAGTTAAACCACACCCAGAACTGTTCTCAACTTCCCAGGGCCTGTGTGGTGCCTTATGCCAGAATGCTCCCCCCATCCAATGAGGAGTCAGAAAAATAAGTCTTATTCATTAATATATTTTGAATTGCTTACAAAAAAAAAAAAAAACACTCTTTTTGGACTCAGCTTACAGTTACAGAAACCAAGCTCCTAAAGAAAGGAGTCAGAAAATTATTGGGTGTTGAGGAACACACAGAAGAGGAATTGGGTCAGAAATCTCTGCCCCGGGGCGCCTGGCTGCGTCAGTGGGAGGAGCATGCGACTCTTGATCTTGGGGTCTTGAGTTAGAGCCCCAGTTGGGTGTAGAGATGACTTAAATAAACTTTAAAGAAAAAAAAAGAAATCTCTGCCTAAAGAAAGCTAATAATGGGACGCCTAGGTGGCTCAGTTGGTTGGGCGACTGCCTTCGGCTCAGGTCATGATCCTGGAGTCCCTGGATCGAGTCCCACATCGGGCTCCCTGCTCGGCGGGGAGTCCGCTTCTCCCTCTGACCCTACCCCCCTCATGTGCTTTTTCTCTCTCTCTCTCTCTCTAATAAATAAATAAAATCTTAAAAAAAAATAATGACAATAGCTACCATTTATGGAAAGCTTACTAAGCGCCAGGTACAGTTATCAGTGCTTTTCATACATTGTCTCATTTTATTCTCACAAGTCTGAGAGGTAAATAATATCTTGGTGTTTGCAGGTAAAGGGCCCAGGGGAGACAAAAGTGCATTAACAAAACAAAAAAAAAAAGTGCATTAACAAGAATTAAAGAGGTAAAAAGCAGGAGACCAGAGGAGTGAAGAATGACAGAAAGAAAACATGGTAGGGGTGTATCTAAGACCACGATGAGGTGGGTCGGCATACGGATGAAATAGCTGATGGGGATTAAGCAGCGCACTTGTGATGAGCTCCCGGTCTTCGTATGGAAGTGTTAAATCACTAAATTGTACACCTGAAACTAATTTAACACTGTGTGCACTGACTGGAATTTAAATAAAAACTAAAAAAAAAAAAAGACCACAGTGTGTGAGTCGTGAGTCCTGAGAGTACAAGGAGGACAATAGGAAAGGGAGGGAGAGAGGGCGAGAAAAGAGCCAAGGCGGGAGAAGAAAAGGAGCTGCGACAGAAGAGGAGGAGCTAAGAAAGGTGGAGGAGCAGCCAATAGGGAGGGAGGAGAGGGAGGAGCTCAGAGGAAGGAGGTACAAGGAGCCAAGAAGTGCGGTGGAGAAGCCGCCCAGAAAGGAGGAAGCAAGAGGGCGAGCCCAGAGGGAAGAGAAAGACGGAGGGGTGGAGTCAGGCAGAAGGGGCGGGGCCTAGAGGGGAGAGCGTAACGAAGGGGCGGGGCCAAGACGCCGGGGCGGAGCCTAGAGGGAGGGGAGGGGGCTGCGAGAGAAGTGGGGAAGGGAGGGGCGGAACGGAGAGGGATGGGAGGGGCTGAGGGGAAGGGGAGGGGCTGAGAGGGAAGTGGGGAAGGGAGGGGAGGAGCGGAGAGGGAGGGGTGGGGCTGCGAGGGAAGTGGGGAAGGGAGGGGCGGAACGGAGAGGGAGGGGAGGGGCTGCGAGGGAAGTGGGGAAGGGAGGGGCGGAACGGAGAGGGAGGAGAAGAGGAAAAGCTGAGATGAAAGGGAGGGAGCCAAGAGAAATGGGGGAGAAGGAGGAGCTATGAGGACGGAGGAAGAGCTGAGCGGGAGTTGGACGAACGGAGAGTGAGGGGAGGAGCCAAAAGAGAGGGAAAGAGAATCTGAGAAAAAGAGAGGTCCGGATCTTCCACGTGCGAGGCTCAGAGACAGAGACGCCGAAACCCACACCCACAGAGAGGGCTTTGGCATTCTGGGTCGGAGGCAAAAGAGCTCGAGACCGTGGTCTCCCCGGTGTGCCCCATACTCCTACCCAAAGCCTTCCCCTCACATCTCTGCCTCTCCCACTGGTCCTCACCTTGCAGGTTGCAGTCTCTCGGGCCGCCTCGCAGAAGTTAACTGGAGCCAACCCGGGGAGGTAGAAGGCCGCGCTGCGGGTGGCGTGAAGCCCCAGGAACAGCCCCAGCCCCAGCAGCCACCTCAGCCCGGGGAGGGCGAGCCTGAGGCTGCAAGGGTTGGTTCCCACGCGGAAACCACGAGTACTCATTTCAGGAGCCCGGCTCTGGGCTCGGGCGAGATCGAACCAGTGCAGGGGAGAAACGGAAATGACAAGAAAGAACCGTGGACGGGGACGAGCCAAGATCGACTGGTGGGACTAGAACTCCGGGGAAAGCTACTTATTCCGACGAGACAGTGGCTTGGAAGACGTTGCTAGGGCGCCAGGCTGCTTTTCTGAGCGCGCGCAGTACGCATGCGTGCGGCTCTGCGCGGCGTCTTCCACCTCCCCCCCACCCATCTCTCCCACTCCCCCCATCCCCCACCCGCAGCCTGGCACTTTCCTGCGGTTAGAGCTTCCTCGCTGAGCGGGGGAGGGGGGCAGGGGAGGCTGGCTGAGAGGTCTCAGCGTCGCAACATCACAACTTCACAGGGTGAGGTGTCCTCCCCGCGCTTGCCTCAGTCCCAAAGTAGCAATGTTACCTCCCCCCCACCATCTTCACTTCTTCCTGCGGGGTGGTGGGACAAGAAGGGGAAAGAGGGGGAATTCCGGGGCCAAGCCGTCCAGGATGGTGGGTATTAGGCGCTTGAAATGCCGCCAGTCCAAAATTAATGTTCCGTAAGTGTCAAATGCACACCCAGTATCAGAGACTGCTTGGAAAAAGGAATGCAAACCTCTGCATTTTTATAGTGATTGCATATCGAAATGGTAATATTTTGGGTTAGTTGCGTTAAAGAAAACATTGTTAAAATTAATTTCACCTGTTTCTTTTTATTAAAGTGTGGCTGCTAGGGGCGCCTGGCTGGCTCAGTCCGTAGAGCACGGGCCTCTTGATCTCAGGATCCTGAGTTCAAACCCATGTTGGGCGTGGACCCTACTTTAACATAAATAAATAAAAATAAAGCGTGGCTACTAGAACATTTAAAATGACACGTGGCTCGCATCATATTTCTTTTTTATTCGTTAAAGCAATTTTTAATATAAATAAATTCTGCAAAAATACTACAGCAAAACAAAGCCATGCAGTGTTACCAATTAACCAGTTCAGCTATTCGGTATTTTTATGTTGTCTGTGATGATACATGTATCGCTCAATGTGAAATAAGTTCTAGCATCATTCCTACCTGGGAGACACAACTTTTATTTTACATTCATGACTTAAGCAGAATATGTTTATTATGATTCAATGATAATCTGAAAAATTTTAAAACTCACCTTAAAACCACACACACACACACACACACACACACACACACACACACACAAAGAAAACCACAATAATCACATCCTAGAGAATGCCAGGTGGACTTATCCTAAATATGTTCATTGAAGCGTGGTTGACACACAATATTACATCAATTTCAGGTGTACAACAGTGATTCCACAAGGCATTCCATTTCTATTGGACAGCGCAAGTCTGGGGAAGGAGGGGGGAAGGGGGAAAAGGCTACAGAAGAGGGAGGGAGAGGGAAGTGTTGCTCTTAGTCTTTGAAAGTTTTCTTTCACTTAGCGGCGGGGATCTTATTTTTCGACCTCTGTAAGAACCCTCGTCGCCCTCACCTTCCGCTCCCTGTGCTGTCCTATAATGCAAAGTGCTTGTATTTGGACCTAGGCAGTAGTGTAGGTATCATACAACAAAGTTAGTAGAAGAGCTGATCATTTTTCCTCCTGGTCTGTCAAGATCTTTGGAGAACAAGAGGTCGCTTGTTTACGCTGAGCCGAGTGCGCCTGGCCATTCTGTCCAAGTTCCCTCGCTCCGAGAGGTCTGCGTCCTCTGTTGATTGGCAGCCGGCGATTCCAGGCAGAACAAAGGCAGAGAGCTGGCGGTTAGCAGAGGCCTAGTAGAATTTAGCGAGTTAACTCTTGAACTAGAGAAGCAGGAAAAGTTGCAGGAGAAAATGTACCAATGATCAGAATTCGGGGCGTTGTAAGAGAGGGGAGAACGAACTTAACCACGCGGACTGGAGAAGCCCTTGTAAAGATTTGGAGAACAGGAGAAGGTGATCAGAAGGGGCACCACTTTAGCGAAGAGGAACAGGAAAGAGGAGCTGGGAAGCTGTAGAGCGGTCATGATTAGAAGTCACCAGAGCTTGAATACAAATCTTGCGTTTTACCACTACATTACCACCCCTCTCCAGGCAGCCTGTGGCTGAAAAAGTGTACGTGTTTAAATAAACGGGATGCTTGGCCAGCCTCCCAGGCCTGGGCGCGGGCGTCTAGCGGCTACGCTAGGGCCCTGCGGGCGGGGACTCGGCGCCCTACTGAGCGAGCACAGGCGCCTCACTGAGTGTGGGGACCGTGGGCGACGGGGCTTCCCGGGGCCGGTGTGCCACCCGGGTCACCTACAGGACGCCGGCCTCCGCCCCTCCGCAAACGCAGGAGACAAAGAAGCAGGAAGGAGCAGCCGGTTCGTGATCCGTTTTGCCCCCATCCCCGTCCTCATCTACAGCTCCAACTGTGACTGAGGTCTTCCATTAAAGCTCCCCGCCGCGCCGTGTCTGTTAAACTCAAGAAGCGAAGCAGCACCGAAGGCTACGTCCCCATTCTCAGCAATAAGACACAGCCCTCCGGGTGTCCCCACTGAGTGATTGTCACCACCTCCATCCACCTGCTGGGCCTGAAATGGAGGCGGCTCCTTCTGGTGGATTCTCTGTGCTCCTTGTGCTCCAGAAGTTGTCTTCTGTTCCCCCCCTCAGCCTCCCCCCCCACAATGTGCAAGCCATTCACTAGGCAGGCCGGCTTTGCCCAACTCCAAGGCTCCCCCTGCCCCATGCGCCAATTTGAAGACCTCTTCTAGAGTGAGGCCTGACTGGCACCTGTAACTAGGGACCGTTTTATTTCTTCCTTTCCAATTCTTATGCCTTTTATTTTTGTTCTTGCCTTGTCGCACTAAATAGGATTTCCAATAAGATATTGAATAAGAGGAGACATCCTTACCTGTCCTCCTTCTCAACGGGAAAACATTCAGTTTTTAACCATGCAGTATGATACCAGCTATAGGCTTTTTTTCCCTTAAAGATTTTATTTATTTATTTGACAGAGAGCATGAGCACACAAGCAGGGGGAGTGGCAGGCAGAGGGAGAGGGAGAAGCAGGTTCCCCGCTGAGCAAGGAGCCCACAGAGGGGCTCATTCCCAGGACTCTGGGATCATGACCTGAACCGAAGGCAGACGCTTAACCGACTGAGCCATACAGGCGGCCCCAAACTATAGGTTTTTTATACTTGTCCTTTATCAGGTTAAGGAAGTTCCTTTCTCTTCCTAGTTTGTTGAGAGTTTTTGTCATGATTAGATATTGAATTTTATCCAATTTTTTGGCAGTGTTTCTTATTAAGGTTATTAATATGATGCATTACATTGGTATTTAAATGTTGAATCAGTCATGTATTTCCAGAATAAACCCCACTTGGTTGGATAATATGTAAAAACAAAACAAACAAACAAAAAAACAAATGGGGCTATATTGTAGTGTGGAATGCAAAATTTGCAAGGCTTTTAGAAGATAAAATTCAAGAGAGAGGCAAACCAAGAAACAGGCTTAACTATAGAGAACAAACTGATGATTATAAGGGAAGTGGGTGGGGGGTGGGGGAAACAGGTGATGGGAATTAAGGAGTGCACTTGTGATGAGCACCTGGTGATGTATGGAAGTGTTGGATCACTATATTGTACACCTGAAACTCATATTACACTGTTAACTAATTGGACTCAAAAACTTTTTTTTTAAAGATTTTATTTATTTATTTGAGAGAGAGAGAATGAGAGACAGAGAGCACGAGAGGGAAGAGGGTCAGAGGGAGAAGCAGACTCCCTGCCGAGCAGGGAGCCCGATGCGGGACTCGATCCCGAGACTCCAGGACCATGACCTGAGCCGAAGGCAGTCGCTTAACCAACTGAGCCACCCAGGCACCCATTAAAATAAAAACTTTAAAAAGAGATGAAGTTCAAAGAAATTAATCTCTTAATGTAGGTTATGCCCCAAACTCCGGGGAGACATGGGTTTTCCCTTCTATGCCATTAGGAGTATTTTAGTGGAAAGTGAAGAATACATTATTCATTTTATTTCCTTACTTGTCTCTCGCCCCCTACTAGAAAGTAAGCTCCTTAAGCACAAGATCCTTTTTTTTGTCTTCATATTCCTAGCACAGACCCAAGCACTTGGTAAGAGCATATTGGAGAAGAAAAATTTTCTCTATGCTTCAAGATTTTTTTAATTGGTCTAAGAATTACACTGACATAAGACAGATTAACAGGAGAAAAATCTAAATTACGTACATATGGGGAATCCACAAAACGAGAGATTTCAAAAACAGGAAAGATGACGTATATGTGTCATTCTGGACTAAGGAGAAGGGGGTAGGGGTCTGGGGCTTCAAAAGGAAGGCAGGCAATTCACAAGAAATTGAAAAAGAGCAAATGTTTTGTAAACAAATGTTTGCCAAGCCATACAGAAACAATGGGACACAAAGAATTTTAACAGATCTTGCTAAGTTCCTCTGTCGCACCTAGATTATGTTATACTATAGTTATCTGTCACTATAGCTCCCTTTCTAGAACAGGTCCTCTATCTAGATTCTTTTGGGGGGGGTGCAGAGGGAGAGAGAATCTTAAGCAGGCTCCACACCCAGGTGCAGAGCCCAACATGCAGGGCTCTATCTCATGACCCTGAGATCATGACCTGAGCCAAAATCAAGAGTCACTGCCTGAGCCACCTAGGCACCCCAAGATTCTTTTAGGCAGTTAAGGGAAGATAAAAAGAAAAAGAAAAACTTCCTGGGGCTCCTGGCTGGCTCAGATGGAAGAGTATGCAACTCTTGATCTCAGGGTCCTGAATTCAAGCCCCATGTTGGGTGTAAAGATTACTTAAATAAATAAGCTGAAAAAAAGGAGAAAAGAACACTTTTCCCAATCTTCTGTTTCTTTTAAAGATTTTTTATTTATTTGACAGAGAGAGAGAGCGAGAGCAGGAACCCAAGCAGGGGGAGCGGGAGAGGGAGAAGCAGGCTTCCCGTGGAGCAGGGAGCCCGATGCGTGGGCTCGATCCCAGGACCCTGGGATCATGACCTGAGCCAAATGGCAGACGCTTCACCGACTGAGCCACCCAGGAGCCCCTCTTCTGTTTCTTGATAATCAGCCTAGGGGTGCCTGGCTGGCTCATTCAGAGGAGCCTGCGACTCTTGATCTCTGGCTCATGAGTTCAAGCCCCATCATGTTGGGTGCAGAGATTTTTTAAATAAATAAAACTTAAAAAAATTTTTTGAAAAGAAAAAAAGAATCAGACTAAAATAATCCACATGCCTAAGAGACACACTCTGGGGTGTCAAATTTTGCTCCCCAACAAGCATAATACATTGATTCAGAATAAATGAAAAGAGGGAAGAATGAATGCCATGTAACTTACACTGCCGCAGGATTTTTACATATTTTACTTCATTTAGAAGTCAAAAGAGGATGCAATCAAAAGATGGGAGTAAGTGTAGATAATCAGGATAATCCCCCTTTATTTACAGCAGTAGAGTCTGCATAGTTCCTGCATAGATCCTCCCAGTGCCCATGTAAGGTAGGCAGGGTAGTTATTTTATGTGAGATAACCGAGGCCAAGAGTAGTTAGTTTGCTTGTCCAAGGTCACACAGTAATAGAGGACCAAGTCAAGGCTAGGAAGCAGGTCCCCTGATGTCTAATTTAGTTCTGAAATATAATGGAATTAAAAGGAAGTGCCAGGGGCACCTGGGTGGCTCAGTCAGTTAAGCATCTGCCTTTAGGGGCGCCTGGGTGGCTCAGTCATTAAGCATCTGCCTTCAGCTCAGGTCATGATCCCAGGGTCCTGGGATGGAGCCCCGCATCGGGCTCCCTGCTCCGCAGGAAGCCTGCTTCTCCCTCTCCCACTCCCCCTGCTTGTGTTCCCTCTTTTGCTGTGTCTCTCTCTGTCAAATAAATAGATAAAATCTTAAAAAAAAAAAAAGCACCTGCCTTCGGCTCAGGTCATGGTCTTGGGTCCTGGGATCGAACCCCGCGGGGGAGCCGGGGGGGGGGGGCGGGGAAAGGGGACCTCCCTGCTCAGCGGAGAGTCTGCTTCTCTCTTCCCCCCACTCATGCTCTGTCTCTCAAATAAATAAATAAAATCTTATAAAAAAATAAAAGGAAGTACCAAGTGGTAATAAAAAAGAAAGAAACTCATTTTATGTAGCTGGAAACTCGACAGCTACATCAACTATGAAACACGCAAGTAAAAGCTTGAGTGAAGCATATGAACCTGAAGTTAGGAGCTAACTTTGGCAGTGGTGCACAGAGAGATTCAACCATGAAATTTGTGATATGCAGCGTCACTCAAACAACTTTGAAAAAGGAGAGAAATGCGAGGAATGACACCTCACAAAAGTGGGTGCCTTGGGCTGCACTACAGACAATGCGTAAGATGGATGAATACAGCAACTAGATCTTTAATGGTTCGTCTTTCATAGTGACATTTTCCCCCTCAATTCCAACCATTTGGAGTTAAAGATATCCAAGTGACAGTTCCCATCCTCTTTCCAGTTCACTTCGACATGTACGTATCAAAATTCAGTAGGAGAACAAAGGAATACTGTGACCCAGTGAAATCATGCTCTATTTAAGCCATGTTTCTAAATCAGCATATTGGAACATCAGAAAAAAGAACTAATGTGCCAGCCCCAGAGGCGACATCATATTTTTCACAGTGTCCTGACAGCATCAGTCTAGCTTCTCCCTTGGGCCTCCGGCCTTGACTTACTTTTTCCTTCCCAGGTCCCCCAAAATCTAAATAGGTTTCTTTCAAACTGGTAGTGTAAATCTCATCATTTCACACTCCCCCTAAAATCCTTTGCTGCACAGGGGTGCCTGGCCATCTCAGTTGGTAGAGCACCCCACTCTTGGTCTCAGGGTCATGAGTTCAAGCCCCACATTGGGTGTAGAGATTACTTTCACAAAAATTAAAATTAAAAAATTCTTTGCTGGGACGCTGGGGTAGCTCAGCTGGTGAAGTGTCTGCCTTCGGCTCAGGTCATGATCCTGGGGTCCCAGGATGGATCCCTGCATTGGGCTCCCTGCTCAGTGGGGAGCCTGCTTCTCCCGCTCCCCTCTGCTAGTGCTCTCCTGCTAGCTCTCTCGCGCGCACATGCGCACAAATAAATAAAATCCTTAACATAAATAGACAAATAAATAATCCTTTGCTGCACAAATCAAATGTAATGTGGCAGGGCGGGGGGGGGGGGGCTAGACTGGATCCTGGCACAGAAAAAGGACACTAGTGAAAAAATTGGTGAAAGCCAAATGGAGTCTTAGTTTGCTTAATACCATTGTACTGATGCTTATTTCTTCCTTTGATCATTGTACCATAGTTATGTAAGGTGTTCACATTAAAACTATTTTTTTTTAAGATTTTATTTATTTATTTGACAGAGAGAGACACAGCGAGAGAGGGAACACAAGCAGAGGGAGTGGGAGAGGGAGAAGCAGGCTTGCCTGAGGAGCAGGGAGCCCGATGCGGGGCTCGATCCCAGGACCCTGGGATCATGACCTGAGCCGAAGGCAGACGCTTAACGACTGAGCCACCCAGGCGCCCCAAGGTGTTCACATTAAGTGAAGCTCCGCGAAAGGTGTATGAGACCTCTATGTACTATTTTTGCAACACTTCTGTAAATCTAAAATTATCTCGAAGTAAAAAATTGAAAAACTCTCCCGCTGGCTCTCCATTGCCCTAAGGGTTAAGTCCAATTTTTGCTTAGCATGGCCTGCTCCACCTAACCCGCAGCCCCCAACACACACCTCCCTGGCATCAACCTTCTGGTGTGGATGGAGCTCCACTCCCACAATCACTCTGATCCTGCTCCAGAGAATTACTTTTAGTTATGTGAAGAGGCCAGTCTCTCTAGCCTCTAAACAAATTGATCCTTGCTGTTCATAGGTCTAGTACGCTCTGCGGATGCTCACCCCCCTCTCCTACCTTTTGTTTGGCTGAAATCTTGATCCTGTATTTCAGCTCATAATTTGGAAGCTACTTTTCCCAGTGTATGTTCCCTGACAGCCCCCCAACACTACACATATCCCACCGCCTCACACCCACACAGAGAGCTGGATTAAGTGTCCCTTGAACATGTTCCCACTGTACTCTATGTATTACTTCTGATGTGTCACTTTCACACTGTATTACAGTTCTGTCTCCCCCCCTCACCCCCCCACCTGGTGGATCGTGAACTCTGGATCTTCCCCTTCTATCCACACCTACCGCCATTAAAGTAGCTTGACTTCACGGGTTTAACACTTTGAAGGTTAGGCTTCCCCTTTGAGTAATTATTCTTGTAATTCATATACTCTCATAGAGTGAAAGGGAAGAGTTTTAGTTTTTCCCTTTGTACTACAGAATTTCTGACCTGACAATCATATTTTTGCACAATATCAACTTGTTATCGAAGGATACATAGATCCCTGTATTACAGAAATCATTGCAAAATGATCACCGCAATAAATCTAGTTAACATCCATCACCATACATAGTTATACTCTTTTTCTTTTTTCTCTTTCTTTAATTTTTTTAAATTTTATTTTTAAGTAATCTCCACCACCAATGTGGGGCGCAAACTCACAACCCCGAGATCAAGAGCCCACCAGGCCCCTTGCAAAAATTTTTTTCTTATGATGAAAACTTTTAGATTTACTCGTTTAGCAACTTTCAAGTATACAATACAGTATTAACTATAGTCACCATGCTGTAAGTTACATCCCCGTGGCTTTTTAATTTTATAGCTACAAATTTGCACTTTTTAACCCCCTTCACCCATTTTGCCCACCCCCACGTTCCTACCTCGGGCAACCACTAATATGTCCTCTGTATTCATGAGCTCAGTTTTTTGTTATTGCATTGTTTTGGTGTGGGTTTTGTTTGTTTGTTTGTTTTTTGTTTTTTGTTTTGCATTCCACATATAAGTGAGATGATATGGTTTTCTTTCTTGTCTGACTTACTTCACTTAGCCCTCAAGATCCATCCATGTTGTTACAAACAGCAAGATTTCCTTCTTTATTAAGGCTAAATAATATTCCATTGTATATATTATACCACATTTTCTTTATCCATTCATCCATTGATGGATATTTGGGTTGCTTTTGTATCTTGGTTATTGTAAATAATGCTTCAGTGAACATCAGAGGGGGATCTATATCTTTTCAAATTAGTGTGTTCATTTCCTTTGGATAAACTCCTAGAAACGAAATTGCAGATCATATGGTCATTCTATTTTTCATTTTTTGAGGGACCTCTATACTATTTTCCACAGTGGCTGCACGAATTTACATCCCTACCAACAGTGCACAAGCGTTCCCTTTTCTCTATATCCTCACCCACACTTATTATTTCTTGTCTTTTTGATAGTACCCATTCTAACAGGTATAAGATACTATCTCATTTGGTTTTGATTTGCATTTCCCTGATGATGAGTGATATTGAACATCTTTTCATGTGTCTGTTGTCTATTTGTACATCTTCTTTGGAAAATGTCTGTTCAAGTCCTCTGCCCACTTTTATTCTGATTTTTTAAAAAGATTTATTTGTTTATTTGAGAGAGAGAGAGAATGCACACACACGGGGTTGGGGGGAGCAGAGGGAGAGGAAGAGAAGCAGACTCCTCACTGAGCCCAGCCCTGGGGCTCAATCCCAGGACCCCGGGATCATGACCTGAGCTGAAGGCAGACACTTAACCCCGACTGAGCCACCCAGGCACCCTTCCTCTAACCATTTTTAATCAGATTATTTTTTTGCGTGATTTTGTTTGCTATTAAGTTCCATGAGTTCTTTATATATTTTGAATATTAGCCCCTTATCCGATATATGATTTGCAAATACTTTCTCTCATTCAGTAAGTTTCCTTTTCGTTTTGTTGGTGGGTGTTTTTTTTGTTTTGTTTTGTTTTGTTTGTTGCTGTGCAGAAGCATTTTAGTTTGATTGAGTCCCATTTGTGTATTTTTGCTTTTGTTGCCTTTGTTTCTCGTGTCAGATCCAAAAAATCATTGCCAAGACCAACGCCAAGGAGCTTACTGCCTATGTTTTCTTCTAGGGGGTTCATGGTTTCAGATCTTACATTCAGATCTTTGATCTGTTTTGAGTTAATTTTTGTGCATGATGTAAAATAAGGATCCACTTTTATTCTTTAGTATGTGGCTGTTTTTGTTTTCCCAACACCATTTACTGAAAACACTGTCTTTTCTTCATTCTCTATTCTTGGCTCCCTTGTCATAAATTAATTGACCACATATATTTTGGCTTATATCTGGGCTCTCTCTTTTGTTCCATTGATCTAAGTGTCTGTTTTTATGCCAATACTATACTGTTTTGATTACTGTAGCTTTGGAGTATAGTTTGAAATCAGGGAACATGAGGCCTCGAGCTTTGTTCTTTCTCAAGATTGCTTTAGCTAATGGGGGCACCCGGGTGGTTCAGTTGGTTAAGCATCTGCCTTCGGCTCAGGTCATGATTTCAGGGTCCTGGGATGGAGCCTCTGCTCAGCATGGAGTCTCCATCTCCGTCTCTGTCTGCAGCTCCCCCTGCTTGTGCTCTCTCTCTCTCTCTCTCTGTCTCTCTCTCAAATAAATAAATAAATAAATAAATAAATAAATAAATAAAATCTTTAAAAAATTATTCTGCAGACAATATATGTTTAAAAAAAGATTGTTTTGGCTATTCTGGGTCTTTTATGGTTTCATGCAGATATTAGCATTGTTTGTTCTATTGTTCAGTGGTTATAAAAAAAAACCCTATATTCTCTAAAACAAAAGAAAGCAGTGCGAAGAGTGGTATTGTTTTTCATTTTTGCCAATCTCTTTAATGTCTGGCTTAATAGAAGATAGCCAGGTTCTCCTACTTGCTTCTGCCTTCAGTTTGTTGTGATATCACATGTCACAGAGCCTCAGGGCTACTGCATATTCAAAAGAGAATAAGAGTGACAGAGGCACATCATATCTTGGTATCATTATGCAATTTATTTCATCTTGTGAATGCACTGGATGTGTCCCTGGATCCCTCCAGAGTTCTCAAACCAAACTTTGAGAACCGCTTGACTAAAGCATTAACCTAGGGCGCCTGGGTGGCTCAGTTGGTTAAGCGACTGCCTTCGGCTCAGGTCATGATCCTGGAGTCCCTGGATCGAGTCCCGCATCGGGCTCCCTGCTCAGCGGGGAGTCTGCTTCTCCCTCTGACCCTCTTCCCTCTCGTGCTGTCTCTCACTCTCTCTTTCTCAAATAAATAAATAAAATCTTTAAAAAAAATAAAAAATAAAAAATAAAGCATTAACCTAGTGTTAACCATGGACATAATGAGATATTTAGGAGTTAAAACTGATAGGATTTGGTGATGGATGGATGATATTGGGGGCTAAGGGAGAGAAGTGCCCTGGCTAATTCATAGGCTGCTGACTTGCACAGGTGGCTGTGTGGTGGAGCCATTCCCTGAGGCATGGCATTGGAAGAGGACCAGGTTTAGGGCAACAGAGAGAAAGAGATCAGGAGGGTGGTTTTTTTTTTGTTTTTTTTTTTTTGGAACTGTTATACCTGAGGAGACCCTGAGAGTTACAAATGGAGATTTTTTTTTTAAAGATTTTATTTATTTATTTGAGAGAGAGAATGAGAGACAGAGAGCACAGAGGGAAGAGGGTCAGAGGGAGAAGCAGACTCCCCGCCGAGCAGGGAGCCCAATATGGGACTCGATCCCGGGACTCCAGGATCATGACCTGAGCCGAAGGCAGTCACTCAACCAACTGAGCCACCCAGGCACCCCACAAATGGAGATTTTTTAAAATTTAAATTCAATTTAGTTAACATATAGTGTATTATTAGTTTCAGGGGTAGAATTTCGTGATTCGTCAGTCGCATAGAACACCCAGTGCTCATTCCATCACATGCCCTCCTTATGCCCACCCCCCAGTTACCCCATCCCTTCACCCACCCCCCTCCAGCAACCTTCAGTCTGTTCTCTATAGTTAAGAGTCTCTTGTGGTTTGTCTCCCTCTCTAATTTTGTCTTATTTTATTTTTCCTTCCCTTCCCCTATGTTCATCTGTTTTATTTCTGAAATCCCACATATGAGTGAAATCATATGGTATTTGTCTTTCTCTGACTGACTTATTTCGCTTAGCATAATACCCCCTAGTTCCATCCATGTCATTACAAATGGCAAGATTTCACAAATGGAGATTTCAAGCATGAATATATAACTCCGGAATGGAGACACAAATTTGGGAATTGATGGCTTATGATAGAAGAAATCACATAATGGGAGAGTACAGGATGAGAGCAGAAGAGGATCTAGGGCCAGTCTTTGAAAAATGTCAACAATTTGTGGTCTAGTAGAAAGCAATAAGCTACAGAGTTGCTAGAGAAGGAGCAGGCGGAGAGGTGGGTGGAAAACCAGAACTATGTGATGCTCAATATAAAAGGCCTTGGAAGCCAGGGGAAGAGAGCATTCAAGAGAAAGTGGTCAAGAACAAAAAAAGGCCATAAAATAGCAGACAACATCTTATCTTTTTGATTTGGTGACACAGATGTCATTGGTGATACGAGAGAGAGCTATCTGAGGGAAAATTATCAGGAGAAAAGCCAGATTGGAGCAGATTAAGCATTGATTAACAGGTGATGAAATGAAGGTAGTTGGTATAGACAACTCTTTCTTTGATTAACTTTTAATTGCATAAGTAATACAGAAATATGTTTCCCCTTTATAAAAATTAGAACATTACAGGGGCGCCTGGGTGGCTCAGTTGATTAAGCGTCTGCCTTGGGCTCAGGTCATGATCCCAGGGTCCTGGGATCGAACCCCGCATCAGGCTCCCTGCTCAGCAGGGAACCTGCTCCTCCCTCTCCCCTGGCTTGTGCTCTCTCTCCCTCACTCTCTCTCTCTCAAATAAATAAATAAAATCTTAAAAAAAGAATATTAAATATCCTTGCCTTAAATTGTCCTTTATTAAAAAAAAGAAGAAGGGCGCCTGGGTGGCTCAGTTGGTTAAGCGACTGCCTTCGGCTCAGGTCATGATCCTGGAGTCCCGGGATCGAGTCCCACATCGGGCTCTCTGCTCAGCAGGGAGTCTGCTTCTCCCTCTGACCCTCTTCCCTCTCGTGCTTTCTATCTCTCATTCTCTCTCTCTCTGACATAAATAAATAAAATCTTTAAAAAAAAAAAAAATAAATAAATAAATAAAAAAAAGAAGAAGAAGAACATTACAGAGAAGACTAAAATCCTCTGACCACTGTCACCAGTCCTGGTGTTCTCCACCTTCCGGAGGTTACCACTGTTATTTGTTTGGTGTGTCCTTCCTGGCCTTTTTCTAGGTGCTAACATGTTATAGTTATCTCTAGTATAATTTTACATGTGTGCATACATATATACACATGCATATACTTAGGTATATTTTACATGTACCTATTTTACATATAGTATAACATGATGAATAGAATGATGTACTTCAGTGTTTTAACAGCTGTGCTGTGGATATTACATACTACAAGTATATCATTGTTTATTCAGCATTCCTCTACTGATAGTCATTTCAGTTGTTTCCACTTTTTTCCCCAGTCACTAACACTTCTGCCCCCAAAAAACTGCCTTATACACACTGGCCTGGGCAGGGAAGGCAACAAGAAGGGTATGCTCATTTAAATGTAATAGACACCACTTCTCCTTTTGATATTTTCACGGAGACTACCAAACTGCCCTCCCAAATGGCTGTACCAAGTTTTCTTCCCACCGGCTGTGGGAGTCTAGCAAGAAATACTGATGGCCCACTGTCCCACACGCTCAGCTCTTTAGAGCGGTAGCCAGAAGGGGATGAAAGACCGAGGTGGGGGAGGTTCTTTTCTTTTTTTTTTTTTTAAGTAAGCTCTACACTCAACGCAGGGCTTTGAGCTCACAACCCTGAGATCAAGAGTCGAATTCTCCACTGACTGAGCCAGTCAGGCACCCCAGAGGGGATTTTCTATATGAGAAAGGCTTGTGCATGTTTTAATGGGCCAGAGAAAGTTCCAGTTGAGGAGTGGTTTAATATACACAAGAAAAGAAGAAGAATTAATGACATAAAATTCCCAAGAAAGCAGGGGAGGACATTGTCCAAAACACAGGTAGAAGAACTGGCCTTAAAGGAGAAGAGACAGGGGCGCCTGGGTGGCTCAGTTGGTTAAGCGGCTGCCTTTGGCTCAGGTCATGATCCTGGAGTCCCGGGATCGAGTCCCACATCAGGCTCCCTGCTCAGCAGGGAGTCTGCTTCTCCCTCTGACCCTCCCCCGTCTCATGCTCTCTCTCTCTATCTCATTCTCTCTCTCAAATAAATAAATAAAATCTTTAAAAAAAGGAGAAGAGACATTATTCTTCCATTGCATTGGTTCCCCAACTTGATTGTGCAGCAGAGTTGCCTGGAGAGCATGTCAAAACACAGATTGCTGCCCCTTCCTCCACCAGAGTTTGGGATTCCGTAGGTCTGGAGGTGGAGTCTGCAAATTCGCATTTCTAACAGATTCCCAGGCAGTGTCAGTGCTGCTATTGGGGGTTGAGGCTAACCACGCTGTGGGAGCCACTGTCCTACCTAGCAGGAGGAAAGGAAGATGGGATGGGTAGAGATGTGGAGATATGCATGTTTGGTAACCAGAAGATGAGGGAGTTCCCATCTACTGCCTTCCAGTTTGTCTATGAAATAAGAGTTGAGGTCAAATATTGGGGTGCCTGGGTCGCTCAGTTGGTTGAGCGACCCTCTCTTGGTCATGATCTCATGTTGTGGCATCAAGCCCCTTGTGGGGCTTCGTGCTTGGCAGGGAGTCTGCTTGGGATTCTCTCCCTCTGCCCCTCTCCCCAGTCATGAGCTCTCTCCTTCTCAAATAAATAAAACTTCAAAATAAATTTAAAAAAAAGAATTGAGGGGGGGGCGCCTGGGTGGCTCAGTCATTAAGCATCTGCCTTCAGCTCAGGTCATGGTCCCAGGGTCCTGGGATCGAGCCCTGCATCGGGCTCCCTGCTCCATGGGAAGCCTGCTTCTCCCTCTCCCACTCGCCTGCTTGTGTTCCCTCTCTGGCTGTGTCTCTCTCTGTCAAATAAATAAATAAAATCTTAAAAAAAAAAAAAAGAATTGAGGAGACTACTGGGTGGCTCAGTCGGTTAAGCGTCTGCCTTCAGCTCAGGTCATGATCCCAGTGTCCTGGGATCGAGTCCCGCATCGGGCTCCTTGTTTAGCGGTTGAGTCCGTTTCTCCCTCTCCCTCTTCCTGCCACTCCCCCTGCTTATGCTCTCTCTCTCCTCTCTCTGACAAATAAATAAATAAAATCTTAAAAAACAGAATTGTGGTCAAATACTGTTAAGTTGGGGGCGGGAGGGCAGTGATGCTGGGGTAGGAGGTTAGAGAAGAGTGGAAAAGGTTCTAAAACATGATTGCAGTATGTAGAACAGTTAATTGACTAAAGATAGGTGGTAAAATTACTGGGCAATACTGAAGTCTCACTTGAGGTCTGGGATCAGGAATTTTATAATAGACCCCATCTGCCCGATTGTGTCAGTTTTTCCGGTAGATATGGAGAAAGTGAATTACTGGTTTCACCCAAGACTGAGGTTTTGCCACCCTAGTGTCTCAAAAAGACATCTAGTAGCTCACGCCAGAAACTTGGCATCACCGTGGATTCCTCCGTCCCTCCCCATAACCAATCTGTCACAATGTTAATAGTTAACACTTAATATAGTGCTTACTCTTCTCTTGGAAATGTTATAAATGTGTTGTATATATTAAATTCATGTAATCCTGGCTCTTCCTATAAGTACTCTTATTAGCTTCATTCTGGAAATGAAGACACCAAGGTACAGAGAAATGAGTAATTTGCTCAAATTCATACAGCTTGGGGGCCTGGGTGACTCCGACATTGGGCGTCTGCCTTCGGCTCGGGTCATGATCCCAGAGGCTTGGGATCGAGACCAGCATCGTGCTCCCTGCTCAGTGGGGAGCCTGCTTCTCCCTCTCCCACTCCCCCTGCTTGTGTTCCCTCTCTCACTGTGTCTCTCTGTCAAATAAATAAAATCTTTAAAAGAAATTCATACAGCTTGGAAGTGGCAAAGCCTGGCTTCAAACCAGGCATCTCAGCACCAGAGTCTAGTTCTTAGGTAGGCTATTCTGCATTACTTCTACTTCCTAACCAGCTTTCTCATCGATCCATGTTTCTCTATCTCCACAACTACTACCCCAGCATAAGCAGTGCCCTGTCTTGCTCCGAATCCTGCGTTAAACTCCTAAGTGGTTTTCCAGTTCTGTGCCTGCCCCCTTTATAACTCATGCTCTCCTCAGCTGCCAGAGTGATCTTTCAAAAATACAAATCAGCTCAAGTTTTTCTCCTGGATTAAAGCTTCCTATTGCTCTGAGTAAAAATCCCCCAAATCTCAGGCAGGACTTGCAAGGTCCTGGGTGATCTGACACTTCCCCAGTCTTCCAACTGATGCCACTTGTCATTGGTTTCCTTAATCCCCAATGTGCCAGTCAAAGTGACTTCATTTAAGTTCTTTAAACACATCAAATTCTTTTCCTCAGCAGGGCTTTTCCACATGCTGTGGCTGCTATCTACTCTTCTTCCTACAGTTCTTCCTCCGGGTGGTTGCTTCTCATCATTGAGAACTCTCAGCTTCCACGTCTCTTCCTCAGAGAGCTCTTCCCTGGCTATTGTAAGTAGGTTTCCTCCCCTTGCACACACATACTTTTAAAAAAATTCTCTATCACTGCAATTTGTGTTCTTCATATTGGTTTTCACTTTTTATTTTCTCGTCTATTCTCTCTCTCTCTCTCTCTCTCTCTCAAACACACACACCCCAACTAAAACATAAGTTTCATGAGGGCAGGGACAAAGTCCATTTTATTCACCATTGTATACTGTAGGGGAGCAAAATGTGCCACCCCAAAATGTGTCTCTCTGGCATGTGGGTTACTTTAGGCTGATAATTTTTTTTTAAGTAAAAAATATGTCCAATGTGGGGCTTGAACTCAGGACCCTGAGATCAAGAGTCGCATGCTCTACAGACTGAGCCAGCCAGGTACCCCAGGCTGATCATTTTTGAAAAAACAGAGGATTTAGGAAGTTTTTCTTTTTGCCCCTTAACTGCCTAAAAGAATCTAGAGGACTTGCTCCAGAGAGGGGGCTATCACCGTAGGTAACTGTAGTATAACATGAACTAGGTGTAGACAGGAAAAAATTTAGCAAAGTCTGTTGGAATTCTTCTGTGTCCCACTGTTTCTGTATGGCCTGGCAAACATTTGTTTACCAAACATTTGCTCTTTTTCATCTTCTTGTGAACTGCCCGCCTTCCCTTTGAAGCCCCAGGCCCCTACCGCCTTCTCCTTAGTCTAGAATGACATACCTACTTCACTTTTCCTGACTGTCTTTGGAATCTCTCATGTTTTTTGTGGATTCCCTGTAGGTACATAATTAAATTCGATTTTCTCCTGTTAATCTGTCTCATGTCAATTTAATTCTTGGACCAGCCAGAAAAACCTTGAAGAACAGAGGAAATTTTTCCTCCCCAACAATACAGGTCCAATCTTGGTGACTAATGCACAGTAGTAGGTAGCCGATAAATATTCAGCAAGGGAATGAATTAATAAACTTGAGGCAGCTAAGGGGTAATGTGTGACAGGAAGTTGGACATGCAGGTTGAGGAGCTCAAGTGAGAGATCTGGTGTGGAAATATAAATCCAGGAGATGGAAGGGCATTTATTGTAGTGGACACTCTGGTAATGGATACAATTGCCTAAGGAGTGAGAATAGAATGAAAAGATGAGAAGGTCTAGCAACAAGACTGAAGAAACTCCAATATTTAAAGACCTATTGGAAAAGAATGAGCCCGTCAAAGACGTTTGAGAATAAATGAATGCTCTTACAGTCCAATCAATCAGTCTTTTCATTCATGCCATCGGGATTTTGTGTCACAAAGTCCTTTTGCTTCAACCTTCAAAACATATCCAGAACATAGTAACTTCTCACCACCTCCACTGCTGTCTCCTCCATCCCAGGCCCTATCACGATAGTCTTCTCATTGGTCTCCCTGCTTTCACCCTCGCTCCCTATAGCGCATCCCGAATGGAGCAGCCAATGCGATACTGTTAGGGGGTAAGACAGGTAAGCCACTCCTCTGCTCGTGGCTCACCAGTGGCTCTTGATTTCAATCCCAGTAAAAGGTGAAGGAGCAGAATTTGCCACCCCCAAATATGCCTCTTTGGCAAAAGGGTTATTTTAAGATGATTATTTTTAAGAACTCCAAACTCAGGAGACGCTCTAAAAACCCAAGTAGAAGTTGCCTTTTCGTAAGACACATTAACATTTATAAGGGACTATCCATTCGTTAGGGTGTCTCCCTCTGTGGACCAGGAAGAGGGTGACTCTAAATCTCTAGAAACTCTTATCAATGGAGAAGGTAATTACTTAAATCTGCATAACAACCTTACCCTTGTTTCCTGTACATCGCCTGCTCCCCTCCCATAATGTACTCCCCCATCCCAACATTTTTCTTTTGTTGTTAGCTGAAGATGCTACTTAAGATGATGGCTAGGGCCATTTCAGAGAGTTATTCAGATTTCCTGGGTCTTTCCCAAGCAGAATGGAGGTATACATGTTATTAAACTTGTTTTTCTCCGGTTCATCTGTCTTTTATTATGGGGTGAGGGAATGTGTCCTCAGCCAAGAATTTAGAAGGCCAGAAGGAAAATTATTTTTCCTAACAAAGGTAAAGGCTTCACCACTGTCTACTAACATCTACAGGATCTGGCTACTCTGCTACTTAGCATCCTCTCTTCCTACTCTTGTGCTCCTTCACTTGGTTTCAGCAATACTGGCCTTCTTGCTGTTCTTAGAACATGGCAGGTAGGTTTCGGTCTTTCTGGTACACTTTCCGCCCAGATATCCACAGGGTTTACTCCCTCTTTTATCTTTGCTTCAAATGTTACCTTAGTGGGCCGCCTGGGTGGCTCAGTCGGTTGGGTGTCTGCCTTCAGCTTGGGTCATGATCCCGGGGTCCTGGGATCGAGCCCCACATTGGGCTCCCGATCCTCTGGGAGCCTGCTTCTCCCTTTCCCTCTGCCTGCCACTCCCCCTGCTTGTTCTTGCTCTCTCTGTCAAATAAATAGATAAAATCTTATAAAAAAAATGTTACCTTAGTGAAGCCAATTCTGATCCACCCTTTCAATTTTGCACCCTTCCTTTCCATACTCTAGACCCTCCTTCCTTTATTTCTTGCATAGTACTTTCAACTTCAAACATACTGATTGATTGATTTCGATTGTTTATTGTCTTTCCCTCTGTAACTAAAATGTTAGCTCCAGGTCGGCAGGCACTCTTCTCTTTTTGTTTACGGATGTACTCCCAGCACCTGAAACAGTGCTGGCACAGAATAGACACCGTGTTTGAGTAAGGATGTGCTAAGTGGATAAATGAATGGATGGATGGTCTTCATGACCAGATGATAAAAGCACCTACCCATTTTTCTTCTAGTACTTCAATGGTTCTACCCTTTACATTTAAATCTTTGAGTTGGAATTTATTCCAGAGTTAAAAGTGTGGTGTGAATCCAGATTTTTCCCCCCTTCAAATGCCTAATTGTCTCGACACAATTTATTGCAAAATCCATTGTTCTCCACCCCCCCATTTGAAATGTTTCTGAAGACATACTTCAGTTCCTTTTAATCAGGTATTAAGTTTGGTAAAAACTCATTATCTCCTTCATTGTGGAGAAACGTGCAGTAGAATTAGATCTTCATCCCTTCTGCCAGTATCTATAGAGATACCAGAGCCACACTTTGGTTTACAAAGTTTTTCCTCGCTTATTGTAGCTAAGTTGGCTATCTTCTGGACAGTGGCTACTTTAAGTGGTTTGGAAAGTCTCCCCATCTGTAATCTCATGAAATTCTTCCCTCCCTTCCTTCTTCTTGCTGGACACCAGATAACAGACGTTTCTAGAACACACGGCAGAATATCTTTCTGTCGTTTGGAGAACAGGCATAACTGGATGCAGAGGGACCCTTCATATGAAAATGCAAGCCTGCGTGGAGAGCTTCAATTTACTCATCTCAGAGTGAGCCTTAATTTGATGATCAGAGTTTCTTTTTTTTTTTAAGGGTTTTTTTTTTTAATTAAGCAGAAATTATTTCTTAATCATTTAATTGCTTTTCGTTGTTGTTTGTTTTAGTAAAAAAAAAAAAGTGAACCCTTTGCAGGTAAATTGAGATTTAAGAAAAGGCTACAGTATTCATTAAATACTCGCTATGCCCCCCATCTCATACTAAGTACCATGGAGAACAAAAAGAGCTTGCAAGTCATTCAGCCAACATTTATTTGGCACTGATTATATTCCAAAGATACCTAGTGGTGAACTAATATTGCTTGACTCAGTCTATCAGCCAATCATCGAAATGGCATCTGGAAAGAATCAACCGGACCAAGGGAAAAATTATAGTAAAGCGAACGTATAACTAAATGATAATCCAAAGGAGTAAGTCGAAAGAAAGCAGCAAAGGGAAAAATCTAGAGGATCCATGAAGGGGAGGGATGGGTTTCAGAGATTACTTTTGGGCTGTGTGAGACCTGCTTCTCCCACTGTCCCTTGGCCAGATCCCTTCACACTGGGCTGGCCCACCTCCCCTCTCCAGGATATCAGCAATACCCTGCTTCTGGCTCCTCCCTCCCCCAGTATAGTTTCCAGACAGCAGCCGGGGTGATCTCTTTAAGATGGAATCTGACTACCTCAGTCCACCTCTTAAAAAGGCTCCCCTCTTCACTGCTACCTGTATCTAGTCAGTAGGCCCTCGCTCTCCAGCTTCTTCTTTTGTCCCCTCTGTCCTGACTTGCACTCTGGCTTCTTGTCCTTGGAAGTCCTGTTCCCCCCCCACACACACACACTCCTGGGCACTCATTGCAAAGACCAGACTGATCTGGTCCACACAGATGCACATTTCCCTCTTGAGACCCAAGGGGACAGGGACATTTATTGTAGAGTTGGCCTGGCTGAGTCTCAGAGCCTAGGGGAAAATCTGGTAGTGCTCTGTCTGGATTTGAGACAGAAATACAGTGCCTGCTGATCCGGGGGGAGGGGTTTCTCTTGATTCCTCCTGGGGGTGCAGACTGCTTGCTGAGCCAGGCATTTAAGTGGTTTTTGCCAACCTGGCCAATTCCCAACTATTGCCACAGCCGGTAATTTACATAACTCATACATAACTCATCCTGAAGGCAAATGGACAGGACTTTTGCTTTATTTGTCATTATTTGGCTAGGAGATAAAGGAACCAATATTCTTGCCCTACTGAGTACTATTCCCTCCAGTAATGTTACTAATTCAGAGCTGGTTCCAAGGCTCCTCGGGGTTTTTACCCATGACTTGAACATCATTTACTACCACCTGCCCAGCTTATACCATAATACACCATGGGCAGAGTAATTTTTTTTAAGGTTTTATTTATTTACTTGCCAGGGAGAGAGAGAGAGAGAGCACAAGCGGGGGGAGCAGCAGGCAGAGGGAGACGCAGACTCCCTGCTGAGCAAGGAGCCCCATGCAGGACTCCATCCCAGGACCCTGGGATCATGACCTGAGCCAAAGGCACAGGCTTCACCAACTGAGACACCCAGGCGACCCTGGGCAGAGTAATTGTAACTGTGAAGAAGGAAAGTAACAATTTTTAGTAAATCCTACCCCCACCAAGATAAACTGGTAACATTTTAGCATATTTCCTTCCAGTTGCTTCTCTCCATCTACAGATTTTCTAGTTAATAATGTGTGATCTTGGGCCTTCTTTTCCCATCGTGTTCTCTTTTTTGGTGGTCTCATTCTTTTTTTTTTTTTTTTTAAGATTTTATTTATTTATTTATTTGAGAGAGAGAGAGAGAAAGAGAGAGAGAGAGAAACAGCATGAGAGGGGAGAGGGTCAGAGGGAGAAGCAGGCTCCCCACTGAGCCAGGAGCCCGATGTGGGACTCGATCCCAGGACTCCGGGATCATGGCCTGAGCCGAAGGCAGTCGCTTAACCAACTGAGCCACCCAGGCGCCCTGGTGGTCTCATTCTTGTATTATCATTTGTAAGCGACAATTTAGCCCTGATCTCTACTCTGAGCATCAAGTTTCTCCACGTCTCCATCCCAAACTCGCTTCTCTGCAACCATTTTGGTAAGTGGCCACCACCATTTATGCCAGATACTTAGTCATCCATACTGACTTCTGTTGCCTCAATTCTGCCCCAGTCCTTTCCTGTCTGATTCATTGGCAAATTCTGTCCACACTACCTGCCACACATACCTAACAATTGTTCCTTCCTCCTCGTCTCCACAGCCACCACCCTAATTCAAGGCCCCTCTCTCTCCAGGTCTGTTCACACAACCCCAGTGGTATCCCTCCTTTCACACTTAACCCTCTGCAATCTTTTAATGGGTTCGAAGATGCTGCCTACCTCCTTGGCTCCCTCTCTTGATGCCCCTTAAATTGCTGTCACCCTGGATCTCTTTCTCTTGATCTGTGCTTTCTGCTTAGTGCTCTCTCTTCTTGAAAAGCTTTCCCATGGCTAGTTTCTTTTCTCCATTCAGATCTGATGTGACATCTAAAATCAAATTTGGTCTCCCATATATTGTCTACCAAAGCACCTAGTTTCCTTCCTCCCTGGCACTAATCACAACATGTAATTTTGTTATCTGTATTAAAATTGTTTTCGTTGGTTTTTAAATAGAGAATTTAAAATTTTTGTAATCCCCCCCAACACGAGTAGATTGGCACCGATAAAATACACAATGCCTACTTAAATTTGAGTTAAACATCAAGTAAGTTTTTTGTATATGATTTTGGGACATACACGTATGCTGAAAAAATTTATCTGAGATTCAAACTTAACTGGGCGTCCTGTATTTTTATTTGCCAAATTTGGTAGTTTTACCTTCGAAGTAAGTGCCTCCTTTCCCTTGTCTCGCTTGTTCTGGGTTGTATCCTCACAGGCAAGCCCAGAGCCTGCCTTTTATTAGTAGGTTTTCAGTAATTGTTCTATATGGAATAACTGTCTGCCGTTTTGTACTTTTTCCCCCCAAGTGACATTCATTTATCAAAATTTTCCCTATTCACTACAAATTCTTGTTGAAGATATTTTGGGAAGACATATTTTATTACCTAAACTTCTTTGTTTCCCATTTACGCAAAATTAGCATAGTTAGGAGTTATCTACCTTCATCACATTGTTTTGAGAATTAAATGAGTTAATGGGTATAAAGTTTAGCACCGCGTCCGGCCCCCTAGAATATGCAATAAATTTCAGTTCGGTATTAAATGTAGCTAGCCCCTGAACCATTTTAGCGGAAAGCAAAAACGCGGGTTTGTGGTGCACGGGTGGGGGCTGGGGGAACGGTTAGAAACAGGCGCCGGCTAGAACGCGGAGGGCCCGGGGAAAGGGGAGGGGCAAGGAGTGAATGACAGAGAAGACAGCCAATGGGGAGACTGGGAACCGCTCCCCCTCCCTTTGCGTTTCAAATTCTAAGCTCGGTTTCCATCCGGGTCCTTCAGCCTCGTTCCCGGGCAGTATAAAGTTTGCTGTCTCCTTTGTTCGCCCTCGTTGCGCAGTAGTGCTAGCGGCTTCCCTATTCCGTTCTCGGAACCGGCGGCACTCCCTCGTGCTGAGCTGCTACGAAGCCCCTGCCGGCGAGCTCGTAGGAGCTTGGAACCGTCGTCACCCCTCCGGTACGTGTTACCCTTCCTTTCGTCCGTTTCTTGTACCTTCTTGGCACGTTAGAACTTGGGATTATCTCCCTGGAGATGGGGGTGGCGGGCGCCATTTTAAGAACCGAAAGGTGCCGACCTATTTCGCTAAAGCTACGCGTCTCCGAGGAAAACAGACGTGGGGGCTCCGTTTCGTTGTGTGCCTCTCGAGAAAGTTTGGCTGTCGCCTGCGGGGGTGGTGCCGGAGGTCGCGGCTGGAACGGGACGAGGGCAGACCGCGCCACCGCGGTACCTGCATTGGGATGGCGCTGGCGCTACGGATGGGCACGTGCGCTTTTACGCGGGTCCTTGTTCATTGGCGGCCTTGGAGAGGAAGCCCTTTGAATTTTCCCAGCCACTGCTGATGGCCAAAGTTACTCCCCTGACCAGTGTAGGTTTTTCTGGGTTGAATCCAAGTGTCGCCATTTTGTGTTTTCCACGCGGTTTTTAATGACGGGTTTTAATTGGGTTCTGGTGCAGTCATGGAGTGTTGAGTGATAACGATGCGCGCTTCCACCTTCCGTTATTATGAAACGATACTGAAACCTTTTTTGTTTTTCTTCTAAAAGAACCTTTTCGGCGGGGTTGGGGGCTGGTGAAGAAGAGGAGGTAAAACTTGGCTCAAACTTTAAATTTCTGCTTAGATTGATTAGAGAATCCTAATGAGGAAAGGCAAAGTTCTTGGAAGAGGACCTGCGTCTGGCCTGTGACCTTGAATGAGGCGATACGCTTTAAAAAACCATTAGGGTAATTGGAATGTGATAATTGAATCTTTAAGAGGGAACACAAATAGGATTAAAACTAGAATTGTTTTTTCAAATGCTGAGTAGCTGTTACTTAATTAAAATTGCCAAGGTGGATTAAGGATGAAGGTGTTAGTTAAGTTGGCCTTTTTAACTAGTTTAATGTAAACTCCGGTGTCACTAAACTACTTAAATTGGTTTCCTGGTGAGGCTTAGAAAAGAATACTTTTTGGTGTCTGCAGTTTATAAGAAATGATGATTTTGTTAAAAACAAGGAAGATACACCAGTAAATATACTTGTCCTATAAGCTTGAACTTTTTATAGGGAGGTAATACTGTTCGTTTTCAACAGTGTCTCACCAGGGGGAAAAAATGGTTGAAGCAGATCGCCCAGGAAAGCTTTTCATTGGTGGCCTCAATACAGAAACAAATGAAAAAGCCCTTGAAGCAGTATTTGGCAAATATGGACGAATAGTGGAAGGTGAGTTGTCTGAAAGCATATAGGGAGCTGTTAAAATTAAAAATGTAAGCTATGATGTATTTGATTGCGTTGATCGTCTGAAATGATACGTTATTTTGTCCTCTAAGAAGTTCTGAGCTTACATTTTGTAGGCGCACTTCTGTTATTTAATTCGAACTAGAGTAACACTCTCCCCCCAACTACTTTTTTAGTTCTATTGATGAAAGATCGTGAAACCAACAAATCGAGAGGATTTGCTTTTGTCACCTTTGAGAGCCCAGCAGATGCTAAGGATGCAGCCAGAGACATGAATGGAAAGGTGAGATTGCACAATGATACTGTTCCCTAGTGCATAAGCAGTGTTAACTGAAGTCTGGTCTAGGGAAGTTCTTGAGTTGTGTTTGAATGTATACCTTTCCAGAACCCTCTAATCTTGGCCCTTTGTAATTTCCAATTTTGCAAAGTTGTGGATTATACTCTTACTAAATTGCTTCAGGTCAGAAAATTATATATGACCGTGTGTTACCTAGAATCCATAAAATGACTTGGTAACTTGGCTTTTATTTTCGGTTATCGCATCTGATAACAAGTTGTCTGGCTTTTTAAATTTTATTGACCAGCAGTGTGATGGATTCACCTTATGTTGGCTCAACTAATCAGTATTGTTCTAAAAACCTTTGAATGAAAAAATTACCCTTTATTTTATCGCTTTTCTCAGATTAATTGGTGAGCTAAATTTACCTAAAAACTTCATTTTGGAGGGCACATTGGTGTCACAATGCATAGTGAATGGATCTGCAAGATCTCTTTAAATATGGGTGCGATTAACCGTTTTGATGTTCTTTAGTCCTTAGATGGAAAAGCCATCAAAGTAGAACAGGCCACTAAACCATCATTTGAAAGTGGTAGACGTGGACCACCTCCACCTCCAAGAAGCAGAGGCCCTCCAAGAGGTCTTAGAGGCGGAAGAGGAGGAAGTGGAGGAACCAGGGGACCTCCCTCACGTGGAGGGCACATGGGTAATGACTTGAGTATACCTCAGGCTTGTTGGAGAATTTTAGGAACTGCAAACCCCACGCCAGTCTGCATTGGTTAAGTCCTGTTGTAAATTCTCCAGCTTTTGATACTGTGAACACCTCATTTACCAAAGTCCTAATGACTTAAGAGAAACATAGAAGGCATCCTAAGTTAGTATTTAAAAAAAAACCATGGTTGGGAACCTGGCTGACAACTCTTGATCACAGGGCATGAGTTTGAGTCCAATGTTGGGTTGTAGAGATTACTTAAATAATAAATGAAACCATGGGCAACAAAATTATCCAGAATTTGCAGAAAATTTTTTCTCAGAAAATTTTTGATAACGCATACTTAAGTGTATAAAAATGGAACAATTTGTATTTTTCTTTGAAGCAACTTACAGTACACTTCAGTTTTGTTAGTCTGTATAGACTCCCTTATGCTTGGTAGTCTTGGGCAAGTGTAAAAACTCACGATTCCCCAACTAAACAGAAAATGGTCATTGATACAACAAAGAAACCTCTTATTGATGCTAGAATTAACATGTTTTTCTTTTCTATTTCAATGTAGATGATGGTGGCTATTCCATGAATTTTAACATGAGTTCTTCCAGGGGACCACTTCCAGTAAAAAGAGGACCGCCACCACGAAGTGGTGGTCCTCCTCCTAAAAGATCTGCCCCTTCAGGACCAGTTCGCAGCAGCAGTGGAATGGGAGGAAGAGGTAAATGCAGGATTTATAGAACAATCTGTTATACCACTGTAACAGGATTGATAAGTGAATTTCAAAAATGCTTTTTAAAATAAAAAACTTAGGGGGGCCTGGGTGACTCAGTCTGTTAAGCTTCTGCGTTCAGCTCAGGTCATGATCCCAGTGTCCTGGGAACGAGTCCCATGTAGGGCTCCCAGCTCAGCGGGGAGCCTGCTTCTCCCTCTTCCCTTCCCTTCTGCTTGTGCTTTCTTGCTGTCTCTCTCAAAATCTTGAAGAAAATAAAAAACTTAAATGTTAAATATAAAAATGGTGCTTATGAAACTGACTCACGGACTAGAGGTGAATCTAGGTACATAAAGTTGTAAGTACTGAAAAGATCGTGAGTAGGAAATTTTAAAGAAGAAACGTCTTGATTTAGGTCCATACTGTTTGAATCCCTGCTTTTCATTGCCTGAAGGTAAATGCACATTTTAGCTTTCCATTTTGGGTATATTTTAAAAATGGGTTTTTTCCCCCTTAAGCTCCTGTGTCACGCGGAAGAGATAGTTATGGAGGCCCACCTCGACGGGAACCCCTGCCGTCTCGTAGAGATGTTTATTTGTCCCCAAGAGATGATGGATACTCTACTAAAGACAGGTAACAGACAAATGTGCTAGTTTGTCTTACTAATAATTGAGGTTGAAGGGAGAAATTTTCAAAAGTGTGAACCAAGTTAAATTTTGTTTTTGTAGCTATTCAAGCAGAGATTACCCAAGTTCTCGTGATACAAGAGATTATGCACCACCACCAAGAGATTATACTTACCGTGATTATGGTCATTCCAGTTCACGTGATGACTACCCATCGAGAGGCTATAGGTAAAGTAATACCGCTGCTTGCCACAAGCTTGCTGTAAAAAATGAAATTGCTCTGAAAATTGATGCCCTTACTAAACAAGTTTTTCTCTTGGATTTAGTGATAGAGATGGCTATGGTCGTGATCGTGACTATTCAGATCATCCAAGTGGAGGTTCCTACAGAGATTCATATGAGAGTTATGGTAAGATACTGGTTGAGGGTCTTTGAATATCACCAGCTTGAGTTTTTAGGTTCATGAGCCACTTTATTAGGCTGTGTGGTGCTTGCTTTTTAAGGGATATTTGCTTGCTTTTAAGGGGTAACTTTATCAGCTGGGCTTTTCCTAGTTTTGTGAGGGGCTTTTGTTTTTTCTGAGTTTTTTTTTTGAGGCTGTTTGCTTGCTTTGGAGGGGATTTTGCTTGCTTAAATTGGCAGCCTTATGTGTTTTCCCCCAACAGTGAAAATACAATTTAAAAATTTTATTAACAAGATCAAATGTTTACCATTGCAATATGAAGGAAAGTCTACAGTTCAAAATTGCAACTTATCACTGGAAAGTGTCTGAGTGTCTACTATAAAATAACAAGCTGTCTGGAATATCCTCTTGAAATACACACCGTCTTCAGTCTTTTCAAACAAACATTAAAACCCATCCATTTCCGTATCTCAGCAGATGAGCAAATCCCTGTTAATGGCCAGCAATGGCAGAGTTTAAAACCTCCCATTTAAGAAAGTAAACGTTTAATACAAGAATTCTGTAAATTCAGATTTAAATGTTGTATATATACAATTTATAGTGTTGCCATATTACCTGACCATTGACCCTGCAGGTAACTCACGTAGTGCTCCACCTACACGAGGGCCCCCGCCATCTTATGGTGGAAGCAGTCGCTATGATGATTACAGCAGCTCACGTGACGGATATGGTGGAAGTCGAGACAGTTACTCAAGCAGCCGAAGTGATCTCTACTCAAGTGGTCGTGATCGGGTTGGCAGACAAGAAAGAGGGCTTCCCCCTTCTATGGAAAGGGGGTACCCTCCTCCACGTGATTCCTACAGCAGTTCAAGCCGCGGAGCACCAAGAGGTGGTGGCCGTGGAGGAAGCCGATCTGATAGAGGGGGAGGCAGAAGCAGATATTAAAAACAAACAAAACTTTGGACCAAAATCCCTGTTCAAAGAAACAAACAAAAAAGTGGAACCTTTTCTGTCATAACTACCCAAGGACTACTAAAAGGAAAAATTGTGTTACTTTTTTTTTTTAAATTTCCTGTTAAGTTCCCCTTCCATAATTTTTATGTTCTTGTGAGGGAAAAAAAAGTAAAACCTGTTTAATCTTATTTGACTTTATGACATTGCTTTCAATAAGCAAATGTTAAATGTGTTAAGACTTGACTTGTGTACTAGTGTTGTAATTTTTCAAGTTAAAAGTGTCCCTAAAGGCCACTTCCTATATCTGATTTTTCCCAGTAAATGAGGCAAAGCAATTCTAAGACCTTCCACAAACATCTAGCCATCTAAAATGGAGAGGTGAATCCTTCTGCCTATACAAACAAGCTAGCTATTAGAGGGTGGTCGGGGTATGCTACTCTAGGATTTCAGAATGTCTTCAACTGAAATCTCAATGTTCTCAGTATGAAAAACCTGAGATCAGATGCTTATGTAAGGAAAGTGCTATTCACCCAGTAAACCCAAAAAAGCAAATGGATAATGCTGGCCATATTTTGCCTTTCTGACATTTCCTTGGGAATCTACAAGAACCTCCCCTTTCCCCTCCCCCAATAAGACCATTTAAGTGTGTGTTAAGCAACTACAGAATACTAAATAAAAAGTTTGGCCAAAACCAACCATGAAGCTGCAAACGGTGCTTGCTCTTACTGTTTCAAATTTTTGCAACTCTGTAGTGTCTCACTTTTAAGGAACAGCTTGATTGCAAAGGAGAAAATAGATAAGCAATGAAGTTATCTCCAACTTCTCAAAGGCTTATGACTTCTAAAAAGTGAATCTATCAGCATTCCACATCAGATTTAAAGCATCAAATGCCTGTGAAACAGCAAAGATGGTAAGCAAAGCAAACTAGTTTTTCCGTCTAAGTCGAGCTTGAACACTTACCTTCCTCATAGTACAGTGAGACATACTGTACCTCATGGCAATGGAAATGCTTTCTAGATTTAAAAAAAAAAAACTTTTGGAAAAGCAAAGTGTTCGATAGCATATTAGAAGTCCTCCAAATTTCAACACATGGATTTTTTTTTTTAAAGCATGTATGACACTTAAAGGCCTTAATAATACAGCTGTTGTTTACCAATGGCGATCTGGGGCTTGGGGAGGGGGTGTCTTTTTTTTCTTTTTTTTAAGTATTTTTGATGAAGACCTTTAAACATGCTTCATATGTTTTAACATTTTTCAAAATAGCCTTTTAGTCAATATAGGAAATGGCTTAAGTTTGGGGTTCCACTCTCTGCCCCTGTAAGCCATTGCAAACTTGACATTTAGTTGGATGCCTGACTTGTTTTTAGTTCTTTGAAACTACACTGTATGGAGAAAATCTATTGCAAGTGGTCTTTAAAAAGCAAAACCTGAGGCAGCATGACCCAGGTCCAGCCATGAAGTTGAAAAAGATGCTCTTGAATATAGTAAACTTGAAGACCTCCAACTAAAATCCTTACACTGCACTTATTCCTTCAAATAAGTTTTGTCCGTTCAACTTATGGATTTAACATGGCAGTGCACCATTGGAACAGAATGAGAATCCATAAGCCATGCAACTTAACCATTTTAAGCCATTCCAGTCCATCCCAAGCCAGTGAATCTTCCACCACTTTGAGAATTAGTAGAACATGAAATAACGTTAAGCTGCAAGTCTGAACTTGCCTTTTCTTTCTGGAAAAGAGCAGTTGTAGGCAAGTTTTGAAGATTTTCCTTTAAGAGAGATAACTAGTTACATATTTAATTTTTACAGGTTGAGGATTTTGGTCATTATGGTTGGAGTGCTGATTTATTCACACTAGATAAAGCTGGCAGCAAGAGAAATCAAATGCTAAGGTAAGTTTTAAAAGCCGTGGCCTTTATAGGTGTAAGTAATAACTTTTCCACTTTGCATACCTGTGATATTTGTAAGTTCTCTGTGAAGGGGTATAATCTTGTGGATTAGGAGGATAAAGTGCTGTAATGTGTAACACCTGGTACGTTAACTTAGCATTAGAATGTAGGGCAAAGTATTTTAAGCAGGTATATTTCCATTACTGGCTCAGTCATACAATATTAGCATTTTTTCCTATATTCTGTGTTTTCCAGCGGAGTTATTTATCCTGTAACTGGAAGTTTGTTCCTCTTAAGGTCTTTTATAATTCATATTTAAATGTATAAAGCTTGCTAATATAGTCCCCATAAGCAGTGGTTGATTGGAGCTGTACACTTCGTGTTTTGGTATGTGAACAAACTTGACTTGGCATGAGGTTTAAACTTGGCTCCCATGCATTTTGTAACGGTGCCGCCTCAGCCACAGTACAAATTGACTAAAGGGAGAACAGATGCCGCTGCATCTCAGTTCCCACTTGGAGTAGCAGTGTTACAGGTGTAATGATGACCTGGTTAATACTCAGTATTACCAAAGTGATTTCGATTGCATTTTAGAGCTTGCAATTGAAAGGCAATGTTTTTGTTGCCAGTTAAAGCAATAAAGTATGTATTTAAGAACGGGTAAGACGGGGGGAGTAATTTCTAGTATAAAAGAGTATCTTGTGATCTGATCACATGCTTTTCATTTTACAGAGTTGTTGAAGCAGAAGAATGCTGATTGTCGATAAGGCACAACAGTTGCATAAGCAGTACTCATCAGAATTGGTTTGGTGCAGGCAATAGATTTTTGCCTTCAGGGATTCCTGTGGATCTAAGGAAGGAAGGCATCAATGTTGGTTAGCACTTAACTAGGGAGTGGTAGTTACTTTAAAAAAAAAAAAAAGTAATTGACCAGATAAAGGGGAGCAGTTAAGGAAATTGGTAAGTGGAGGTAGTAAGTTCTTGTGGTTCTCTATGTGGATTTTACAGCTTTGGCTTTCCTTTTGTTAAAGTCCTGGGGACAACTCTGCAATTTAGAACTTCCTAATTATAGCTGACTGTCAGAAAGTTGAAGTAGAAAAATGAAAGGCATGAGTAACTCTATCCATTGAACTGTTTGATGTTTCAGCAAGTGGAACATTTGGTGTAGTTGATCCAGAAGTAGGGTTCAGCTATAAAACAAAGGGAGGAGTAGTGTCTGGAAACTAAAGTAACTGGAAACATAGCTGAAATGATTGAAAGCACACTTGAAAAACTGGAAACAATTGGGCCACTTGGCTTTTTTTTTTTTTTTAACTGTACTGTTTGTAAGCCTGCTTTACCCCCACCACCTGTCTTGGAAACCAGTCATGTTGGAGACTAGAGTTGATAGTATATAAAGCTAATAATGTTCTCAAAGGGACTGGATTTGAGTTGTTGGGTTAGAAGAACTAAGTACAAAAACTTGAGACTTTTTTCATAGTAAAATCAGTGCTATCATGTTTAATCTTCGCAACTGTGAGAAATAGTCCAAAAATTTGTAATCCTCATTGGACAGACAGGCTCTTCTAATCACAGACCATGATGAGGGTATTGACCAAATTTAAGTAGTTGTTGCACTTACATAGCTGTCTTCCTCAGTCCTCCTGTAATGTAAACTACTTGGGATTATGCTTCTAATACTTTTTGGCTCTGGAGATTTTATTTAGGTACCTTGAAAATAGTGTAGAACATAGAAATTAATCATAGTAAACATGAATACTAAATTCAAATTAAGCATACCTAAATGACCATTCGCTGTTTGGCAAATAGTTTACTGACCCAGCAGACTTACTCCCCCATTGGAAAAAGAATCCGTCTTGATTCTTCTGGCTTTATACTGGTTGTAAAACAGAATGATAAAGAATGTTTTGTTTAACTGGTAGTTGAATATAGAACTTAGATATTATAGATCACTTTTCTCTTTTTGGAATGTTTTGTATTTGAAACTTAATAAAACTTAACATGCATTTTTTGTGGCCCCTGGGTTCTTTTTATTTTTTTTGTAATAAGGACTTCAGGCTTTTCAATATGCTGTCCACCTGTCCCCCTCCCCCAAACTACTCATGCACTTCACTTTGAGCAGTTGCCATGGAACATAGTCAACCAAGGTGGCCTGTTTTGTGACTAGGCCCCCTTTATTAGGGGAGCTTCAGGTGTAGGTATCCAGGTAATTGAGGTGATTGCATTTAATCTTTATCCCTAAGTGGGTAAATGGGAGCAGTGACATCAAAGAACTAGAAGTTGAAAGACCAAAGATGTACTCTGGTGCTTCTGCTTAACTCTTGGGGGAAAACCGGTCCATTTTAGCTCAGTTTGGTAGTGAATCCTAATTTGGGCCTTCAGCAGTGCTGTTAAACTCAGCACCATATGAATAACGTACTTCTGTATTGACAACATTCTCTGTTCGACAACGTTCAATAACGTACTTCTGTATTGACAACATACTCTGTCGACTGTTCTATGTACATTTGACTCCTGGTATACTGTTAAAACTAAAAAGTTTAGTGACCTTTGTCCTTTATTCAAAGACAACCCTTAGAGTGCAGGGCCTGGTGGAGTCTCCGCTTCCGGTGGGGGGGGGGGTTGGGGCATGAATGAGTATCAGCATTGGAAGAGGTGGTGCAGAAAGGCATTGATTGGCTATGAGGTCCGATAGAAGGTGAAGCTGAGTTGGATTTTTTGGTGTGTTAGGTTTCCTCTGAGTGCATCTAAACATCTTGACAGGTTTAGATTTATGACATGGGCCAGAACACTGAGGTAGCCTCCATTCTAGGGGTATGCGTTATATGCATTGAATTCATCTGCACCTAAAAGTTGTATTTGGGTTATTGAGCCAGTTGAGAAGTAATCACATGGGAAAGTTAATCTGTTGAACATTAGGATGGCAGAATAAAGCCCTAGGTATTGTCCTGTAAATTTCTTAGCTCCACAGCAGTTAGTCTAGAAAAGCCAGTCCTTGTCAATTAAGTTGCACACATAAATGTGCTTCCCTAAACACACCTGTATCAATGAGCTCAGTATTTACAGATTTTGAAGATGAATATTAAACTTTGAAATGTTGAAATCGGTGTACCATGAAATTTGGCGAAACATGTACTATCAAGATAGAGAACATTGCTGTCACCAAGCAAAGTTACCTTATGACTTCTTCCTAGAAAATTCTTGCCCTGCTTTCACAAAGATGTAGACTAGTTCTGTCTCTTCTGGAGCAGCAAAATAATAAAAGTGGAGCCTTGCAAAAAAATTTTTTTTTTTTTTTTTTTTTTTTTAGCAAAATGCTTTTAAGATTCTGCCACCAGTGTATCTGTAGTTCCTTACCATTGCCAAGTGTAAGCATGGTACAGTTTACCTATTGATGGAGACCTGGGCCTTTTCCAGATCTTGGCTATTAAGAATAAAGTTGCTGTGAATGTTCTGATATGTAAGTCTGTGCATAGTTAGATGAAAACACTTCTGTTTGGAACTGCTGGATCATAGGATAGATAATTTCATAGTAAGTTGCCATTTTTCCAAAGTTGTAACATTTAACTTGCTACCCACTTGGAATTGAGGTTACTCAGTGCCCTTATCAGTACTTGGTGCTTTTAAATGTAGCCATTCTGGTGGGTACATTGTATCTCAGTTTAAATTTATGTATCTGATGAATGAGTGGCATTTCTATTTTTATTTTTTTATTTTTATTTTTTTAAAGATTTTATTTATTTGAGAGAGAGAATGAGAGATAGAGAGCACGAGAGGGAAGAGGGTCAGAGGGAGAAGCAGACTCCCTGCCAAGCAGGGAGCCCGATGCGGGACTCGATCCAGGGACTCCAGGATCATGACCTGAGCCGAAGGCAGTCGCTTAACCAACTGAGCTACCCAGGCGCCCGTGGCATTTCTATTTTTAAAAAAATACAATTTATTTATAGTGAAATGCACACAGATCTTGTGTTCAGTTTGATCAGTCTTGGAAAAGAGTTGTATAACCCATTTATCAAGAGGCAGAACATTTCCCTCTAGAAAGTTCCTATGTGCCTCTTACCAGTCAGTGTCTCTTCTCCCAGGCCCAGAGAAAATTGACCTGGTTTCTATTGTTGCAGGGTAGATGTGCATATTTTAGGACTTCATAATTAATTAAATCTTAAATCAGTGTACTTTTTTGTCTAGCTGCGTTTGGCATGTTTTTGAGATCCATGTAGTTGTATTCGTACTTTTTTGGTGCAGAGAATTCTAGTGTATAGTTTACAGTGTATATAGTCCATCTGTTTCGCTGGACATCTGGACTTCCAGTTTGGGGCTCTTATAAATAATGTTGCTATGAATATTGTCCAGTCTTGGGCATATAGTTCATTTCTTTTGGATAAAATTTGGAGTGGAATTGATGAGGTTATAGGGTAGACTGTATATGTTTAATTTTTAAACTGCTGAATAGCGTTGCGAGAGAGTGCCATTTCATGCCCTCCTAGCAATTTATGCGTGTTCTGGTTGCTTTCCAACATTGGCTGCTGTTGATCTGTTTCATTTTACCCATTTTAGTGGGTGGGTGGGGTGGAATCACATTGAGATTTTAATTTGCATTTCCCTGATGACTAATGCCGAGCACTTTTTAAAAAAATGAACTTTATTTTGGGATGATTTTAAATTTACAGAAAAGTTGCAAAGATAGCATAGAGCTCCGATATATCCTACACCCAGTTTGCCCTAATTTTAACATCTTATGTAGTTTTGTTGTATTTGTCAAAATTAAGAGATTAACATTGGTATATGTATTACAAGTCTGTTAGTTTTAACTTTGTTAGGTCTGTAATTCATTTTGAATTGATTTTTTTTGGTAAGAGTAGAATTTTTTTTTTTTTTAAATCTATCCATTCTAGTATGTGTTGAAAAGACTTCTTCCATTGAATTACTACCTCCATGTGTTTGTAGGAACCATTACCATACATTTTTATTGACGTGTCTGATCTTGATTATTGTAGCTCTATATTGTAAGCTGTCTAAAGATAACTGATTTTTTTATTCTATTTTTAAAGATTTTATTTATTTAAGAAGAGACTGAGCCAGAGACAGCACACAAGCCTGGGGGGGGAAGGGGGGAGAGGCAGAGGGAGAAGCAAGACTCTCTCCCGAGCAGGGAGCCTGGGATCATGGGATAATGACGTGAGTTGAAGGCAGATGCTTAACCAACAGAGCCACCCAGGCGCCCCAAAAGATACTGATTTTTGAAAAGTTGTTTTTTCTCCCTGTGGAGTGTTTTTTCCTCAGTTACTGTTGCTGGGTTTTTATTTTACTTCAAATTCCATCTTCTATGTTTAGAGGCTTTCTTAAGTGGAAATTTTTGGTTTTGTGCTCATGATTATAATAGATGAACTTGTTTGTAAGTTCTGAGGCCTCTTCAACTCTGAGCTTCACTGTGGGGGCTGTTTGTTGGGGAACCCCTGATACCAGCGACTTTAGGTTTTTCCTCTTGGGCTGGTCAGATTCCTCAAGGAAATCTTGGCTGCAGTCCTGCCTTTGAGGGTCTAGGGTGTATTTACTGGTTTAAGATGTGAGGTTCGGGGCCCCTGGGTGGCTCAGTCGGTGAAGGGTATGCCTTCGGTTCAGGTCATGATCCCGGGGTCCCAGGATCGAGCCCCGCATCGGATCGGGCTCCCTGCTCCGCGGGAAGCCTGTTTCTCTCTCTGCCTGCCACTCCCCCTGCTCGTGTTCCCTCTCGCTGTCTCTGTCAAATAAATAAGATGTGAGGTTGGGGTTTCACTGTGTGGGGGGAGGTGGGAGCTGATTGGCCTGGGTGCTCACACATGCTATGCTCCCCACTGCAGTGACCTCAGTGCTGCCTTAATGTAACCCACCTCCAGCTGGCTTGGCACTGCTGTTCTTTGTCTTAACACGGTGATGAGGTGGAGAAGGCTCGTTCCAGAGTGATGTTGGAGGAGGGAAAAATAGGGGGGCACAGTTAGAAATTTCTTCTGGTCTCTCTTCTGTCTGTGGTGCCTACCCCTCTTCCATTTTAGACCACTCTCTTCTGACCTCCATCCCTGCCCTAGACTCACCTTCTCTAGTCTCTAGGTGTTCCTCAGTTTCATCTAGACTATCTTGAGTTCAAATTCGACCTCCAGCATTACCAGTTGTGTGACCTGAGGCAATTTACTTTAACCTCTCCTTGTCTCACCTGTTTAATGGGGAGAAGAGTATCTGTCCTAGCATGGGCTATCTCAGAGCATGAGGATTAAATGAGTTAATAGTGCCTGGCACATGGTAAATGCTGCATAAGTAGATTTCATCATCTGTCCGTTTTCCTCTTGTGTGTCATCTTCAGGGCTGGAATTGGGGGAAGGAGCCCAGCACCTTATGTTAGAATCTTGTCAAGGACTGGAAGTCCCTATTATATGCCAAGGTTCTTCCCCCCCCCCCCCCCCCCGCCATGAGTCATAGTCCTCAGTTTTTTTTTGTTTTTTTTTTTTTGGTACGTTATGGTGATTAATCCATACAGGGCCCTTCTCATTTCATTTTCACTTTTTTTTTTTATAAAGATTTTATTTATTTGACAGAGACAGTGAGTGAGAGCAGGAACACGGGGAGTGGGAGAGGAAGAAACAGGCTTCCCGCGGAGCAGGGAGCCCAATGTGGGACTTGATCCCAGGACCCTGGGATCATGACCTGAGCCGAAGGCAGACGCTTAACGACTGAGCCACCCAGGCGCCCGTCATTTTCACATTTTTAATCCCCGCTCCCATTTACCATTTTCCCCTCCTCAGTGGCAACCATTCTTTCTTTCTTTTAAAGAGAGAGAGCAGGAGCATGGGGAGAGGGAGAAGCGGACTTGCAGCTGAGCAGGGAGCCCGACATGGCACTCGACCCAGGACCCCAAGATCATGATCTGAGCCCTAAGGCAGACAAGCTCAACCGAATGAACCACCCAGGGGCCCCTCCCCCCAGTGGCAACCATTCTAATGCATTTAATGTATATTGATGTTTTATATGCATGTATTTTTAATCCACTGAAATGCTGTATTGTGTTAAATATCTCCTGTTTTCTTGTAACGGCTCATTGTGTTTTGAAGATTTAGTCATGTTGCCAATACGTATCTGATCCATTCCTTCTAGCTATAGTATTTAATGGTGTGCATCCCCGTATTTTGCCTATCCACTCCGGTTTGGTGTGGAAGCGGTTTCTTCCTGGGTTGTAGTGTACACCTGGCTGCCTGGAGGATGCTGAGATTTGACCCTGCTTATGGGAACTCTAGTGGCAGGGGGAGGCGGTTGTGGTGGATCTTGAGAATAGAGCCCCCTTTCAGGGAGTGTGCCCCACGTGAGGTTCTCAACGTTTTTAAGCAGAGGTTTTTAAACAGAGGAAGGCTTATTTGCAGGCATTGCAGGGCAGTCTGCTTCAGCTGGTAAGGGAGATTCAGGATGACTTGGAGGTTAAAGATTGTCTGTTTCATCTGGGTCCAAACAGAAGTGTCCAGCAGGGTCTCATTCCTTATCAACCCCTGCCCTTTCGTATGAGAAACTTGAGCCTGAATTCAACTATCGTCGTTATTCGGCACCCTGTACAGTTGACTTTTCAGAACTGTCAGCCCTGTGACTATAAGAAATAAGTCATGGAAACTCTTTGATTCTCAGACTGTGATTGGAGCTGCCAGTTAATGGACTTGAGCTTGTAATTTTTTTTCTTTGTAAGCGTTCAGGTGAACACAAACCAACAGTACAGTCTTTATGGTCACCTTACTGGTACAAGGGTTAAGTACAGCAAGCTTTGGGGCTCTCAAAGCGTGTGCTTCAGTTAGCACTTTTTGATTCATTGTGATGCTCTTACATGCCATGAATTAACTACCATCCTAGTTTCCATTTGCAAGGAACACTGCACTCAAGCCCAAAGGCTTGAACAAACCGATCCTCAGATCCTGTTGGTGTGGGTTCATCTCCAGTTGTCACTTCAGTTTCTCTCTCTAGGTCAAGTCAGTATTTGGGGCCAATCAGAAGAGAAACCATGCAGTCATTTCAACAGTGAAGGTTTGATATAAAGATTTAATATGCATGGGGAAGACAAGGGATTACTAAATCAAGAAACTTTTCAAAGATTTTGACAGCACAAGCGGGGAGCAGCGGGCAGAGAGGGAGAGGCAGCCTGACGTGGGGCTCGATCCCAGGACCCCAGGATCATGACCTGAGCTGAAGGCAGACAATGACTGAGCCACGCAGGTGCCCCAGTAAGGAGAGCTCTTTAAGAATAAAAGAATACTGGGCTGTGGCCATGGTTAGAGAAGTCACTGTGGTCCCCCTCCCTAACCTGCAGAACTTACTAGAACTATTTTCTAGGGTAACGGAGAAGGTTCTTAGGGAGAGCGGTCTCTCTCACCAGAGGTACTGGGCTGTAAAAGGGACTGGGAGGCCGCCTGGGGAAGCTGCTGTGCCCAGACCACCTCTTGAGCACAGGAAGGGCCTGAGGCTGGAGGAACCTGCCCTCACTGCAGGAGCCAGGCCTGGAGGAGTTGCCCAGGCTAGAGAAGAACATCTTGTAAGAGGCTGCCAAACAAGCATACCTGGACTCGGATGCAAAACCCTTTTTCTCCATGCAGTGTCTCTCTGCCCTTCATTGACAAAACCTAATGTGCTATTGTTTTGGTGGTTTTTTTTTTTTTTTTTGAAGATTTTATTTATTTGAATACAGAGGCACAGCAAGAGAGGAAACACAAGCAGGGGGAGTGGGAGAGGGAGAAGCAGGCTTCCCGCCGAGCAGGGAGATACGGGGCTCGATCCCAGGACCCTGGGATCATGAGCTGAAGGCAGACGCTTAGCGACTGAAACACCGGGCGCCCCCCTAATGTGCTATTGTGATAGATTAAGAAATACATCTTTTGGTCTTCTCATCCCCATCTCCTGAAACAGCTCTGGAGTGATAAAGGTTAAGCATCTTCTGTTCTATTTGGGTTTTGTCCCCAGTTCCTGAAATAATTTTAGAGTGATAAAGGTGGAAAGAATGTCTCCGTTTGTTCCAAACTAGCCCCTTTCAGCCACACCCGAGTTTACGTTAATTCAGTTTACTTTTGGAAAGTCCCCAAGGATGGGGGCTGGTTGCCAGAGGAACTGACCATGTGATTGTAGAGGATTGGAACTTTCAGCTCCACCTCCTTGACCTCTGGGAAGGGAGAGGAGTGGAGGATGAGCCAAGCACCCGTGGCCAATGATTTAATCAGTCATACCTACGTGATGAAACCTTCACAGAAAAACCTAACCAAGGGGATTTGGAGAGCCTCTTGGTGGGTGAGCACGTGGAGTTGCTGGGGAGGTAGTATGCCCTGCCCGAGGCGGGCACGCATACCCTGTGTCCCTTCCGCGTACCTTGCCCTATGCATTTATTCAATTGGTCTGTTCCTGAGTTGTGTCCTGTATCATAAATGGTAAATCGTGAGTACAGCTTTTTTTCCTGAGCTCTGTGAGCTGTCCCAGAAAAGTATCAAACCCGAGGAAGGGGTGGTAGGAATCTGTTTGATAGAAGTATAGGAGGCCCAGACTTGTCCTTGGCATCTTAAGTGAGGCAGTCTTGTTGGACTGAGCCCTTATAGATGCTAACTCTAGGTAGATAGAATTGAATTGCCACCCAGCTGTTGTCAGAGAATGCATCAATGTGGGAAAAAAAACCCACGTTTGGTAGCCACAAGTACTGAAAGTAGTAGAGAGGAAACAAGTTTTCCTTTTATATACTGTTACACACCAGCTGGCAAAGGGAAAATATTTAAAGGGTTCAGATTTTCTTTTTTTAAAGATGTATTTATCGGGGTGCCTGGGTGGCTCGGTTGGGCGACTGCCTTTGGCTCAGGTCATGATCCCGGGGTCGTGGGATCGAGCCCCATGTCGGGGTCCCTTGCTCAGCGGGGTATCTGCTTCTCCCTGTCCCTCTGCCCCTCCCCCTGCTTGTGCTCGCTTGTGCTCTCTCAAATAAAGTCTTTAAAAAAAAAAGATGTGTTTGAGAGAGTGAGAAAGAGAGCACTTGCGAGCAGGGAGAGGGAGAGAATCCTGAAGCACACTCCCTGCTGAGCACGGAGCCTGCCCTGGGGCTCGTTCTCATGACCGCATCTGACACTTAACCGACTGAGCCCCCCCCAGGGCCCCCAGATTCATTTTCACAGAGCAAGCAAGATGTGAATTTGGAGCTGAGAGGCAGTAAGTCCATAATTGGTATGAAGGGTAATGCTGGCCTCATAAAATGAATTAGAAAATGTTTCCTTCTCTGTTTTCCAAAAAAGTGTGTTTAGGATTGGCATTGTCTTTAAATGTCTGATAGAATTCACTAATGAAATCTGGGCCTGGAATGCTCTCTATGGGAAGATTTTTTTTTATTGCAAATTTATTTTAAAAAGTTTAAAATTTTTTAAATTATATTTGATTCTAGTTGACACACTGTTAGTTTCAGGTATACAACTTAGTGATTGGACAAGTTTATACGTTGTGCGGTGTTCACCACAAGAATAATTGCTATTACAGTGTCATTGGCTATATTCCTTACGCTGTGCCTCTTGTACCTGTGACGGTAGTCATTCCATCCTGGAAGCCTGTAACTCCCATGCCCCTTCACCCATTTTGCACAGCCTCCCATCCTCCCCTCTGGCAGCCATCAGCTTGTTCTCTGGATTTATAGGTCTGATTCTGCTTTTTGTTTATAAATTTGGTTTTTGTTTTAGATTTAGTTTCTCGAGTAGATACAGATCCATTCAGGTTTTCTACTTCTTTTTGTGTCTCTGGTAAGCAGGATTCCAAAGTGGTTCCCCAGATTTTTCTCCCTAATAGCCAGGGCTGTGAATATGATATGTCATAGTCATGCTTGTGTTAAGTTACAAGGTAAAAGGGAGGAGCATCTGGCTGGCTCAGTCGGAAGAGCATGTGACTTGGGGTTGTGAGTTCGAGCCCCACTGTTGGGTATAGAGATCACTAAAATAAAAAGGGATTTTGCAGATATAATTAAGGTTACTAATCTGACAACTTTGAGTTAATCAAAAGGGAGATTGTCTAGGTAGGCCCAGTATAATAACATGAGCTCTTTAAAAGCAGAGAATGTTAAAAAAAAAAAAATAGAGCTTGTCTCTGGCTGGTAGCAAAAGAGGAAGTCAGAGGTTAGAGCATGAGAAGAATTGCTTGTTACTCTTGCTTGCTTGCAAATGTAAGGGAGGCTGCGTGTCAAGGAATAAAGATAGCCTCGAACCTGAGAGCAGCCCCAGGCTGACAGCCAGCAATGGAAAGGAACTAAATTCTGCCATCAGCCCAAAAGAGCTTTAAAGCAGATTCTTCCCCAGAAGGTCCAGAGAATACCCCCAGCCCAGCCTGGCCAACACCTTGATTTTAGCCTGACATGTTACACAAAGAGAACGCAGTAGGGCCTGCTTGGGCTTTCGACCCACTACCTGCTGCAGATAACCGTTTGACTCACCTCTCTTAAGTCTTTGCTCACATCTCACCCACCCACTCAATGAAGCTTACCCTGACTGTCCTATTTACTACTGCATCTGTCCACCCCATTTCACCCCATTCCCAGCATGCCTGAGCTCCATTGCCCTGCTCTAGTCCCTTCCCCCTCCATAATGCTTATTCCTTTCTGACCATGTAATTTACCTACTTATTATATCCATTGTTTATTTTTTGTCTTTCACTGTTAGAATATAATCTCCATGAGATCAGGGAACTTTGCCTGTTTTGTTTATTGATGTATCCCAAAAGCCTAAGTGAGTGCCTGCCACAGTAGGAGTTCAATAAATACGTGTTGAATGAAAAATGAATACACTTTTCTCATTTATTCTTCCAAAAATGTGTCCACCTAACACACTTTATTTTGCATATATCCCCAAATGTATTGCTTCATGGCCACCCCAAAGAAAGACACCCTAAAGTTTCATGAATAATTACATTCAACTTCCAAGTGCAAAATCTCTGGGAGCTTATTTTCATATTCTCCACTATATGGACTAAAAATGTTATGTTTATCTCCATTCTTTTTAAAAAATTTTAAACTTAAATTTTATTCTTTGAAGATTTTATTTATTAGAGACAGAGCATGAGCATGAGCAGTGGGGAGGGGCAGAGGCAGAGGGAGAAGCCGACTCCATGCTGAGCAGGGAGCCCGAGGCCAGACTCAATTTCAGGACCCTGGGATCATGAGCTGAAGGCAGATGCTTAACTGACTGAGCCACCCAGGCATCTCCATTCTTTAAGATTTTATTTATTTGACAGACAGCAAGAGCAGGAACACAAGCAGGGGGAGTGGGAGAGGGAGAAGCAGGCCTCCCGCTGAGCAGGGAACTTGGTGCGGTGCTCGATCCCGGGACCCTGGGATCATGACCCGAGCCGGAGGCAGACTCTTAACGACTGAGCCACCCAGGTGCTCCTCCATTTTTTTTTTTTTTTTTTAAAGATTTTTTAAGTCATCTCTACACCCAACGTGGAGCTCGAACTCACAACCCCAAGGCCCATGCTCCACTGACTGCGCCAGCCAGGTGCCCCTATCTCCAAATATGTAAAGTATTGGGAGGAAACGAGTATGCTAGAGCAGGGGACAAAATTAGAGTGGAATCTACAACACTTGACTTAGTAACTGGTCACAAGACCATATTGGTATTTATAATGTTCTTCCTAAAAGATCAATTTTATATTCCTTTTTATCTCAGTTAATGGTGGTATTTACTTGGTGGTATGACCTAAACCTTTATTTCTGAGGGGTAAGCCCTTGGTGATTTTACCTGTGTATGGTAGTAATCTTCTTTAACTTTTTAAAAAACATGAAAAATACTGAAGTCTACACACAGAAGAGTAAACCAAACAACTTCCACTTCTGACAATGATGGAGTAATTGGTATGAAACCTGCTTTCCAGCCATAAGCAATTGTAAAACTGGACAAACTAATGAAACAACCAGGAGGATCCATTTCCTTGCTCATTTGGGTGGTTGGCAGATATCATTTCCTTGTAGGTTATAGAGTTAATGACCATGTTACTTACAGGCTGTAAACTGGGGAATGTTCTCAGCTTCTAGAAGCTACCAGTTTTTTGGGTTATATCCCTTTTCCTCCATCTTCAAAGTCAGAAATGGCAGGTTGAGTCCTTGTCATGTTGCATCTCTCAGACCTTTTCTGCTCCCGTCTTCTATTTTTAAGGACTCGTGGTTTGATTGGGCCTATATGGGTGATCCAGAATGATCTCCCTATTTTATGTAAACTGCTTAGGAACTTTATTTTTTTTTAAAGATTTTATTCATTTATGAGAGAGAGAGAAACAGCATGAGAAGGGAGAAGGGTCAGAGGGAGAAGCAGGCTCCCCACCGAGCTGGGAGCCCGATGTGGGACGCGATCCCAGGACTCTGGGATCATGACCTGAGCCGAAGGCAGTCGCCCAACCAACTGAGCCACCCAGGCACCCCTGATTAGGAACTTTAATTCCTTCTGCAGTCTTAACTCCTCTTCTCCGTGTAACATAACATTACAGGTTCTGAGGATCAAGACATGGACATCTTTGTGGGGAGCCATTATTTAGCCTACCACACCTAAATATATTCTCTTTAACTGTAATGGAACCAAACTAGAAATCAGTAACAGAAATGCAACAGGGAAATCGATGAACATTTGGAAATAAAACTTCAGCACTGTTAAGTAATCCATGGATCAAAGAGAAAATCTCAAAGGAAATTTTTAAAATACATAGAATTGAATGAAAATATGACATATCAAAATATGTGGGACTCATCTAAGGCAGTGCTGGAAGGGAAATTTTTTGAGATATAATTTACCCTTTTGAAGTGTGAAATTCAGTGGTTTTTAGTATATTCACAGAGTTGTGCAACCATCACCACTAATTTATTTTCATCACCCCAAAAAGAAAGCCCGTAACTATTTGCAGTTACTTCCCATTCCTCCTGTCCCTCTCTCCCCTAGGCCCTAGAAATAACTAATTTACTCTCTCTTTCTGTGGGTTTGCCTATTCTTGCATGTAAATGGAACCTTAACAATATGTGTCTTTTTGTGACTGGCTGCTTTCACTTAACATGTTTTCAAGGTTCATCCATGTTGTAGCATCTATCAGTACTTCATTCCTTTTTTTTTTTTTCCCCAAACATTTTATTTATTTGTCAGAGTGAGAGCACAAGCAGGGGGAGCGGCAGGCAGAGGGAGAGGGAGAAGCAGGCTCCCCGCTGACAAGGAGCCCGATGCGGGACTCGATCCCAGGACCCTGGGATTATGACCTGAGCCGAAGGCAGACACTTAACCGTCTGAGCCACCCAGCTGTCCCAGTACTTCATTCCTTTTATTAATCAAATAATATGACATTGTTTACCCATTCAACAACTGATGGATATTTGAGTAGTTTGTACTTTTATTGGTTATCATGAATGATGCTGCTGTGAATATTCCTGTGCAGGTTTTTGTGTAAACATGTGTTTTCAATTCTCCTGGTATCGTAACTCATTTTTACCATTTTGAGTTAATACAAAATTCTTTTCCAAAGTGAAACCATTCTACAATCCCATGAAAGAGAAATTTTTTAAAAAATAGAAAAGAGGGGGGCGCCTGGGTGGCTCAGTCGTTAAATGTCTGCCTTCAGCTCAGGTCATGATCCCGGGGTCCTGGGATGGAGCCCCACATCGAGCTCCCTGCTCAGTGGGGAGCCTGCTTCTCCCTCTCCCATTCCCCCTGCTTGTGCTCTGTCAAATAAATGAATAAAATCTTAAAAAAAAAAACTAGAAAAGAGGAAAGTTCTCAAATCAATAACCTGTTTCCTTCTTTAAGCAACTAGAAAACAAAGCAAAATGAAACCAAAGAAAGCAGAAAGAAGGAGATAATAAAAATAAGGACAAAAATCACTGAAATTGAGGGGCACCTGGGTGGCTCAGTTGGTTAAACATCTGACTTGATTTTGGCTCAGGTCATGATCTCAGGGTCGTGAGAACAAGCCCCGCATCAGGTTCTGTGCTGGGCATGGAGCCTGCTTAAGATTCTCGCTCTCCCTCGCTCTCCTCACTCTCTCTTCCCCTCCCCTGCCCCTGCTCGCTCTCTCTTAAAACAATCACTGAAATTATAAACAGGAAAACAATAGAGAAATCAGTGAAACAAGAAGTGATTTTTCTAAAATAATAAAATTGATAAACCTCTAGCAAGTTAGACAAAGATAAAAAGAAGACATAAATACCAATATCAGACATCAAACTACAGAGCCTACAGACATCGGAAGGATAAAAAAACGGAGTATCAGGAACGACTTGGCACTCATAAATTTGAAAACTTAGAATTCCTCCAAACCACAAGGTACCTGTGATGGTTAATTTTATGTGTCAACTTGACTGGGCTATGGGGTGCCCGGATAAGTAATCCAACATTATTAGTGGGAATGTCTGGGGGTGGTTCATGGAGCTGCTTTGCTTGCACATGCAGAGAGCTGGCAATGCCTGTGAGTTGACGTTCATCCTTACACAGTCCTGTTCGTCCTCACCTGCAAGCCATGGACAGTCTTTACACCATGACTGGCCGATGTGGGAGTAGGAAAGGTTGGTTCCTTTGGCTCAAGTAGAGACAAACTCTGAGGCATAATTTATGCTCAGAGTCCCCCTGGTGGATCATGCTGAAGCAATCCTCCACAGGGATATTGCCAGAAATTATACACTTGTTTAGCTTCTTCCTGTTTCCTGTTAAGCTTCCTCCATTCTCTTACCAGGTTCTGCTGGGAACACTTCAAGTCAATCGCTTGTATATGGGGGTGCCTGGGTGGCTCAGTCGGTTAAGTGTCTCACTTTGGCTCCGGTCATGATCTCAGGGTTATGAGATTGAACCCCGGGTTGGGCTCTGTGCTCAGCGGGGAGTCTGCTTAAGATTCTGTCCCTCTCCTGCCTCTCTCCACCGTGCTCTTTCTCTGTTAATCTATTTTTAAAAATTCCATGTACATGAGTTCTCATCTCAACATCTGCTTCTGGAGAACCCACCCTGAGACAAGGGGGGTTACTTCTTATTCCCCCAGTTTTCAGGTAGAGGGACATTTATTAAAGTAACACTTCTCTGTGTCCTTCACTTACTTTCCTCCCTGGGAGGAGGAGTGACATGCTGAATTGTGAGTTTGGAACTAGGAACTTGGTATATATTGATAGATCAGATGTTCTGTGAACCCATAGATAGTGGTGTTGGCTGAGGCCTTCCTTGTGGGCGGTTAAGGCAAATCCATACTTGACATATGTGTCAGTCTCTGCCAGAATGAACCACTGACCTTTCCAAAGGGAAGGGGTCAAAATATTTTGACACCAAGTCAGTGGTTGCTATCCTCAAGGGATGGTGCCACATTGGGGATTTAGTGTTGGTCTCTGTTGCTGGAAGGTCAGATATTTGGCCACGGCAATATGTAGATCAGTCTTGGCAAGAGGAAGACCATGCTACTGGGCCCATGCATAGCCTCCATCTCTGTCACCGTGGCTGATATCAGCTGGCCAGGTCGTCCTGTCTCCTTGGTCATTTAGTGCTGCTTCTGCTTTCTGGTGGGTGTTAACATGAAAAGACAAAAATCTTCATGTTGTGCCATTCCTCTAAGTCCACCCACATGCCTCTTCCACAGACCTCCTCGACCCCAATCTCTCCATCTTTCCATTCCAAGCCCCTGACCAGCCAACCAAACCATCCACTGTGCCCATGAACCAATATATGTTATAACCCCAGGACACTTCTTCCACACAAAGTGGATGACCAACAGTACCACCAAAAGCTCTGCCCATGTCTTTCATAGAAATCCTTGAGTGTGGCCAGAGGGAAGCACCTACACATTTTCAGCTTGAACCCAAACTGAACCTACCCATCCACGAACCAAGTTTGAGTTCTTTCCTTTTATGTCAGATGGTCATAAGGGATGCTCCCCCTTCTGTATGCCTATAGGTGTGAGTTGAAGGAGAGGTACCAGTACAAGAGTGGTGGATGACCTACGTGTCTGGATTACCTGTTCCCGCAGCTTACTTGTGCCCCCTGGGCCTGCCTGAGCCTAATTCTGCTGCATGTACCACTTTATCTTAAAATGGATTGCTGCTGGGCCTGTGCAAACTTACGACTGGGTAGATCTGACAGAACCCAGCTCGTGATGGGTAGTTCTGGGGATATGATGTCACTTGATGTCCCAAGGTCAGTGCTCAAATCTCTACCAGGACCCATAGCATGTCAAGAGCTCCTTTTCAAATGATAGTTCTCTGCTTCCAGAGAACTGGCATGGCCTTGCTCCAGAACCCTAAGGATCTGCACTGCACTGCTCCATTTTGGGCTTGTCAGCACTTTTTTCTTCAAGATTTATTTATTTATTTGAGAGAAAGAAAGCAAGCAAGCACACATGAGCTGGGGGAGGGGCAGAGGAAGAGGGAGAGAGAATCCCAAGCAGATTCTGTGCTGAGCGTGGAGCCTGATTCGGGGCTTGATCCCATGACCCTGAGCTGAGATCATGACCCAAGCCGAAACCAAGAGTCGGTTGCCCAACTGACTGTGCACCCAGGTGCCCCAGCACTTTTTTTTTTTTTAACCACAGAGATATTTTAGGGTGCCTGGCTGGCTCAGTCGGAAGAGCATGTGACTTTTGAGTTCAAGCTCCACGTTGGGTGTGGAGATTACACACACACACAAAAACCAAAACTATAAAAAAAAAAACCCACAGATACCTCTAGTCTTACAGAGCTTTCTGGATCATCTGACCCAAGTGGCAGATTTGCATTTACTACAGCTTGAACTTGCTACAGAGCCCTTTCATGCACTGGGCCTCATTCAAGACTAGTAGCCTTCTAGTTCGTTCAATAAATGGACCAGTGCAGTATTCCCAATGGTGGAACATGTTTCTTCCAGACCCGAAGAGGTCCACTTTTATACCCTTTCTTAGAGGGAGGAGTTTCAAAGTTCAAAAATCACCTTGGAGCAAATGTCTCAGCCTTTCCCAGACCCAGATTTCTAAAAACTTCACAAATGTGGCTTATCAGTGAGTCTTTGTAAGGTTTATCTCTGCTTCTCTAGAGTGCATATGTCTTAGGGCATCCAGGGTACTTTTGCTTTTCACTCATCAGGTCTAATTAACATACCATCAATATGATGGACCCATATGATCTATGAAATAGTCCCAATTACTTTTACTGGGCTGGATGTGGTATCTTTACTGGAGCAGATTAACACAGCCTCTGGCAGGTGGCAGGTGGCTACAGATTTCGGGAAATAAGTTCTTTCGTGCCCATCTGGAAGAAAAATCAAAAACAGTTTCCATCCTCATGGAACAGACACCAATACAGATTCACAGTCTTACCCCAGGGCTATGTTATCTCTCCTGTTCTCCCTCATAATATAGCACTAAGGTACCTAAACCATCTGGCTATTATTGGGCAGGTGCCAGACTAATTAAATGGGGATACGATGGGGGACCATGACTCTTGCACCATTTAATGTTTTGAGGATGACACTAATTTTTGCCATCCCCAGCACCCCTGCCCAGGGATGTGATGTTGTTTTTTATTTACTACATTGGTCACTGGAGGATTTTTTTGTGGGAGGGGGAAGGGTTTCAGGGGCTTCCGCAGGGCCTTTCCTATTACAGTAGCTCTTACTGTGTAGGTCAAGGAACTGATACAAGGATTGCTAATCTGCTCATATATTCCTTCCAGCTCTTCATCTGGGAGCCGTGTAGATGACTGCTGTACCCACTCTGAGATCTGAGCCAATATTCCTTATCTCGTTATTACCTGGCCCCCATAAACCCCTCTCTAACAGGGTAGCTGCAATAACACCGTGGGCTTGGCATCAGTGTCTATTTCACTTCCTGGTTGCGCTACACCTCAAAAGTTCTGTGTATTCCCCTTTCCCTGGCTAGCTGAGTAAGTGGTCAGACAGGCTTTTGGAGAAAGGCCTGGGGAAATCACTACTGATATATTTGTCATGTCGTAGGGTGCTTCCTCACAGGAACCTGGCCTCTCCTTTATTTTATGGGTTCTGGGGTCTGCGAACTGGCTTCATTCTGGAAAGGGGTTGTGATCTTTCCACTGGGACAGTTGACTTCTGTGTTAGTCTGTTTGGGCTGCTGGAACAAAACACCAGAGACTGGGGGGCTTATAAACTCAACATTTATTCCTCCATGATCCACGTGGAGGTGCCACGTGATGCCACGATCAAGGTGATGGCAGATTCTGTGTCTTTTGTGAATCTGCTTCCTGGGTCATGGACAGCCAAGCCATCTTTTTACTGTAACTTCACATGACACAAGGGGTGAGGGAACTCTCTGGGGCTTCTTTTATAAGGGCACTAATCCCACTCATGAGGGCTCCACCTTCATGATCTCATCACCTCCCTAAGGCCCCATCTCCAAATTCCCTCACATTGGGGGTTAGGTTTCAACATATGAATTTTGAGGGGGATGCAGCCAACTATAGCCACCTCAGACTTCTGCTTATTGAATTTTTATTAAATATATAAATATTTATACATATATAAAGCAATACCCTTATTGGCTCTTCTTATATCTTGCCCATAGGACACAATGTTTTATGAGTCATCTCATTAGATAACCTGTGGGTCAGGCATGCCTTGGTGACATTCCAACTTTACTGTACTTTATGGTAATTATACCCACCCTGCTTCTGATGGTTAAGTGCTATTACCTGGCCTCAACTACTCCAGAGTCCTAACACCCCAATTGCCACTAGGGAGCCCAGTTTTGTATTGGATCACTTATCACCAGCCCTGGCTCCCATCTCTCATGTCCCTCCCTCCCTCCCTTCCTTCCTTCCTTCCTCCCTCCCTCCCTCCCTCCCTTCCTGTTCCTATTCCTGTTCCTGTTCCTGTTCCTGTAGCAGAAGAATCCAAAACCTTGTTTGCTTTTGCTTAGGAGGGAGTCTGGTATTTATGACAAAGAATTCCTCAAGGGTTTTGAGACTCCTCTATTGTTTTTTCCTAATCATTTACAGGGAAACTTAGAGAAATTTATTCCACTAGAGGGATCTATAATTTTCAAAATGTAGATGGTTTGCTGGCAGCCTCAGAAACCAAAGAGCAATGTAAAACTGATTGATGCTTTGGCTTTCTTATACTTTCTTGCTTTACAAGGGTATAAAGCCTCACGAGACAAATTGCAGTATTGCTTATCTGAGGTAGAAGATTTAGGGCATGTGTTGCCAGCTGTGGGCCACAGAGTGTGACCATCTAGCAGTCAACCCATTTTGCAGATCAAACAGCCTACAAAAAAAAAAAATTAGACAATTTAGAGACCAGTACAATACTGTAGACAGTGGATTCCTGTTTTTGCAGAGCAGATACAACCTCTCATGAAGCAATTGCATGATCATTCTCCAGACGTTCTGGTTTGGTTTCTAGAATCTGAAGAAGGTTTGGACAACTGAAATTGATAATACCCTCTCTCCCAGCGTTGAGGAATCCAAATTTTGAAAACTCTGACCTGATTTATATGATGTTTTTGTTCAAAATGCAGATGGAGGGGCGCCTGGGTGGCTCAGTCAGTTAAGCGTCTGCCTTCGGCTCAGGTCATGATGCCAGGGTCCTGGGATCGAGTCCCGCATCGGGCTCCCTGCTCAGCGGGAAGCCTGCTTCTCCCTCTCCCTCTGCCTGCCTGTCTGCCTACTTGTGCTCTCTCTCTCTGTCAAATAAATAAATAAAATCTTAAAAACAAAAAACAAAATGCAGATGTAATAATCTTTACCAGTGGGTAATGTGCTCTGCCTAAAAGTGGCCGATGTGAGGCCTCCTCTGCTATGATGACTTATCATATGGCCTGGGAAGTTCACGTTTTGTCTGGAATTAAACCTGCTCAAGCAGACAAGTCAATACCAGTTCCTACAGCTGCAATTCTTAGTTCTGGACTTAAAACCAACGTATAAAATCCACTATTAATCAATCTATGTTTGGTGCTGGTCATGCAACAGCACAACTTAGCAAACAGTAGAGGATTTTTCTTTATCAAGCTAAAAAAATATCTCATGGAAAATATTTCATGGAAAACTGATAGCTGATTTGTTAGGGGCTTTACAGCGAAATGCTCAGCTCCTAGTAATTCATTTTACTGACTACAGCTGCAACAGTGCTGTGGAAACCTGGCAAACTCCAAATTTAGAAGCCCTATTCTTCCTACATTAAGAAACTTTTGTTATTAAAAAAAAAGTGTGAAAAATAAATAAATAATGTGTTTCACCAAAGGAAATGGGCAAATGGATTGAAACAGAAGCCAAATTTGACCGGGGTATGGGAATTACCTGACAATATTTTTTGTGCCCCAGTTAGTGTTGTATCATCAACAAAACCATCTGAATAAAAGGGCATTTTAATGGCACTTGCCTCTTTTTTTTAAAAGATTTTATTTATTTGAGAGAGAGCAAGCGAGAGAGAGCACAAGCAGGGGGGAGGGGCAGAGGGAGAAGCAGACTCCCTGCTGAGCAGGGAGCCCGATGCAGATCTTGAACCTGTCCCCGCCCCCCATCCTGGGATCATGACCTGAGCTGAAGGCAGACGCTTAACCAGCTGAGCCACCCAGGCACCCCGGCACTTGACTCTTACTATGCCTACCAAAAAGCTGGAATTATTCAAAATATATTAAAGGAGGTGTACTATTTATCAGTAGAATTATTTACAGGCCACTCCCAAGGTAAGCACCAGAGCATCTCCTTAACCAATTTTACCAGGAGCCCGGAGGCAGTTGGATTTCATAGAACTAATGCTTGCAGAAGGTAAGAGATTTTGTCTCGTTATGATATGTATGATGTTTAGATGGCCTGAAATTTTTCCCACTTCAAAAGCTGATGTTCAGGGGTGCCTGGGTGGCTCCATTGGTTCAGCGACTGCCTTCGGCTCAGGTCATGACCCTGGAGTCCCGGGATCGAGTCCCGCATCGGGCTCCCTGCTCAGCGGGGAGTCTGCTTCTCCCTCTGACCCTCTTCCCTCTCATGTGCTCTCTCTCTCTCTCTCTCTCTCTCTCATTCTCGCTCTCTCAAATGAATAAATAAATAAATAAAATCTTAAAAAAAAAGCTGACGTTCAGACAGTGGTACAGGCTCGCGTAATGCACATAACGCCCACTTTTGGGGTACTGGCTCACACTGACTAGGACAGGGGAAGTCATTTTATTTCTACTGTTGCCCAGGAATTATGCCAATGTTTGCAGGTTCCTGTAAGCCTCAGTCCTCTGGATATGCAGAGCAAATGAATCAAACTCCTTGGCTAAGATTCAGCAATCTACCAGGTTAAAGTGACCTGGAGGCTTATTAAAAATTAAAGTGAGGGGCACCTGGGTGGCTCAGATGGTTAAGCGTCTGCCTTCGGCTCAGGTCATGATCCCAGGGTCCTGGGATCGAGTCCCGCATCAGGCTCCCTACTCCTTGGGAGCCTGCTTCTCCCTCTGCCTCTCTCTCTCTCTGTCTCGCATGAATAAATAAATAAAATCTTTAAAAAAAAAATTAAAGTGAGGGCGCCTGGGTGGCTCAGTTGGTTCAGCGACTGCCTTCGGCTCAGGTCATGATCCCGGAGTCCCGGGATCGAGTCCCACATCGGGCTCCCTGCTCAGCAGGGAGTCTGCTTCTCCCTCTGACCTTCCCCCCTCTCATGCTCTCTCTCTCTCTCTCTCTCTCATTCTCTCTCTCAAATAAATAAATAAATAAATAAATAAATAAAATCTTAAAAAAAAATTAAAGTGACCCCTTTAGCAAAGCAGGGACTCTCTCCCTTTGAACTTACTTTGACAGGTCTATGAATTTGGGTCTGAGGCCAGATCCTGTGCCTGATTTAACTGAAGCTTCTCATAATCATGTTCAATACTTAAAAGGGCTTCTCTCTTTCCTAGAAACCTTGAGACTTAAGGTCACAGGACCTGGAAGGACCTGCCTGAAGAGGTCTACCCCCTCTATCAGTTGGGAAGCCTCATCTATGTGAAGATATTCCAAAGGAAAGACAGGCTGTCCAATGTCAAGTGCTGCTGATCGCCCACATGGCCAGCAAAGTAAAGGAGAAACTTAGCTGGATTCAGGCTTTCACCCCAGGAAGTCAGCGCCCCAGGAAGACTGCATTGTGGTTCCCACAAAGGACTTTTCTAGAGTAATGGATATTGATACTGAACTCAACTGAAAAAATGATAGTCTATTAAATTGATTACTATTCTCATAGGGCTACATCGGTGTCCCACTCATGGCAGTGGTTATTCCAATTACTTTAAGAATCACATTTACTCAGAACACAAGCGTTGTTACCCGCCTTTTTCTTTCTGCACTCCAAGTAATGGTTCCCACAACCACATATTCCGGTCAGCTCTACACCATGCTCTTGGTATGCACATGATCTGGGTTTACAAACCCAACATTCTGATTATCGGCACAGTACATGTGGGACCATCTTTATATTAGTAATTTTTGATTATAACAAACTAAAAGTGGTTACTACGCATCTATGTACTCAAGCTCTAAATTTCACACAGAAATCTTTTGTTGACTGGTTTGATCTGGAAGGTTGTTGTAGAAAATAGAAAAGCAAAAACACTGAATTAACAGACAAACAAAGCTGGCATCTAGAGACAGAAACTGCAGAAGTCAGATTTGATATCACGAGATTGACGTTGGGAGGTAAGTTCTCTCTAGTCCTAGTATGGGTGGATAAACAAAGATGAATGCCTGTTACATATATTCAGTTGACTGTTACAATAATACAAGTACTGATTTAGACCAATGTGAAAAATGACCCGTAGGATCGATGTGTCCTCAAGACTTAAGACATTACAGACATGTACAGTAAACACCAGAGGTTCCATCTGTACTCTGGAACTGCTGTCTCATCATAGGACTTTGAGGGGCGCCTGGGTGGCTCCGTCGGTTAAGCATCCGACTCTTGGTTTCTGCTCAGGTCGTGGTCTTATGGGTTGTAGGATCCAGCCCCACCTCAGACTCCACGCTCAGCTGGGGGTCTGCTTGAAGATTCTCTCCCTCTGCCCCCCCCCAAATAAATAAATAAATCTTTTAAAAAATAATAAGACTTTGATACTAGATGATGGCCATGGGAATCTTTGTATTTCAAATCTGAAAAAAAATTATTTGGAAAGATGGAACATTTACTGAAGGGTCTAAATTATCATGTAAATGTGATGTTGCTTATGTAATCAATGGACCTCAGGGGAAATTTATTGGCCTTAAAAGGAAAACTTTTCTTTTTAAAGAGTTTATTTATTTATTTGAGAAAGAGTGCGCGTGTGTGCGTGCGAGAGCAGGAGCACAAGCAGAGGGGAGGGGTGGAAGGAGAGGGAAAAGTAGACTCCCCGCTGAGACGGGAGCCTAATGCGGGGCTCCATCCCAGGACCCTGGGATCATGACCTGAGCTGAAGGCAGACGCTTAACCAACTGAGCCACCCACGCACCCCTCTATCACAATTTTGATGAATGCTTTGCTTTGTGTTTTTCTATGCATTTGCTTGATTTAGATGGCTACAACTTCCCCAGAGAAAGGGAAAAAAATAATGGAGATGATTAAAACAGAGCCCGACATGGGGCTCGACCCCATAACCCTGAGATTGTGACCTGAGCAGAAATCAAGAGTCGGACACTTAACTGACTGAGCCACTCAGGCGTCCCTGTTTTTTTTTTTTTTTAAGATTTTAATTTTTAAGTCATCCGTACACCCAGTGTGGGCTTGAACTCACAACCCCAAGATCAAGAGTCACATGCTCCACCAACTACGCCAGCCAGGCACCCAAGAAGTTGATTTCTATCTCGATAAAGCCAATTAGCTAACAGATATTCACGCCAATTACAAAGTAAAGTTAGGATTAGCTATGTGTGACAAATGGTGCTGTGAGGCACTCTTCCTTAAGAAGTAGGCCATCATTTATCTTCAGAACATGCATGTAATCGGTTGTATCTGCCTGGCTGTATCAAAGGGTGAGATTTCTTTCTGCCTTTGCAATCTCTTAGTAGATTACCTATGATGCACATCACATTCTGGTTTAATGTTTATTTAATAATAAAAGTGTTCTCTTTCTCTACTACCATTATGGGAATGATTTCTAGGTTTGGAGAATACCTCATTTTTTAAAAAATTGTACTTCTCCAGCTTAAGCAAAATAATGACCCCTCCCCAAGATGTCTATGTCCTAATCTCTGAGACCTGTGAATTTTTACCTTAGGTGGCAGAAGGGATTTGCAGATGTCATTAAGGGAGATGGGGAGAGGATCCTTGATTGTCCAGGTGGTTCCGATCTAACCACGTGAGTTTTTAAAAATGGAAGGGAGGGGAGAAGAGTGGGGCAGAGCTGTGATATGAGGACTCAACCTGCTGTTGCTAGCTTTGAAGATGGAGAAAGGGAGCTGAAAGCCAGGGAATGCAGGTGTCTTAGTGTGTTCTGGCTGCTATAATAAAATACCCCAGATTGGGTAGTTTATAAACAACTTCTCATAGTTCTGGAGGCTGGAAAGTCCAAGATCAATATGCCAGCGTGGTTGGGTAAAGGCCCTCCTCCTGGTTCAGAGCCAGGGCTTGCTTTTTTTTTTTTTTTTTAAGATTTTATTTATTTATTTGACAGAGAGAGAGTGAGATAGCACAAGCAGGGGGAGAGGCAGGCAGAGGGAGAGGGAGAAGCAGGCTCCCCATGGAGCAGGGAGCCTGATGCAGGGCCCATCCCAGGACCCTGGGATCATGACCTGAGCCCAAGGCAGATTCCCTGCTGAGCGATGAGCCCACCGTGGGGCTCGCTGAGGGGCTCAATCCCATGGCCATGAGATCATGAACTGAGCTGAAACCAAAAGTCAGACGCTTAACCGACTGAGCCACCCAGGCGCCCCTACCACTCTCCTTTTTAACCAGCTTAGATTCCATGGTCCACTGTTAGAATTATTTCCTTGCAAATTCCCTCACCTTTCTTCCTTCACTTTCTCTCCACCATAATCATCTGCCAAAATCCCAACCCTGGCTAAATTCAACTTTGCACTAGCGGAATGTGACCAGAGAAAACCAGAGAAAGACCAGACGTTTAACACACTGAGTCATCCAGGTGTCCCCCCCCCCTTTTTTTAAAGATTCTAAGTGGTTTCACACTATGTCCTCACTTGGTGGAAGGGATTAGAGAGCTCTCTGAGGCCTCTTTTATTTTTATTTTTTTAAGTAACCTCTGTACCCAACATGGGGCTTGAACTTACAACCCCAAATTCAAGATTCGCATGCTCCACCTACTGAGCCAGCCAGGCGCCCCACTCTGGGGTCTCTTTTATGAGACACTTATTCCATTCATGAGGGCTCCACCCTCATGACCTCTTCACTTCCCAAAGGCCCCACCTCCTACTACCATCATGTTTGAGGTGAGGATTTCAGTTGGCGAACTTTGGGGAAGGGGCGGGCACAAACATTCAGACCATAGCAGCAGATGGCCTCCAAAGGCTGGAAAAGACAAAGAAATGGATTGTCCCCAGAACTTGTCTCTAGAAAGCAGCATAGCTCTACTGACACCTTGATTTTAGCCCAGCGAGACCTATGTTGGACTTCTGACCTGTGGAACTAGAAGATAGCAAGTCTGTAAAATTGTAGCTATTTTGGTCCTGTTGCAAGGAAAAGTAATAAAGCAAGGTAGTCCCCAACAGCTAGAGCAATTCTAAGGAGGCGGCTGCATGTGTGAGCTGTTAACCCCAGCGCTCCCAGCAGCTGGAGGATGTGTGTGCTGGCCAGAAAATAGGCAAACAGCTTTGGCCATGCCAGTGAGTCTGCCTAATTCTGCGATGCAGTATAAAGGAAGCCTGTGTTTCTGGTTTGGGTTTCTTTCTGGGGGGGAGAGGTCCTTTTTGGGAATACCTTATCCCAAGGCCAAAATGTATTTTTTGTTTGTGGTATGAGTTGGTGATCTACCTCTTTTCCAAATGGGTAGCCAATTGTCTCAACATCATTTATTGAGGGGGCAATCTTTCCCTATTGATCTAAAATACTATGTCTATCATATACCAAATTCCCACATAGGCAAGAGTTGGCTTCTGGGCAGCTCTCTATTTTTTTCTACTGATTTGTTTTCACCTAATCTTGAGTCAACACCACACTTGCTTAATTATCATAGCCTTATAGTATGTCTTGGTATCTTGTGGGTAAAAATCCCTTCTTTATTTTTATTTTTAAAAATAATCTCGGCTATTTGGGGGGGTGAGATGGGTTGAATTTATCTCCTCCTCCTCCTTTTTAAAATATACAACAGCTTTATTGAGATATAATTCCTATACCATACGATTAACCCATTTAAAGTGTAAAATTCATGGTTTTTAGTATATTCACAAATACAAGCTACAATGATGTGGAAATGACAAGTAAGCAGTTGAATATATGAGTGTGAAGTTTTAGGGAGAGGCGTGAAGTAATGAAGTGAGTCCAGTCATCACTATTGTAAAGTTTTTCTCTGGTCACATTCCGCTAGTGCAAAGTTGAATTTAGCCAGGGTTGGGATTTTGGCAGATGATTATGGTGGAGGGAAAGTGAAGGAAGAAAGGTGAGGGAATTTGCAAGGAAATAATTCTAACAGTGGACCATGGAATCTAAGCTGGTTAAAAAGGAGAGTGGTAGGGGCGCCTGGGTGGCTCAGTCGGTTAAGCGTCTGACTTTTGGTTTCAGCTCAGTTCATGATCTCATGGCCATGGGATTGAGCCCCTCAGCGAGCCCCACGGTGGGCTCATCGCTCAGCAGGGAATCTGCTTGAAAGATTCTCTCCTTCTGCCCCTCCCCCCACTCGTACTCTTTCTCTCTCGCGCGCGCTCTTTCTCAAAATAAATAAATAAATAAATAAATCTTAAAAAAAAAAAAACAAGGAGAGTGGTGACAGGAGGGCAGTGATGGACCATAAAGAGGTTTTGGCTCAAGCGGATAACAAGATGGTTGGGATAGGGGTACTAGAAGAAATGATCTGGAAAACTATAAGATTGTATTTAGAGTGCTGAATGTTTGAACTTGAGATTTCAGAGCTGGTGCATTTTTGGTAATGATAGGAATTTGAATATGCTTATGAGAGTGGGTGGAGAGAGTAAAAGCCAAGATCATGGGAAATGAGAAGGTCAAGGCAGTCAGAGGCCAGTGTTGGACTGGTCATCCATATAGGTATGGAAGTTACCAAGAACTGTGGCAGTTGTCATGGTGCAAAGAAAGAGCGCAAAGCTAGCCAGATGCTGAAGACTCTTATGTTCGATGAAAAAAAAAGAGTAAGAAAGAGAACAAGATTTATGGCATGATATCATTTATGTAAAGCACACTACAAACCTTATGAGAGAACATGGATATTTAATGACATTTATCACACACACTGGAATGGGTGTCTATGAGGAGAGTTTGTGAACGAAGGAAAAGTATGAGGGGAGTCCTCATGTAGGATTATATGCATGGTAAACTGAGGAGTATGATTAATTGAACACTCTGCATCTGAAGATGAAGAAATATTTAATGAGTGTTCAGTGATAACAGCTGTGGTATAGTCTTCAATTTTTCTAAAAGATTTTATTTATTTATTTGAGAGAGAGAGTGTGTGCACACAAGTGGGGGGAGGGGAGAGGGAGAAGCAGGCTCCCCACTGAGCAGGGAGCCCAGCGTGGGGCTCGATCCCAGGACCCCGGGATCATGACCTGAGCCGAAGGCAGACGCTTCACCAACTGAGCCACCCAGGTGCCCCTATATGCTTCAATTTTAGGCATATTTAAGCATTTATTTTTAAAAAGGAGGATCATACCATATATGCTATTTTGTATTTTGCTTTTTGGATTTTTTTTTAAAGTAATCTCTATACCCAATGTGGGGCTGAAACTCAACCTCGAGATCAAGAGTCAGATGCTCTACTGGCTGAGCCAGCCAGGCCCTCCTGGACCATACAGTCTTGATAAAAGCTTTTCCACAGTCACCTCTGAAAATCTTCTACCTGTTATATATGAAGCTCCCATCATATGTGATGTCAGTTCTTTTCATATGTGATGTCAGTTCTTTGTGACCAGACTGCATCATCACCTACCACTTCACAGTATGGAATGGGGAGACCACACTGGCCATCCAAATTGGTGGTTTTCATAAGACAAGTCTTCTAGGCCTTCGAGTTGTTTTGTTTTTAAACAAAAGTTCTCACTAGTTATTACTGAACCAACCTACTAGTGCAGAAGCATAGAAACAAAGAGAACAGTCACTTCCCCAATAAAACATGACCAGCTGTCCAGATAGTGGTGATGTTTCCAGCTTGATATAGTAAGACACTAGTGACCTTGATGCAGGATAAATATGTGTGCCGTCTCGTGTGCAGCTCCTCATAGACCCAGCTGGGTTCTTGTCCAATGTCTGCCCTTCAAGAGGTACCTGATTTTATTACCAGTGTTCATCCGAATCCATTGGGGAATCGGACAATTCTGCTTTTGTTTCTTGGCCGGGAATTGCTTGATCTTGAAAGTCTTGTAAGGAGACATGGTGAGGAACAGAGTCAACCACACATGGCATGATGGTGGAGAAAGGAGAGAGCTGAATTTTCTTTCCTTGACAGATTTCCCAATATTGGTTGCCAGGTGGGTTCTGGCAAAATCTAAGGAGTAGAAAAAGCTGAAAGACGTGACCCCCAGGGTACCACAGAACGCCAGATTGTCAGCAGAATACCTCCAAAATTAATGTGCTTGTGCACTCATCCCAAGAATACCTGCTTAAACTTAACCTTAAAGGCAAAGTTAATGGCTCTATTGGGGAACTATATGATGCCTTTTCTCAAGTTGCCCCTCCAGAAGGAGAAAATCCACTTCTTGGGGAAGCAGACTATATAATACTATATGTCTTTGTATTGTTTGTCGACATCAAGGGTTTTCCATGTGTGTTGTACCTCTGGCGTTGTGAGGCCCCTGGGCATCTGTCATTTCAAGAATGTTATATAAAAAGGGGCGCCTGGGTGGCTCCGTTGGTTAAGCGACTGCCTTCGGCTCGGGTCATGATCCTGGAGTCCCGGGATGGAGTCCCGCATCGGGCTCCCTGCTCAGCGGGGAGTCTGCTTCTCCCTCTGCCCCTGCCCCCTCTCATGTGCTCTCTCTCTCTCTCTCATTCTCTCGCAAATAAATAAATAAAATCTTTAAAAAAAATCTTTAAAAAAAAAGAATGTTACATAAATGAAATCGTACAGTATGTAACTTTGGGGATTGGCTTCTTTTTCACTCAGCATTATTCCCTTGAGATCCATCCAGGTTGTCGTGTGTATCAGTAGTTTGTTCCTTTTTATTGCTGTTTAGGATTCTGTAATCTGGATACACCACAGTTTGTTTAACCATTCACCTGTTGAAGGAAGAACATTTGGGTTGTTTCTAGTTTGGGGCTGCTACAAATAAAGCTGTTATGAATGTTCATGTATAGGTTTTATTATTATTATTATTATTCAAAGACTCCATTTATTCATTTGAGAGAGAGAGTGAGAAAGAGCAAGCACAAGCCAGGTGAGGGGCAGAGGGAGAAGCAGGCTCCCCATTGAGCAGGGATCCCGATGTGGGGCTCGATCCCAGGACCCCAGGATCATGACCCTACCTGAAGGCAGATGCTTAACCAACTGAGCCACCCAGGTGCCCCCATGTATAGGTTTTGATATTTTTATTTTTTTCTGTGATAAATGCCCAAGCACGTAATTGCTGAGTTGTATGGCAAGTACAGACTACTGCAAACTACTTTCCAGAGCGGCTGTAACATTTTCCCTTCCCGCCAGCAATGTCTGAGTGATCCAGTATCTCTGCATCCTCAGCACCATTTGGTGTTGTCACTGTTTTCTATTTTAGTTCTTCTGCTATGTGTGTACTGATATCTTACTGTGGTTTTTAATTTGCATTTCCCTAGTGGCTAATGATATTGATCACCTTTTCATGTGTTTATTTACCATCCACCTATTCTATTTCATGAAATATCTGTTCATATCTTTGCCCATTTTCTATTGGATTCCTTTTTTTTTTATTGTTGAGTTTTGAGAGTTTTAAAATGCACTTTAGATAGTAGGCCTTTATCAGATACGTGGTTTGTGATATTTTCGCCCTGCTTATAGCCTGTTTTTCCCGTCCTCTTCGAGTGGGCTTTTACAGAGCTCCTATGACCGGAGCGAGGATCTGAGCGGAACCCCTCATCGCTCACACCTCATTGCAACATCACCAAATCCTCTTCCTGATGGCCACTTCAGAATCACCAACACCTTATGGCCTCCATTCTTCCTTGTTAGCACTCCTTTAGGGGAGAGAACACTTCTCCACGACAGGGAGTTCTCTTTAATTGAGTATTTTTTAAAAGATTTTATTTACTTATTTGAGAGAGTGAGCACGCATGCGCACGAGAGAGCACAAGCAGTGGGGAGCCAGGACCCTGGGATCATGACCTGAGCTGAAGGCAGATGCTTAACTGACTGAGCTATTCATGCGCCCCTATTTATTTATTTTTAAAGATTTTATTTATTAATTTGAGAGAGAGCACGAGTGGGGGAAGCTGCAGAGGGAGAGGGAGAAGCAGACTCCCCACTGAGCAGGGAACCAGAAATGGGGCTTGATCCCAGGCTCCTGGGATCATGGCCAGAGCTGAAGGCAGATGCTTAACCGACTGAGCCACCCAGGCGTCCAGATTGTGATTTTATTGTCATCAACATATATCTTCTGAACTTGTCATCATTACCCTAGGATAAGTTTCTGAAGTGACTTTGAGGAAGGACTTGAAGCATATAAAAGGTATACATCATAAAGGGAAAGATTGGTATATTTAATTATATACAAAATTTTAAATTTCTGTATAGTAGTTGTTAAGAAATATATAAAAGACAGGGGCGCCTGGGTGGCTCAGTCAGTTAAGCATCTGTCTTCGGCTCAGGTCATGATCCCGGGGTCCTGGGATCAAGCCCCACGTCAGGCTCTCCACTCAGTGGGAGCCTGCTTCTCCCTCTCCCTGCCACTCCCCCTGCTTGTACCCGCTCTCTGTCGAATAAATAAATAAAATCTTTTTTTTTTTTTAAAGAAATACATAAAAGACAAATACTAGCTAGGAAAAAATTTAAAACATATACCAAAAGGTCAATATCCTGAATATCTTATATCTTGCCCATAGGACACAATGTTTTATGAGTCATCTCATTAGATACCTGTGGGTCAGGCATGCCTTGGTGACATTCCAACTTTACTGTACTTTATGGTAATTATACCCACCCTGCTTCTGATGGTTAAGTGCTACTGCCATTAGCAGTCACTTCCAGTTTCCCCTCAACCCCTACCCCAGTGCTGGGCAACTGCTGTTCTGTTTTCTGTTTGTATGGATTTCCCTATTCTGAACATTTCATGGAAGTGGAATCATACAACATATGGTCTTTTGCGTCTGGCTTCTTTCAGTTAGTATGTTTTCAGTGTTTATCCATGATGTGGCCTGTATCAGCACTTCATTCATTTTTGTGACTGAGTAATATTTGATTGTAACACTTTATCCATTCCTCAGGTGATGAACATTGGATTGTTTTAACTTTTTGGTTATTATGACTAAGTGCTATGAATATTTGTGTACAAGTTTTTATGTGGACACATGTTTTTATTTCTCTTGGAGAGGAATTGCTGGGCCATACTGTGACTATGTTAACATTTTGAGGTACTGCAAATCTGTCTTCTATAGCAGCTGTGCTATTTGACACTGCCACCAACAATGTAGGAGAGTTCCAATTTCTCCACATCATTATCTTTTTGGGTTTTTTTTTTTGTTATTAAAATTTTTTTTTAGTAATATCTACACCCAACATGGGGCTTGAACTTATGACCCTGAGATCAAGAATCACATGCTCTTGGGGCACCTGGGTGGCTCAGTAGGTTAGGCATCTGACTCTTGGTTTCAGCTCAAGTCCAGATCTCGCAGTGAGATTGAGCCCCCTGTCAGGCTCCATGCTCAGCATGGAATCTGCTTCAGATTCTCTCTTCCCCACCGCCCCCCACCCCGCTTCAATCTCCACTGTGCTCTCTCTCTCTCTCTCTCTCTAAAATAAATAAATAAATAAAATCTTAAAAAAAGAAAAAAAAGAATCACATACTCTTCTGACTGAGCCAGCCAGGTACCTCAATATCTGTCTTTTTGATTATGGCCATCCTAATGAGTGTAAAGTGGAATCTCATTGTGGTTTTGATTTGCATTTACCTGACCGCTGATGATGTTGAGGATCTTTTCCTGAGTTTATTAGCTATTTTTATATCTTTCTTGGAGAGATGTCTACTCAGATAATTTGCCCATTTTTCGTTATTTGTCCTTTTATCATTGAGTTATAAGAGTTCTTTTTATATTCTGGATACAAGTCCCTAATTAGATATATGACTTGCAAATATTTTCTCTCCTTCTGGAGTTGTCTTTTCACTTTCTTGATGGTGTCCTTTGAAGCACAGAATTTTTAATTTTGATGAAGACCAATTTATCTATTCTTTTCTTTTGTTGCTTGTGGCCTCAGTCTGATATCTAAGAAACCATTATTGCCTAGTCCAAGTTCACATAAACAGTCATTTTGAACTATGAGGTGGGAAGCTAAAGATGGTGAAGTAGCAGGAGAGTAGAATCCTGGGTCTCTAATGAGACTGCATGCTAGCCTTGGACCGCCAAATTCTGGATTTATTTTACATGAGAGTGAGATAAAGTATCTTATTTTTGAAAATCAAGAACTTCTATTTCCTAAAATACACCACATATTACACCATGATGAAAAACAAGAGTACAAGGGGATATTCACAAACACATTGGTTTAGTATCCATAATGTATTACACACTTTTACAAATCAATAACAAAAGGACAAGCAGTGGAAAAGTAGACAATGGAAATGAGCAAGTATTTCACAGAAGGGGAAATATTCATGGCCAATTGACACATGAAAAAATGCTTTAGGGGCACCTGGGTGGCTCAGTTGGTTAAGCATCCGACTTGATTTTGGCTCAGGTCGTGATCTCAGGGTTGTGCAATTGAGCCCTGGTCAGGCTCTGCATTGGGCGTGGAGCCTGATTAAAATTCTCTCTCTCCCTCTGCTCCTCCCCCGTCCCTCTCTCTTTCCTTCTCTAAAAGATAATTTTTTAAAAATGCTTTAACCTTATTAGTAATCATAGAAAAGTAAATTTTACACCCATGAAAATAAAAATTTTAAAGTCTGAAATGGGGCATCTGGGTGGCACAGTTGGTTAAGCGACTGCCTTTGGCTCAGGTCCTGATCCCGGGGTCCTGGGATCGCGTCCCACATTGGGCTCCCTTGCTCAGCGGGGAGCCTGCCTCTCCCTCTCCCTCTGCCTGCCACTCTCCCTGCTTGTGCTGTCTGTCAAATAAATAAATAAAATCTTTAAAAAAATAAAAGTCTGAAATGTGTATTAGCTATGATATGGAGCAATGGGAAATCAGAATCTGATTTCAGGAAAGTAAAATTGCATAATCATTTTGGAAAACAATGCTTTGAAGATCCCTACAAGGTTAAGGGCTAGTTGTCACGGGAGAAACCAAACAAGCCAGCTGGAAAAATGGTAGGTTGTAGTTAGAAAATGTAATGTTTGAATTCATGATTTAGGAAGCAGAGAAATTTGTGTGATGCCAAAAAGTACAAGTTGTGACCTTGCAAGTGGTTGGCGAAAGCGGAGGAGCGTTCACAGAAGATAACGAGGCCTGTCAGTCTGGGTCCAATCAGGACAGAGAAACCACAGAGGGATTTGAACAGGAAAAGTTTAACACAATTATTAACAGGAACAGAGGATTGACTAGTACGAAGTAAGTAGAACTCTAGAAGAGTATAGGCATATAGCAGGTACAATATGAAATAACACACTGGTCACTTCCATAGAGCCGTGAGAACCTCCCCTCTTCACCTACAGCTGAGGTCCACGCCTTATTACAGAAGTTGCCATGGGGCTGAGTCAGTGGAACTCGCTGGACATCCGCCCTCTAGAACTTGCCGAAAATGTGCCCTGGGAGGGTGCTTGTTTCCCCTTCACGGGGGAGGTGTCTCACCAGAGGTACTTTGCCATAGCACCGCCCCCCCCAAAGGGTGCCAGGGGAAGCTGCTACCCACTGTGCACTGGAGGAAGCCAGTGTTGCAGAAGGGGAGCACTAAGAAAGCTGGGAGCTCGGCAAGAGCCTGTGGAGTGAGCACACAGGAAACAGGAAGTAAAACCCCTTCTTCCTGCAATGTCTACCACCAGCTACCCATAAAAGTTCATGTCATGCCAGCTGGCAAAGTAAAAATGATTTAAAGGCCCAGGTCCATTTTCACAGAGCAAGCATAAAGAGGGGCTGGAGGTAATCCATCAGTCACAAATAGGGAAGTCAAGGAACTGAGCGGACATGACCCAGATGTTGGCAGAAATTGGGGTGGAGTTGGGGCACCTGGGTGGCTCAGTTGGTTAAACCTTTGGCTCAGGTCAAGATCCCAGAGTCCTAGATGGAGCCCCACATCTAGCTCCCTGCTCAGTGGGGAGCCCGCTTCTCCCTCTGCCCCTCCCCCTGCTTATGCATGCTCTCTCTCAAGTGAATAAAATCTTTAAAGATTAAAAAGAATTTGGGGTGGAGTGGAAGGTTATAAACCAAATTGTTTCTCCAAGTGTGACCTTGGTCCCCCTTATCAGAATCAAGTGGGGTATTTATTTATTTTTATTTTATTTTATTTTTTAAAGATTTTATTTATTTATTTGGCAGAGAGAGACACAGCGAGAGAGGGAACACAAGCAGGGGGAATGGGAGAGGGGGAAGCAGGCTTCCCACGGAGCAGGGAGCCCAATGCGGGGCTCGATCCCAGGACCCCGGGATCATGACCTGAGCCGAAGGCAGACGCTTAACGACTGAGCCACCCAGGCGCCCCTCAAGTGGGGTATTTAATAATATAGATTCCTTTGCCCCATTGCAGATCTTCTGAAGTAGGGTTCTGGGGACTAGGGCTCCCAAGTCTTCATTCTTTTCTCCGCCTTCCCTCACAAGAGGTGATTATTTTTGTACATTGTTCTTTGTAAATCACGGCTTTAGGCGATGGAGTGCCTTTGAGGGTTTTTGAGCAGGAGTATTACACGATCAAAGAGGTGTTTCTGGAGAAGCAACCAAACTGTGCTCTGCCAGAGAGTCCATTAGGATGAGAGGGCGCAGGTGGGAAAGGCAGTGAGCGACGGGGCTGGGCTCAGTGGCCCAGGGTGCGTACTGCTAAGACTTGGCAGTCAAGTGAGAAACCTTTTCTCTCGCTCTTTTCTTTCTTTCTTTTCTTTTTTTTTTTTTTTTACCTTTTCTCTTTTTACTCATGCTGTCGTGGGAAGCCTGTTGCTCTTCGTATCAGTGTGACCTCTAGTCTTCCAGCGTCCCACCCTATACCCCTAGTTCATCAGCTCCTTTGTGGCGTCCCCTGCTTCCCTAGCCAGCCTCAGTTCCATGGCTAGTCATTCAGCCACATGCTTGCTACAGTCCTGGCATTCCTTAATCTCCATACTGACCCTAACTCCCAATCTTCGTACTAATAGAACTGCCTTGAGGAGGTGGCCTTGCTTTTCTGGTTTTACTTTTAGTACTTAGAGTAATTTGCTATAGCCATTGTCCAAAATGAGGCAGATTTTTATCCGGGTGACCTCAGTGGGCTTAAGCCTGTTTTGGGCTAGGCTGGGTTCCTGAAATTACTTCGGCTTTGTTCTTGATCAGAAACTGTAAGGGATACCTCAATAATACTGTCAGATTTGTTTGTCTGTAGAGTACAGTTTTGATGAGCAATTGTGAAAAATTGTCCAAATGACATAGAAAAATGTATTCAAGTAGGTCTGACTTGGGAATTGAATTTACCACCGAATGGATTTTGTATTTCTTTCTATGACATAGCTTTGGCTATGGTCAAAAGTCAATTAAAACTTTTGATTCACTATACTTATTTTGCTTCTAAGTATAATTACATCAAACCAAACATTTGGAGGTCAAATCCTTGTTATAGAACTATTGATAGACAAAACAACATGAATGAATCTCAAAACGATGATGCTGAGCAAAAGAAACCAGAGAAAGGGAAGTACCATACTCTATGCTTCCATTTATATATGATTCTAGAAAATGCAAACTAATCTACAGGGACTGAAAGCAGATTGGAAGGGAAGGGAGGGGGACAGGGTTTGAAAGGGCACAAGGACATTTTTGGGGATGATGGAAAGTTTTACCTGGATTGTGTGTGTGTGTGTGTGTGTGTGTGTGTGTGTGTGTGTGTGTGTGTGTGATTGTATTGCAGGTGTATACATATGTCAAAATTCATTAAATCGGACATCTTAAATATGTGCAATTTATTATACGTCAATTATATCTCAATAAAAGTAAAAATCATTACCAAGGAAAAGAGTTTTGATTTAAGACATAGGAGTTCATTCACTCATTCATTCAGCATTTTTAAAAAAGATTTTATTTATTTACTTGACAGAGAGAGACACAGCGCGCGAGAGAACACAAGCAGGGGGAGTGGGCAGAGGGAGAAGCAGGCTTCCCGCGGAGCAGGGAGCCCGATGCAGGGCTTGATCCCAGGACCCCTGGGATCATGACCTGAGCCAAAGGCAGACACTCAACCGATTGAGCCACGCGGGCGCCCCTCATTCAGCATTTTTAAACATCTGTGTACCTGGAGCTGCTGGGAACAGTGTTAAACAAGACGGACAAGCTGTCTACTCTAGAGAAGTTACATTCTGGTGGAGGGAACATATCAACAAGTAGTAATAGTGAAGTGTGGTAAGTGGTAGGAACAGGGCAAGAAGGGGAAGCTTTGAAAACATTCAGCAGGATTATCTAAGCTGATTATTCGGTGGTAGATGTTTAAAGCTGTGTTGAGAAGGATTCGGAAGCTTAGCAGGATCCCCGGCGTGAGGAGGGGCAGTGACTGACGGGGAGGTCCATGCATTTGCCAGTTTAAAGCTATGCTGCTCACATTAGTCTTCTCGTACGTTTCCCAATAGTATGACTCTTTCAACTGGTTGTGAAAATGTTTGAGAATAACAAGATCTCTTGTTCTAGACCAGGTTTGTTTTTTTCAGGGCAGCATTTTTAATGCAAAGTGTTTCTTGTTGGGGACGCGTCAGCTTTCCAGACTGTAGTATAGACAGAGGACAAGCGCTCTTTTGTTCTCAAAAGTTCTGGTTTCAAGTATTTTGTACCCGCTCATGGGACTGTGTCTGCGCCTTTGCTAGGGGTACTGCAGCTGGATTGTGTAGTGGAACCAGGTCCAGAAAAAGAATTGCTAAAGAATGCAAGTAAACAGGATGTCAGATGTTATCCTTAGCCTCTTTCCCTAAACACAGCGTTTTGGCTGCAAAGTAAAATGCCATTCTTCTAGCTTCTGCTTATACACGGTGATGGCTGACAGCAGGCGTGGTCTTCATGTGCTTGGCACATTATCACCAGGCAATCAAGGTGTTCTAGGAGGAATGATCACGACACACCAGCTCTGTGAGACAGGATGAGGGCATCCGGCCATTTCTCGGAAGAATTTTCCCAGCCTACCTTCCCCACGAGGCTCGGATCTGTCTGACCTAAGAGCCAGTTGGCATCTTCCTCCTGACCGGAGCCAGGTTTTCACTGGGGCTAGACTATTTATCGGCAGTGTTTTCCCAGACTGGCCCATGAGTGTCTCATTTCCAAGGTCCCCTCTGTTTTCCAAGAGCACTTGCTTCCTTCTCTCTCCTCCCTCCCCAGCATCCTCCTCACTTCCTTCCTTTACAGCTTCTTGCACTGTTGGGGTTTTTTTTGGGGGGGGGTGGTGGTGTTTGTGTGTTTCTTCTTCTTCTTCTTTTTTTAACCCTCATGAATTTGTTTTGCAGGTTTGGAAAAAGAAACCCAGCATCATCCAAGGATTTTTATTCCTTCTATTTCTTCATCTTTTAAGTGTGATCTCTGGTGGCTTTAAGATCCCGTAATTCGTGTGGGTTCCACCATTATCTAAGAAAAGTTGTCGAAACGCTTTGCTCTGCAAGCCACAGAAGAGAACTTATAAAAACGGAAGGCAGTAGCAGATGCAATTACGGATGTGGCTTAGTCCTTGCAGCTGCCCCAGGGAGCTGTGCGGTCCTCAGTGATGAATCCAGAGGAGCGAATCGTGACATGGCTTATATCCTTGGGAGTTTTAGATTCCCCCAAAAAGACCGTCTGTGACCCGGAGCAGTTCTTGAAGTCCTCACTGAAGAATGGGGTAGTGCTGTGCAAACTGATCAACAGACTTAGGCCGGGCTCTCTAGAAAAGGTAAGGGAAATGGGCAGTCTCTTTGGGATTGCTCACCACCAGAGAGCAGCAATAATGTAACCCTTGAGATGTTCTGTTGCTCAGGCCATGGGACTCGCCCCCTTGAATCTCTTCCTAAGAGTTTGGCCTTCTCTCATTGTTTTTGTTGTTTGAGAAACTCAGAAAATGAAACGTTATCCTCTCGCAGTTGGGCCCCCAGAGATAGTAAAACCGTGGTACACCGTTGGTGCCAGGGGACAAGGAGAAAACACCCGTATCGTTTGCTCCATCCAGAGATACGTGTTCTACCTCCCCATGTACCAAGGGCATATTTTGCACTTGGGGTATATATGAGTCTGCGTAATAATGGGATGATTTATGAGAGATATTGATGGTATTTTTTTTAAAGATTTTATTTATTTATTTGAGAGAGAGAGAATGGAAGAGAGAGAGCATGAGAGGGGGGAGGGTCAGAGGGTAAAGCAGACTCCCCGCTGAGCAGGGAGCCCAATGCGGGACTCGATCCCGGGACTCCGGGATCATGACCTGAGCCGAAGGCAGTGGCTTAAGCAACTGAGCCACCCAGGCGCCCCTATTGATGGTATTTATTGACAGTTTGGCTAGAATCGATGTCGATTTTCTGCTCAAAGAAATAAAATATCCTTTGAAACAGAGGCAACCAGGAGAAATAATCCAAAATGTCAGAAAAGGTTTGCTAAAACAATAGAAACCAGATATGTGTTTTGAATGCAACATGTGTTCAAAGTGAAACTAACCTTACCCTCTTTTAAAAAGCCAAAAGTTTTAATGTTGGAAAGCCATGATCACGAGGATGGGTCATTTCTAAAGTAGGCACTTTAAGGAAGTTTAAAGGTTGAATCCTACAGCTCTTAAGGTTAGCAGGGTACGTGACCGTGAGCATAACGTGAATTCTTTTGCCTTCTTGAACCAGTTTGTATTTTTATCAAGTAAATTGATTTTCTTATAAGTTTCCTTAAACTTGAAAAAAAGAAAAACAGTACTAAAGCACAGCATACAGAACTGTTCCCAAATGTAGCAAACAGTAAATGGGAGAACAGGATTTTAATAAATTATCATGGGGGAGGAGGGAGCAAAGTAATAGATTAAAAGCAAGAACCAAAGCTCAAAAAACAGTCTGGATCCAATTCGCTACCCCCGCACTTCGGCAGAAGGCTAACAAAGGGTTTGTCAGTAGATTTAGATGGTTTGGGACTGAAAGTTTGGTGACATTTGAAAGAGACCGACCGTTTAGACTGTTACATCACTTCCTCCAGTGGTTATTTCTCTTCCTGGATTGATAGCAATGTGTCCCCTGCCTTAGAAAGCCTACCTATCTAGTTATCAGAACATGAGGACTATGGTATGCTTGGCATGGGATGACAGTGTCCAAGTGACCTCTGACTGTGTTTCTCTAGTACTGTTCGGAGCCCCAAACGGAAGCTGATTGCCTCAGCAACATCAGTGACTTCCTGAAAGGATGTGCAACACTTCAAGTGCAGGTAAGCCCGCCCGGGGTGCCTCGCCCCACTGGTGAGCTGGTGAGGATGGTGCTGTACTGCAAGTCCTCGGTTGATCTTGACTGTCATACCGGGGTAGCATTGTATGGAAACCATGGTTAAGATTGGTGGTCTCCAGGGGTGGCTTGCTAGTTTGTCTTCTCCAGAAACCAGTGCCAAAAGCAAACAAACCAAACCAAATCAAAACTTAGGATGGGATTTATTCTTTTAATACAGCATCCGAGCCCTGAAAACAGGCTTTCGGTGACAGAGGTTGTATGGGGTGCTTCCCTGCTAGGGGGAACTGGCTGCTCTAGGGGGTCACCGTAACCCCCCTGAGTTGGGAAGAGAGGAAAGCATATTGTCACTTTTTCCCATTAACACTTTATGTATTTCTTTTTTTTTTTAAAGATTTTATTTATTTATTTGACAAAGAGAGACACAGCGAGAGAGGGAACACAAGCAGGGGGAGCGGGAGAGGGAGAAGCAGGCTTCCCGCGGAGCAGGGAGCCCGATGCGGGGCTTGATCCCAGGACCCTGGGACCATGACCTGAGCCCAAGGCAGATGCTTAACCTAGCCACCCAGGCACCCCCCTATTAACACTTTAGAACAGAGGCCTTGAAAAGCCCAGAGAACCTACCCCTGCGGTAGAAATTGTATATTAAATTACATTGCATTGTTTTATATTATATGGATCCTTAGAGTACGTATGGGGGTATTGCTGGAAAGGAGGTGATACTTTTGTCTGAGTGTCAAATTACTTAATTTCTCTGTTCCCGTGTGTCTATGTGTGTGTGTGTATGTGAGACATCTTTATTTGCAGAAGCAAAAGCCATGGAAACAACATCAGTATCTAGCAATAGGTGAATAGTCAAATAAATTATAGTACATTCAAATGATGCTGAAGTCTTATACATTCATTTAAAAAAGATTGTAGGTTTTTTAAAATTGAAGTATAGTTGACATATAATATTATGTTAGTTTCAGATGTACAATGTAGTGATTCGACCATTCTATACGTTACACAATGCTCACCACAATAAGTGTACCTACCATTTGTCACCATACAATGTTACTATAATATTATTTTTTTAAAGATTTATTTGGGGGTGGGAGGGACAGAGGGAGAGAGACAATCCTGAAGTAAACTCCCCTCCGAGTGCAGAGCCCAGTGGGGGGCTCGATGATGGGCTTGACATGGGGCTTGATGCCAGGACCCTGAGATCATGACCTGAGCCGAAATCAAGAGTTGGCTGCCTAACCTGACTGAGCCACCCAGCCGCCCCTACAAATTACTGACTATGTTCCCTGTGCTGTACTTCTCATCCCCGTGCCTTACTTACTTTATAACTGGAAGTCTGTGCCTCTCCGTCCCCTTCAGCTGTTCCTGCCATCCCCTCGGTCCTCTCCCCTCTGGCCACCACCAGCTTGTTCTCTGTATTTATGAGTCGGTTTCTTTTTCTTTTCTTTTCTTTTTTTTATGAGTCGGTTTCTGCTATGTTGGGTTTTGTTTTTCAGATTCCACATATGAGTGAAATCATATAGTAATGGTTTTTCTTTGTCTGATTTATTTCACTTCACATAATACCCTCTGGGTCTATCCATGTTGTCACAAATGGCAAAATTTCATTCTTTTTTTTTTTTTATGCTTGAGTGCATATATACCACATCCATCCATGTATCGATGGACACTTGGGTGGCTTCCATATCTTAGCTATTGCAAATAATGCTTTAATGAACGTATGGGTGCCTATCTTTTTAAATTCGTGTTTTTGTTTTCTTCAGGTATTTGCCTCAGTGTTTTGATCTGTAAAATGGACACAATAATTGCTACCTCATGGGGTTGTTTTAAAGGATCAAATGAGATACTACATCATAATTTAGAGCTAAGAGCTTGGACCTGAAAAACATCTATGAGTTAATGTATGTACAGTGCTCAGCAGAGAACCAGGGACATAAGAAGTATAGACTCGTTTTTAGCAGTATTTTTTGTGGAGAAGTATTAGTAGTGGGTTGATCATGGATTCTGATGCTAGATTGCTTGGGTTCAAATGCTCGGTTTTCTCTCAGGAGTAGCTTTGTGACCTTGGGCATGTTCCTTGACTGTGACTCAGTCTCCCCACCTATAAAGGGGGAATAATAGCAGCACCCATTTCATAGGATCAGTATAAGATGTCAATGAATTCATGTCCCCGGAAGAGTGCCTGGCGCCTAGTAAGTATTTCTCCAAGTCTTAGCTATTATTATCAGTAGTAATACAAGTCGCTTTGCCCCAGATAGACTTGACTTGCTTCAGAATTTTTCCTAAAGTTAACTACAGCATCAGGCTATAGTTGTCTCAGAATATTTTCTTCCAGGTGTCCCTGTTACCCACTGTTAGCTGTGTGTCTCTGCACGTGTGTGTGTGTGTGTGTGTGTGTGTCTTTTGAGGTAGGTGTAGCCTGAGACCTCTCTATATATCTTCTAGAATGATGTCTACTATGGAACAGATCATGGCATTTTCTTTTTTATTTGACAAATAAAAACGTGGTGAGGTTGCCAATGATTTCTGCGCTGTGAAGCTGCCAGAAGGTATCCTGAGCTTCTTTGCAGTTCTAAGAATACTAGATGATACAGAAACACCTCCTGGGTCTAGCACTGTGGGATAATGAGTCGTTTCACAGAAGTGGATTTTTCTGATGATAACTAATGCTTACTCCTTTAAGTACCAATGCTTAAAATATTTTCACCCACTTTGGGTACAAATCTTTCTGAAAAGTATATGCTAATTTTCATTTCTTGAATCAAGGCGCTGGGCATATTTTTGTCTCTCTTTGATCATTGAGGCTGGCCTGAACATCATAGGGATATTGGAATAAGGCGGTATCTGGCACTACGGCTAAGCACATAACTTTCTCTAGTTTGACAGACTTGGATTAGAGTCTTGGCTTGGTCAGTTACTGACTGTGGACTCCGGGAAAAGTTACTTGGCCTCTCTCTGTTTCAGTTTCCTCATCTGCGTAAAGGAGACATTAATAATATCTATTGCGTAGGATTGTTTTAAGGATCAAATGAGATAATGCACCTAAGGCATGGGACTGAAAGCTGAGCTGGGGGAACCCCGCAGCCAGGAATATTGACCATCCAGTCTCAAGCTCCCACGTAGCTAGCTAGGAGACAGACTGAGACACGAATATTTACCATTTTTAAAATTAATTTTTTTAATTGAATATATTTGACATTTGCCATGTAAGTTTAAGGTGTACAGCATGTTACTTTGCTGCTTCTATATATTGCAATATGATTGCTGTTGCAGTGGTATCTATCACGTCACATAATACTAGTACGATATTGTCTGTATTCAATATTATGCCGGACATTAGATCACTGTGGCTTATTTAGTACTCAGTGCAAGTTTGTGCCCTTAAACAATATCAATTTTTATCTCCCCATCTCCCCATCCCGTGGTAACCACCATTTTACTGTTTTTTTTTTTTTCGAGTTTGACTTTTTAAAGATTCTATTTACTTATTTGAGAGAGAGCGTGAGAGAGCGTGCATGAGAGAGAGCACAAGTAGGGGGAGGGCAGAGGGAGAGGGAGAGAGAGAATTGCAAGCAGACTCCCCGCTGAGCATGGAGCCCTTTATGCGGGCTTGATCTCAAGACCCTGAGCTCATGACCTGAGCCGAAATCAAGAGTCAGAGGCTTAACTGACTGAGCCACCCAGGCGCCCCCAGAACACACTGTTATTTTCTAAAGACAGAGTGCGGGCTTGAAAGGGTCAGTTGGGAAATGTAGAAAAATGAAACCAGAGATGGAGCAGCACAGTGACATCTTGAGTACTGGCTGTGGAGCACGACGGCCCCATTAAAGAGCAACGGCCTTCTGAACCTCTGGGTGGCCAGTGGGCCTCTCCAAGGGACCTCCATCTTTGTGTTCTCAGATGGCTGTAGTGTCCTAGGGTCTCTGGAAGACCACACAGCTAGTAACTGGTCAGGGAGGTCTGCCGAGACATCTAAGAAACAAAGCACTCTCTAAAGCACCTCCCCAACTTTGATAGTATCTTTTGAAACACAGAAGTTTTTTAAATTTGATGAAGTCAAATTGATCTATTTCTGTTGTTGTTGCTTGTGTTTTGGGTAGCATGTCGAAAAAACCATTGTCTAATGCAAGGTCGTGAAGATTTATACTTATGTTTTCTTGTAAGAGTGTTATAGTTTTAGCTCTTACATTTAGGTCTTTGAATCATTTTGAGTTAATTTTTGTGTATGGTGTGAGGTAGGAGTCCAAATTCATTCTCTCTTTTTTAAAGATTGTATTTATTTGAGAGAGAGAGAGAGAGAGAGAGAGAGAGAGAGAGAGAGAGAGAGCACAAGCGGGAGGAGGGGCAGAGGGACAAGCACACTCCCCACTGAGCGCAGAGCCCGACGTGGGGCTCAATCCCAGGACCCTGAGACCATGACCTGAGCCAAAGTCAGACGCTTAACTAACTGAGCCACCCAGGCATCTCCCAAATTCATTCTCTTAAACACTATTTTTGAAAAGACTATTCTTTTCCCCATTCAATCAATTAATGTAGCTGTGTAATAAGTTTTCAAATCAGAAAGCATGAGTTTTCCAAATTTGTTCTTCATTTTCAAAATCATTTTGGCTATTCTGGATCCCTTGTGTGCCCATATGGATTTTAGGATCAGCCTGTCCATTTCCACAAAAACAAAAAAACCCCCCAAAAAAACCCAGCTGGCATTTTGATAGGGATTGTGTTCAGTCTGTAGATGGCTTTGGGGAGTATTGCCATCCTAACAATATTAAGTCTTCTGATCCATGAACACAGGATGTCTTTCTACTTATTTGGGTCTTTTAAAATTCCATTCAACAGTGTTTTATAGTTTCTAGTGTGCACATCTTATACCTCCTTGGTTCAGTCTATTCCAAAGAATTGTATTCCTTTTGATGCTATTGTAAATGGAATTGTTTTCTTAATTTCATATTTGGATTGTTGATTGCAAGTGTATAGAAATACAATTGATGTTTTGCATATTGATCTTGTATCCTTCAACTTTGCTGAACTTTTTCATTAGTTCTAATGGTTTTTTGGATTCCTTGTGGATTTCTTGTACAAGATCATGTCATCTGTGCATAGAGATAGTTTTACTTCTTCCTTTCCAGTCTAGATGCCTTTTATTTCATTTTCTTGCCTAAGTTGCCTGGTTAGAACCTTCAGTTCAATGTTGAATCGAAGTGATTAAAGTAGACATCCTAGTGTTGTTCTTAATCTTAGGGGGAAGATTGCAGTCTTTCACCATTAAGTAGGATTGTTAGCTGTGGGTTTTTCATAGATGTCCTTTATCAGATTGAAGGATTCCCTTCTATTCCTAGTTTTTTGAGGGTTTTTTTTTTTTTTTTTGGTCATTAAAGGGTGCTGGACTTTGTCAAATGCTTTCTCTGTATCTGTTAAGATGACCATTGGTTTTCGTCCTTTATTATCTTGATATGTTATATTACTTTGATTAATTTTCATATGTTAGATCAATCTTGCATTGCTGGGATAAGTCCCAGCGGCTCATGGGGCTGTATGTGCACATAGAGGTGGATTTGTGTACATCTGTGATTATTCTTGAAGCATTTTTCTTCATAGAAATGGAATTACTGTGTCAAAATTTGATAGATATTCTCAAATCCCCTACAAAAATGCTATATGAAGCTCTGCTACCACCATAGAGTAGGAAGTGCCTTCTCCCTCATGTCCCTGGCAGCACTGGATATTATTTATCTTTCATGTTTGCTAAAATGTTGGGTGAAAATGATATTTCGTTTACCGCTGTAATTTGAGGTTCATGATTCCTAGTGAGTTTGGACATCTTCTTACCCCTTTATAGTCCACTTGTATTTCCTTTTCTGTGAACCAGCTCTATCTTTTTTATTTGTTTACAGAATGGAGAAGGCAGGGAGGACACTCAGGCCTCAAGAGAAGATCTAGAACATATGGGAAAACCCTCATATCTAGGTAGAGTGTCACTAATGTGACCAGGAAGTCCTCTGACAACCTATTTTAGCAATGGTGGTTTTATTTTCATTCTGCCTTTGAACTTGGGAGGAGGAGGGACAGATATACTTCTTCTGATCAATTGAGAGTGGCCTGGGGTGATACCTCTTTGACTACACTGTTCTGGCTACAGCCCTCGTGCTCTCCTCCTGGCCTCATCCCCAGCTGGTACTCCTGCTTCGTCCCCTGCCACCTTTAGTACCAACCCACTGCCGGGGATACCCTACTATCTCCTATTCTGCTCCTGGGCCAAGCCTACTTTTATAAAAAGATGTTTTGCTCATGAAGGATTTCACTGAATGTATATAAGGCTCAATTAGTGCTTCTCTCTCTCTCTCTCCCTCCCTTCTTTCTTTTCTCTCTCCTTCTCTTTCCAGTACCAGCTGGTATCAGTATGGCTTTTCTTTGCCCCCACCCCCTCACTGCCTCCTGTCTCCTGAGTCACTCCATCTGCCTTGTCACTGGAACAGCATGGATGCCATCCCCAAAGTGGGGCCTGTGGGATGGACGATTTGCCATTTCCCAGGGACTGCTCTGCATGAAGGCAGTTCTAGAAGGAAGGCAGATCTACTCATGACCAAGAGGCAAGGCTAAATCTCCCATAAGAGAGCTTCAGCTCCGGGAGAGCAGAAGCATCTTGGGGGAGTGAGGTCAGTAGCTGTAATGGGTATCAGTCGGGCCCTCCTTCAAGACTAAGTCCGCCACCTGTGTGAAGTCAGAGCTCCCCCCCCCCCCCCCCGCCTTCAGTTGATTCATCTGTGAAAGGAGACTAGAGTAGGGATTGGTAATGTCTAACTGTTGCATACTCTGTTTTTAACTGGCTCAAGTCCATGAGTTTCTGCTGGGCAGAGCTTTGTATATTTAGCTGCTCAATTTGTGCTAGTGGGAAGACTAAAGAGGATATCGGTAAGTTGTTTGTTTGTTTGTTTTTCTGTTGAGCAAATCTGACACTCCTAACGGAATTTCCCTGAGTTACATTGACTGACACCCAGGGCTCGGGCCATCCTAATCTTTTACCGACTGCATCGTATTTCTGTAAAAACTGGACTTCAAGTAAGGCGGTAAATATTCCCCATCTATCATGAGCCTTTTTATGCTCCTAACAGGCCCCTTTGACTTGGGTCCTGTTAGGAGAGAGCCCAGGAAGGGCATGCAGGACAGTTGGGGAAGGGACAGATGTGGAGGGCCGCCGGAGAGCGCGTCCTTTCCCGCTGTCTCGGCGGCTGGGCACAGAGCTGGCGGGGGGGGGGGGGTGCGTTCCGAGTGGCGTCGGCGAGCGGCAGGAGGGCGCGGGCCGCCAGGAAGGGCTAGTCCGCGAGGCCGGGATTCCCTCCCGGGGCTCCGGCAGTGGCCGGCGGCAGGCCGGGCGCCAGCGGGCCCCGGGCTCGGCGGTTGCAGGCGGCAGCAGCATGCGCAGTGTGGCCGCCGCCGCTCCTCCGCGGCTTCTGCCGCTGCCACGGCTACCCGGGCGGCGGCGGCGGCGGCGGCTGCCCTGCCGCTGTCACTTCCAGTTCCTACTTCGGCGATCCAGGTCCGGGTCACCGCTTCCCCGCCGCTGGCCCGGTCCCTCCAGGCCGCTCTCCCTGCCGGGCTCTGGCTCCAGGCCCGAAGGGGCCAGCGCGCGCAGCCCAGCGGGGTCCCCGGGCAGCGGCTCCCGCCCGCCCTGGCCCGGCCCGCCGCCAGCGCACCCGGCGGGCGCGTCTCCCGCAGCCCGCTCGGCGCCGCGCTCCTCCGCCCGCCGAGCCGCACGGCCCTGGAAGCAAGAACTTGAGGGCAAGAATCTGGCTTCCCTTTAGATTAAAAAAAAAAAAAAAAAAAAAAAGGCATAAAGAAAATCCTTAGGCTGGCGAGGTGGCGGGCGCGGCACGGAGTTTGGAGACGGGCGCCCCCTCCTCGCCCGCGTTCGGGAGCAAAGTTGCAGCAGCCCCTCCCCGCCCGGGCGAGCCGAGCCCAGCTCTCCAGTTTCGCTCGGGTGGCGGCCGCGCTCAGGGCAGGGTCCCAGCCCCGGCTGGGGTGCACGGTTCCCGCAGCCTTGGCACGGGCTCGCCCGCCCGCTCGCCGGCCCCGTGACTCGCGAGGGCGAGCCGCTTCCAGGAGGCGGCGGCGGCGGCGGCGGCGGCGGCGGCGCGGCCGGAGCGAGCGAGCGAGCAGCGGGAGGAGCGGCGGGCAGCGGCCGAGCCAGGTGACCTGCCTGGGGGCGGGGGGGGGGGGTTGTCAAGGGAAGGGGAGAACGCAAGGGCCAGGGTGGTGCCGAAGGACCCGGGTTGCAGAGGAGCCGCCCTTCCTCCCCCTGCCGAGGCTCGCAGCCCCAGCCGCGGGGTCGGTGCTTGGCCAGGGCCTGGCAGTGCCCTGGGATCCCGGGGGCCGGGATGGCGCGCGCGCGGGGCGGGGGGAACCGGGGGCCGAGGGCGCGGAGCGAGGACGCGCCAAACTTAGGGGCGAGTTGTCCGGCTCTGGCCGCCGGCTTTGCGGCGGACAGGATTCCTTCTTTCCCCCGGAACCAGGGCAGGAGTCAACAGTACTATTTTCGATACTAATTTGATGCCTCCCCCCACCCCCACCAGCTCAGTCCCCGGCATCCGCACGTTTGCGGATATTTTCGGCGTCGAGTACACAGGTCTGTCGCAGGAATGGGTTGTGGATGGGGGAAGACCCGTACTCTGCAAGGTGTGCCAACGTGCCCGTAGTTAATTCCGAGTTTCATTTTCCAGTCATTTAGGAACCCAACAGGTATTTGAGCTATTTCGTTTCTTAGCTCTAGAGTGGAGAGCCCTTAAGTTTATCTCTGTCTCTTCAAAAATCTTATTTTTATTTTTGGTTTGTTATTGTTTTGGGCTATAGGGGTGACTCACACGAGTTTTTTTTCTTTTCTTAATGTGTAGTGGGAATACAAATGGAATGAGGGAATATATTTGCCTACGCAACTACTTATGGTTTTGTGAATAAAAGCTTCACGTAACCCCGGGAAAAAAAATCACAGAATAGGATACATTTCGGTTGATGTTCTGTAAAGTAGTAACAATTTTAACCACAAGATTCTAAGGTCCAAACTGCTTTTCTAACTTCTATTTGCCTGGAAAGCCCACAATTTGTCCTTGAACTTCCTATCTTAATTTTGACATTGACCATGGTAAGAGGAGCTTGGATGACATCATTTGCTCCAGCCACAGTTCTGGTGTTCTGTGACTGAGAGCACCTCTCTCCAAAACGTTAAGGCCTGGGCCTGCCCTTGTACTTCAGCTGAGGCATTTCCAAGGATTTCTCTTAAGTAAAGTATTATGCTACATGCCAGGCAGTGCTGCAGTCCCTTCTTACATAAGCGAGCTTCAGGCTGGGTGTGCTCGGAGCGGTTAATATCAGAGAGTTCTCAGTCTCCGGGGGTGGTGGTGGTTGGTGACTGGAGTTTGGAACAAAGTAAATTTGCAGCTTGTATTGTGTCTTGCATGTCTTTGCCACTTAATTTTTTTAGATTGCCTTCTACCTACCTTATCTGAAACTCACAGTGCCCTTGTAAAGCATGTAGGAAACCGAAAAGTAAGTTAACTAAAGTCATCCAGCTTACCAGTCATAGCATCAAAACTCCAACCTGGATCTTCTGCTCTCAGCTCAGGATTTTGGTTTGTTTTTACTAAACTATGACATTTTATACAAAAGCGTTTCATCTGGCACATTTTACGGATGGTATGTCTTCCAAGCTACTCATTTTTTCTGTTCTTTCTGCCAACTCACATCTTGGCCTTGTCTTTGCTCGCACAGGGCTGGCGCTGTTCTTAAGGATGAGGGCAGGAGTAAAGCCTTCTAAAGGGGGGGTCTGTGGTTTGTATTTATGGTACGGTCCGTGTCCTCTCCATTCATCTTCAGGGATAGCAGGTGCTGAATAGAGTGAGCAAACTAGGGCCCAGAAATGTCCGATATTCGTTTGACATCATTAGTCCAGGTATAATATTACTTCAGTCTTTACAAAGAAACTCATTCAGGAGGAGAAATTGGAGAGCGTTGGTTTTGTGCATTTGCAGCGATCTGCTCATCACTGTACTTAGGAACTTAGATGCAAAGGATTGGAAAAGGAGTGGAGTAGCTACCACTTAGCTACCACTTCTTAAGCACCTACTATATTCTAGGTACTGTGCTAGGTGCTCTAAGTCCCAACAATCCTGGGAGGGAGGTGGTGTTGTGCCCATTATACAGTGGAGGAAACTAAGGTTTGGGGATCATCCAGATAAATGCCCCACACCGTCAGTGCAAATCAGAATGTCATTGCTGATGGGCCTGAGTCCAGAACTCATTCCCTTTGCCATGTGCCGGACTGTCCCCCAAAAGGAGCTATTGATAAATACAGGATCATCAAGCCCCTTGCTTTTCAGATATGGCTGTACATCAGAGCCATCTGGGGTGCTTCTACAAAATACAAATGTTGGGTTCTCCCACGCCCACCCCACTGAGCTTAATTGGTCTGTAGTGAGGCCCAGGCCTGGGTATTTCTTTTCTTTTTTTTATTTTTAGAGAGGGAAAGGGTTAGAAAGAGGGAGACGGAGAGAGAGAATCTTTTTTTTTAAGATTCATTTATTTCAGAGAGAGAGAGAGAGAGTGCATGGGGGGGCGCAGAGGGAGAGGGAGAGAGAATATGAAACAGACTCCCCGCTGAGCGCAGAGCCCGACACCGGGCTCGATCTCACAACCCCAAGATCATGACCTGAGTCAAAATCAAGAGTCAGACACTTAACCAACTGAGCCACCTAGGCACCCTGGTATTTCTTTCTTTTTTAGTGTTTAAATAAACATCATATTGAAATGTAACATGAATTCAGGAAATCGCACAAATTCTAAGTATATAGTTTGATGAATCTTTACAAATTGAACACATCCATATAATCAGCACACCAGTTAAGAAACACAACATTATCAGCACCCAGAAGCCACCCTCATGCCCCTTCCCAGACACACCCCTCACCAGTGGGCACCACTGCCCTGACTTCTAAGACAATAGATTCATTTTTTTTTTTTCTGTTTTGGTACATTATATGAGTGGAATCATATAGTAGGTACTCATTTGTATAAGGTTTCTTTCACTCAGAGTAACATTTGTCCAAGTCACCCATGTTGTGGATCCAAATGGTTCATTCTTTTCATTGCTAGTCGTATCCCATCCTGTGGATGTACCATCTTTTGTTTATCCATTCACCTGTTGATGGACATCTGGGTTGTTTCCAGTTTGGGGTTGCTGTGAACAGTGCTGCTGGGTGCTGTGCTTGTCTTGTGCCTGGCTTCTGGTGGACATTTCTGTTGGGTTTGTACATGGGAATGGAACAGCTGGGCCACAGGGTATGTGTATGTTCAGCTTGAGTAGGTGCCGCCCGACAGTTTCCCAGAGCCACCATGTCTTGTAATTAGTTTGTTTTGAAAGGTCCCCAAGTGATTCTGATGTGCATCCAGATTTGAGAACCATTTCCATGGTTTATCTAGAGTTCAGCCATCTGGCAACCTCCAGTGTCTGCCATCTAGCTGAGAACCATAAAGAAAGAGATACCAAGCTTCCTCCACAGCCTCAGATCTTCTAGAAAATCTTCTCTGCTGGATTGGGCAACTCTTGTCCCCCTTCCCATAATCCTTTGTGCCAGGCTATCTTAATGCTGGCGGGCCACTCTTGTTACAGGGATCTGTGGACACGTTTATCTCTCTTCTAGTCTTGGCACTTCTCAAAGGCAGGAAGCTAAGGTTGATCATTCTTATAATCCCAGCACTCAATATAACATGTGCGCATAGCAGGTACTCAGTAAATGTTTATTAAATGAACGACCAGTAGCATGAGTGAGTGGTGAGGGAAGGTCTGGACTGCAGAAGAGATGCCTCCCCCCACCTCTTTGCACTAAGGCTTCCGCACTTTATTCCTGGGAGACTGCCTCAGGATCTCACTTGGAGCCTAATGACTTTTACTTATCTAAGCATGTTGGAATTATGGGTAATCTGGTTGCTCATCCCCAAACGGATTAGAAATAGAAAATTAGATTAGATGAGATAAGGTATGTGGAAGCACTTTGTAAATTGGAGAACAGCATCGAGATAGAAGGTCGTGATAAAGGGAGAAGGGGGGTTGCCAGGGACTAGACGTGCTGGCAGTGGTACAAAGGGTACATATCCACGCACAACATGGAAGCAGTGAAATCAGCAGCACGCCAGGAAAGGAGGCAGGAAAACTCTAAAAAGCAGAGCCCCGAATACATAACCATCTGGGGCCCTTTGGTGTGGGGTCAGGCAGCTCAGCACATGCTGTGCAGTCCAGTGGCTCGAATTTGTGACTTCCCCTACCTTGGTCTGGGTTTGAATCCTGGTCAGGGAAACCTGTGTTCTTGAGGAGTCGCATGCATGAGGAGTGCAGTGCTTAAGAGCCTGGGCTTTGGACTTGAACTGACCTGGGTCGGCCACTTCTTAGGTGTGTGCTAACTTCCGTGGTGGTAGCAGTAGGTAATGTGTGTGCTTTGTTATTGTCAGGTATACACTACCCCTTAGCCGGAAACGAGAGAAAGCAGAGAAAGCACTTGGCACAGTGCCTGGCACTGAGCAGACTCAATGAAAGCTAGTTCCTAACTGGAATTTTAATATATCCCAGTAGACTAGTGTTCATGAATGATCACATAGTGTTATCAAAAAAAAAAGTTCACTTAAGTCTTTAGTTATGTTAAGCAAACTCTAAGAAGTGAGTCATACTTTAGAGAGAGATCTTCTTTTGAAATCCTAACATTGAAAACAACTTGGGGGGCGCCCGGGTGGCTCAGTTGGTGAAGTGTCTGACTCTTGATCTCAGCTCAGGTCTTGATCTCAGGGTGGTGAGATCGCTCCGCGCTGGGTGTGGAGCCTAGTGAAACAAACAAACAAAAAACTTGGATACAGGCAGGGGTAAACTGTGGCCTCTCTGGGATGATGGCTTCTCCCAGGTTTCTGAGCTTTTATACCAGTTACTTGGAGAATTTAAACAGGGAGGAACCTTAAAACAGGAAAACAAAATCCAGCCATCTTTTTCCTTGGTTCCATGCTTTATTGGACAGAGACTGCTTGCTTGTGGAAAAAAACATTTTTTTAAAAAGTAAAGTTGAAGGTAAAATGCCTACATATTTTCTAAGACTTGACACCCCTCTTCTGAAGGCAAAACCGAGTTGAATGTTTTCTGGGAACTTTGGATGAATCGTGGTGGCGGCCTTGGCCTCTGTTCTCGTGTTGACCAGCACGCATCAGGCCTTTCAACATTATTTACATCTTTCACTCACTAATTGAAGTGCTTTTCTTTTTTTGTACTTGAAATTCTCAGTGCCTCACATCATAGAAAATAATTTGAATTTAGATTAGAGTGTACTGAAATGTGTTTAAAATTATTTACATGTCCTGTTTAATTTGTTTACATATTTTATTTGGAGGGCTACATAAAGGCAGTTTAAATTTCAGTGATGCTGTGGCTCAGTGATACCCACAGAACAGAGACTGCAACCTTTAATTATAATTTCTGTCAATTTATGTGTAATCTTAAGAGTTTTATGAACCTGTTATAGAAGTTCATGTAAAGGTCTCCAGCTGGTTGTCTTGCTGTTGGTCTGAATGTTGTTCTGAATGCTTAGGGTGGCCAATATTTAACTGCTGGAAACAATTTGTATATGGTTTCCTTTATAAGAACTCAGGACTAGAGGTGTGTGGGACTCCAGTTCTAAGGAGGACCTGGAGAAGACCAAGGAACCGAATTCTTCAGAGACTATGAATTATTCAGTTGTTAACCACAGAAACTTTTTTAGCTACCATTTTGTGTGCTAATAATAGAAACAGTTTGGATGGATTCCCCTTGGAATTGAAAAATCAGGAATGCTTTTTGCTCTTTTCTAGTCTATGCAGAAACTAGAAGGTGATAAAAGAATATTTTCAGTTTCTCACATTTACTACCTGGATGAAGTAGTTTAATTTTTGTGTCTTTCGTGTGTTTTATTTTTAATTTCTGTGTCTTTTAAAACAAACACATCCATTTTATAATTACAATAGCTTGAAATTTAAAAATACACCCCAGAGCAAGATGCTTGTTGTTTTAGTTAAATTAAACAATTCAACAAATGGTTTTCTATTTTTGGTGATGACCGACAAAAAAAAAAAGTCTCCCCTTGCGCCGGGGAAATAAGTAATAAATCTGTCAAATTGGGCATAGTAGAGGGTGAAAATCAAAATCAATTGCTTCTGTACAAAAAAACACGGTATGTACTACTTAAAAAGGAAACATGGCATTTGTGGGTTGGGTTGAATGTATATTGATAATACCAAATGGAATGCATTTCGTTAGAAAATTTGACCAATTGAGTCTCCCTTATCTTGTTTTAAATCCCATTCACTCTAATTTGTTTGTTTTTTTTTTAAGATTTTATTTATTTGAGAGTGAGAGCACGAGCAGGGGGGAGGGGCAGAGGGAGAAGCAGACTCCCCGCGGAGCAGGGAGCCTGATGCGGGACTCGATCCCAGGACCCTGGGATCATGACCTGAGCCGAAGGCAGATGCTTAAGGACTGAGCCACCCAGGCGCCCCCTCTAATTTGGTTTTAATGTTGATTCTAATCCAGGCTGTTTCTGGGGGCACCAGAGCACAATATAGCTCTTTACTAGAACCACACAATCTTGGCCAGCGATCCCCTACTCCGGCCCCATTCTTATCTGGTCATAGGTTATCATCGAGGTAGCCCCCGGGGGGGTCAGTCCTTGCTGGCACAGCAGAAGGTATGCCGGACGATTGGTGATGACTTTGGGGTTAGTACCAAAAGGAAGTGCAAGGTCTGGCCTTTGAACTGCAAATGAAGAAGGGTGAGGGCACTTGTCAGTTTTGTAGGGCCTTCGCTTACCAACTTTTTAGAGGGGATATATGTCCACCCAGTCCAGAAGCTGCTCCACCTCTGCATTTCAGTAGTGACGTTGCCCCTTCCTCTGCTGTCGTCTGGAAGAAAGATTTAGGATGCCAGACGTCTGTCTGATTAGCTCCAGGCTTTGTCGTAGCCTGGCCGACTTGGACCCTACCATGCAGAGGGGTGTACGGGTTCAGAAAGGGCTCATCCGAAAGAGCATAGAGCCACCCATCATTTCTACTTGACTTCTGGCAGAAGATTTACCTTCCTAATTAAGTTCTGCTTAAAAACAAATAGAGTAAAATCCCAGCTTTATACTTTCTTGGGGACTTGAATATTATTACAGAGATCAGACATATCAGCCGAGGGATTGAAACGGGCAATAGGGAAAAGAAAGGATTAAATTAAGGTAAGATGGAAGGCAGCAGTTTGCAAAGCAGTGAATGACACTGTTATTAAGGGCTTGTCTCGCTCTAGACAATAGCAGGCAGGTTTCTCCACCCTTGGAAGCGTGGACATTATTTTAAGAGGCATCATTAAGGTGTCAAGCTCTTCACATCTTTTATGAAGAGCCCAGCCTGTGAAAGCAGGCCTGAACACTAAGGAACATTCCATTTTATAATCTCTCTATTCTTCATGGCTAGGTCTCCAGCAAACTGGGGCTGTTTACCAATAATTTGTGAGAAACGTATGCAAACCAAGAGAATGCAGTATTTTAACAACGAAAGAAGTGTAACCGTTTCTTTGGGGGCGTATATGTTGTGATAGTGTGAATAAGCATTTGCGCTGTAGCATGACCACTTTGCGTTCTTTGAAGATATGCTGGTGTTTAGGAATGTGTTATGGATTGGGGCAAGTCTTGATTTGGGATCGCAAAATTACCTTCCAGGAAAGACCACAGAGTGGAAAACAATGGTTTTGGTGAGCTCGTGGGTGACTCCTTTATGTGCCAGATTTTACATACTATCCTTTTTATTTCCCACGACTGCAAGATCATGACCTGAGCTGAAACCAAGAGTCGGATACTTAACCAGTTGAGCCACCCAGAGGACCCCGGATGAATTTTTTAAAAATGTATTTTAGATAGCTTGTATATCTAAGAGTCTATATGTAGATTATCAAGAGTTGACTTTCTTTCATAGAAATGACTCTTTAATGAATGAAAATAAGGATAAAAAGAAAGCTTAGTCTCTCGTAATACAGTATTTACTGTATTTACTCTGTTTCTTTATGCCAAACTGTTTCATTAAAAAAAAAGAAAAGAAAATTAATGGTATGTGAATTAGGTCCCATAATGTCATATGGAAGACCTTCTCTGCTTTTCCAGTCCTCAGCTCACTTCTTATTTTTTTTAAGATTTTATTTATTTATTTGTCAGAGAGAGAGAGAGGCAGGCAGGCCAAGGGAGATACAGGCTCCTCGCTGAGCAAGGAGCCCGATGCGGGGCTCCATCCCAGGACCCCGAGATCATGACCTGAGCCGAAGGCAGATGCTTAACCCAGGCGCCCCACACTTATTTCTTATGTTACCCAAACTGTCTTGATTTCATTGGGTTTTCAAGGTGTGACACTTGCACCTTAGGACTCTGTAACTGTGATTCTCCCAAGTGATCCCAGGCAGTACCTTCACTTCCTTTTGGTGAGATAAATGCTTTGTCAGCATTCTTCACGACTCTCAATCACAGCCTTCCAAAGAAGACTCTGTTTCACCAAGTGATGGAAAAATAGATGAGCCCTGATTGGTCAGGTTCTACTAGAAAAAAAAAATGACCTTTTCTCTGTCTTTCCTTTCGGGGAAGGCATGCCAGAAGGACAGGTGTTTCTGGTGGAAGAAATACCTGTTTAACTTTCAGGTGAAAAGGAAAGCATCATAGTCAGCAAGTACTTGTTTGCTGTCTGTACGGTGGGTGCTGTGCCTGTGGCATTGTGGGAAGAGGCAGTATGGGAAATCGTGGAGTTTAACAGGGTGGATGGTGGCATATGGCGAGGTATCCAAGTTAGTGGGTCCAGAGTCTAGACCGTAACACAGAGTTCAGAAGAAGAAGCCTATTGTGTACTGAGGTGTAGTGCCTGGGGCAGACCCCGTGGAGTGGGAGTGATGTTGTCTGGGCCCCAAAGGACAGCTGGGGTTCAAATGGTTGAGGGGCCTTTTTCATAAGGAGAAGTGTGCGTATCGGAGAGAGGCACAGTGAAGAAAGTGAAGGATTCTGGTGCATACAAGTTGACGATGGTGAGAAATGATGGGCTTGAGAAGAAATCTGAATGCCGGCCTGAAGCCTGGGGATTGGATTCTGTAGGCACTTAAAGGCTGGGTTCCATTAAGCTGAGAGACATGGATATTCATGGAAAGCACCATTCCTGACATGTCTGATAGGTGAGCTCCCAAACACCCACCTCACCATGTTTGGATTGTATCCTAGGTGTAAATCTTGTTTGAGATCAGATGGAGGAACATTAATTAATTGTCTGTTAGGCATTGATGGGCATCTCTGAAAATGACATACTTTTGAAAAGGTGACTCACACATAGACTTTTGGCAAGGAGTGCCAAAAGTCTTTGCCAAATATACTGTTGAGGGTGATCTCTAAATAAAGAAAATGGTTGTAACTTTGGCACAACATCCTTCCTACCCAGATTAGCTGGTCTAAGCTGGGGCATGTGGATTGTAGGCTTTCGATTTGCCTCTCACCCCTTCTTGCTTCTCGTGAGTTCCTTTGGCATATTTTGCCACGTCCCACTGTGCTCTGGCTGTGACTCAGAGCCTGTTTTGGAGTAAGGGATGAACAGGTGAGTTTGGCTGCTAGTGTCTGCCCTTTAAGCGATTTACCATGAAGCAGTTCAAAAAATACAGCCAACTCCAGCAAAGCAAAAACAGTTCAAAAAATAGAGCCAACTCCAGTTTTTCCCCACTTCCTTTCTCTGTGATGCGTAGGTCATGGCGCTTTGTGAGGAGAATGAAAGGCCCCTGTACTACCCGGGACAGGCCAGCAATTGCAGACTTGGCCCAAACTGGGCACATAACTCAATGAAACCCACAACCTTGGAGTTTGAAGCACCTCTGGTCATCTCACAATTGAGCGGCTTAATTCTGCCGACGAGTACAGGCGTATTGTTATGTTAGCTAATAGGCGTTTCCTGGAAAGTCACGTGGAAATTGTTTCTTCCTTAATCCTGTTCTTTTGAACTTTACTGTAATTTTGGCAATGCTTTTTCTTCAATTGTGATTAATCATCTGTTGGCAAGAGCTTCTAAACTTTCCTCAATTCATCAAATATTTATTAAGCGCCTGCTATGTGACAGGCAGTCTTCTAAACACAGGATCCAGAAGTGAAAAAGTTTTTAAAGAACTGGCTTCATGGGGCTTGCATTTGAGGCCTGATTTGTGTGTAAGTGTCTCTGCCAGTACATCCTGTTGATCAGCCAGTGAATGATTATTTATCGAGGCTCTCACATACGTTGAACCCCAGGTTGGGTCTGTGGGGGCCAGTTTTGGGCTTCCAAGAGTCCGCCTTCTCATTGGAAATCCAGAGCTAATCCTAACACCCACAGAATAAATACAGTGGTACAGTGTAGGTGGTAGGTGGCTGAAGGCTTGAGTGTGTGCCGCCATCTCTACAGACTGGGAGGCTGGGGCAGTTCTGAAGACAGAAGCCTTAGGGTAAGGCGTTGCAGAACTTTCTGGAAAGCAGCAGATGAAACTGGCTAGAGGAGCTGCCACGGAAAGCAGCCTGCAGTGCTTCCTCTTTTCATGACCCTCCTCCCTCCCTGATCTTTGTGTAGCGTTCATTTAACACCAGTCTTTCCTGTGTGTGGCCTCTACAGCAAAGCCGTTGGTTCTGCTAGGCTCCCGGGCTCCAGCCCTAGCAGACTCCTGGGAAAGCTGGGGTGGCAGGAGCCCTGTCTTCCCATGGGAGGCTCCTCCCTAACTGCCTGGCCCCGTTAAACAGGCGGGACTTGTCAACTGTTACCATTTCTGAGGCTCTTCTCATCGTCTTCCTGTGTTATCACTTGATTCTCGAATCATGGGCAGTTCCAACATAAAGAGTGCTTGGAGTGTCCAGGGTAATTGTTCATCCTTTATTTGAAAGGACAAGGAGAAAGTATAACAGAGGTGGACATTAATTTGGGACCACACAACCAGGCATTCTTCCATGTAAAACGGAGTCTTTTCCAAAAGTTGATTTGTAAGGTACTGTTAGGAACACAGAAAACATTTTCCCCCTAGAAACCAGGTTCTGTGTGCTGATTAAGTTTTCCGGCTGGCCCACAACAGCCTGTTTAATAAGTGTGGCTGAGCTGTAGAATTCACACACCAAGTGGCAGATGTGGCCCTATGTCCCTGGGAAAATGGGTTCCGCATTCCAATTTGGAACGCTAGGAAATAAGTCCCCTTCCCTGAAGGGGTGGGGGTGAGGAGCTTGGGGAGGACACCCCCTGGTCTGGCACCCAGATGTTCTGGCAGCTGAGGAATTACCCGTCCACCCCACCCCTCAAAACTGGCAGCCAGTGCAGCTCCTGCAAAGGTTCTAGTGACAGGAGTGCCGGGGGAGGTGGGGGACAGGCCGCAATGGCGTCTTGCTGAGCAGCGCCTGGTCCTAGGCGCCCTGCTTCCTGTCCTGGGCTTGGCAAGCCCTATTAACAAGAGAGATTTCATCTTTTCCTTCCCTTCATGCCTACTGTCTTCTTGGTGAAATTATCCAAAGCCGGTTATTCTGTCTCTTTCTCTTTTGAATCCTGTGGCCGTCCTGGCCAAGATACCTGTGTCATTCCTTGTTCATTCTGCTCTTTCCCGAGCACTTAATACTCAATTGAAGAGGGGCGCCTGGGTGGCTCAGTCAGTTAAGCATCTGCCTTCAGCTCAGGTGGTGATCCCGGGGTCCTGGCTCTCCACGCTTGTGCTCTCTCGTGCGCATGCGCGCTCCCTCTCTCTCAAATAAATAAATAAAATCTTTAAAAAAATACTCAATTGAAGAGAACTCCCTGTTGTGGAGAAAGTGTTTTCTCCCCTAAAAGAGTGCTAACAAGGAAGAATGGAGGCCATTAAGGTGTTGGTGATTCTGAAGTGGCCATCAGGAAGAGGATTTGGTGATGTTGCAATGAGGTGTGAGCGATGAGGGGTTCCGCTCAGATCCTCGCTCCGGTCATAGGAGCTCTACGGAGCTGAACTCTTCCTGGCTCTGGATTCTATAAGGTCCAGGCAGTCCAGAAGCACACATTACTTACGTAAAATGACACTATATAAATCCAGAGACAAAAGAACGTAGACTGGTTAAAGCTGTCCACAATCACAGGCCAAGTGCCACTAGGCAGTGGCAGCAAGATAGAGCCAGAATATTTATAAATAGGCCATTAATTAATTAATTAATTTTAATTTTTTTAGAGAGGGAAGATGGGGGAGGGGCCAAAGAGAGAGAGCTTCCATCTCACAGCCCTGAGATCATGCCCTGAGCCAAAATCAAGAGTTGGACGCTCAACCAACTGAGACACCCCGGTGCCCCAGTAAGTCATTTTTAAAATGACATTTTGAAGAAGTGCACTTATAAACAGGTAGTAATTACATTAGCTTGTGATACTCCCGACTCCCTTTGCTTTGGTTATATACTATCCAACAAGTTTCTAATTCTGGTTTGGCTTACCATGCAGATTTCTCTCTTGGGAAGAGAGCGATATGCTGGCCATAAGATGGGAATATCCAATCTTCTTAATGGTCTATTTCTTTGAGCAGAAATTAGCAAATTGGCCACTTGGTTGATGCAGTGGCCTTTTGTGAATGTGGTTAGGGTGAGTCCCTTCTCAAGAGCCATGAGAATTGAAGACCAGACTCTGGACCTTGGGGAAACAGCCAAGGTGCTGCCTCTGAGGGCCCCTATTCGGACGATGGGCCGGTGAGCCTTGCTGTGCTAGTCTGGTCAAAGACCTCTCTCACTTTCCAGATGGGAAACAGAGCCGCAAAAAAAAAAAAAGTGGTGTAACTTTCCTAAGGTGCTCACAACTGCTCTGCAGTGACAAATCTGGGGTTTGAATCAAGATCTCCTGACCCTCACGCCGGAGCTCTTTGCCGACACAGATGTTACTGCCGCTCTGAATGGCTGAAATGGAGAGAAGGAAGGAAACGAGAGGAGCGGAGAGCAGGATTTGCTGTCTTTAAGTTTACTCCCTATCAAATAGGAAGTTATTATTGAAAACCAGGCACAATACAAAAGCCATCCACCGTATTCTAGGAAGGGGAGTACCAGTGGCTCATTGAGTGCCATTTCTGAGCTAAGAGCATTATTTGTTGCTGACGTTGTGACTGCTTTCAGGGGGAGCTATGTGACAGCATCCCTGTTGTGCTCACAAAGCCAGGAGCAGTGCCACCCAGCGAAATATGACTAAGCAGCTCCAATTTGCTTGCTCTGGTGCATTCTGTAATGACATTTCCTCCAAAGTTCAGGGGTTAACAGAGGCAGCATGCTCAGCTGTGAGAATTGGAGAATGCGATTCAAGATGGGCTAAGTTAATTTGAGATTTTATTCAGCAGGAACAAGGGAGACATGGAATGTTCTTAAAATATTTGGAATCCTTTTTTTTTTTTTAAAGGGCCCGAAACAGAAGCTATGTCCATGTGGTTCCACTGAATCCCTTGCTTTTCAGCTGATGAGGTTTTAACAGTTGAGTGACGGAGCCTCTTGTGATCACCCCAAACCCTCAATTAACTTTAATTGGAAGTCGATTGAATGGTACCCAAGCCCCATGACTTTAGAGACGGTCCCCTGTTCCGAACGAGTATGCGGTATGGCTTCTCTGAACAAGGATGTGGCCAGGGCTGTCACTGGTTATCTCAGATGGTTAGAGCAAGGTGCCAGGGGATGGTTTGGCGTGGCCCTGTAACCACGGGCTGGACCCCCGCCCAGCCGACACCTCACAAACATGGACGGCGGCTTGCAAGGTGGAACCAGATGAACGAATAGAATATGGGTAGCTCGGTGCAGCCCTCCCCCGCTTCCCGCAAACAGGAGCAGGTGCCTACTGGGTCGGGTCAGGGCTTGAAATGAGAAGGCCAGCACCGGAATCAGGCACGGCCCCTTGGAGACAGGCTTGTAATATGGGAGGTTTTCTCTTTGCCACGATTAGTGGAATTAGTCATCTTAGAGGTTGTAACAGACTTGCTGCAGATGGTACAGACGCGGATCATAGTGACAGCGGCAAGGGACTGCTTTTTGTGCATAAAGGCGCAGAACTCTTTTTCTTCTTTCGAATGCCTCGTGACAGTGGAAAGTATGCAGACAGGGCTAAACTGCCCCTCAGAGCACTTTCTTGGATCTCTTGCCTTGTGAGTTAACCACTCGGAGTGCAATTTGCTCATCTATAGAATGGGGGAAATAATTGTACCTATGTTACAGACCTGGGAGAATCACGTGCAATGAATGGACATGGGTGTGTGTGTGTGTGTGTGTGTGTGTGTATATATATATATATATATTTATATATAAAATCTGCAATCACGGTGTCAGTGCATGGCAGGGGCTCAGGAAATCAGGACCCTGTCCCTGTAAGATTAGTGAGGGAATGGAGCAGGGGGGTTGGAGATTTTCCTCTCATGTGCTTCCTTGTGTTGGTCAGTTTAGGGAAAATGTCATAAAATAGCCTACATATTGAAACTGAAAACTACTCCAAAAGGGTCTATATGTAAAGCCATGAAAATATAAACTTCTGTGTGGTTAATACTGCCAGATCCCCAACCGTTCAGAATTAACACCTGGTGTTTAGTGGATGGAAAAGAAGTTTTGCTGTCATTGTGGATATCCAAAATATTAAAATGTGCAGAAACATTTAAAGATTAAATGTCTTGTGGGGGGCCTGGGTAGTGGAGTCGATAAGGCGTCCGACTCTTGGTTTCGGCTCAGGTCCTGATCTCAGGGTTGTGAGATCGAGCCCCGCATTGGGCTCCGCACTCAGCAAGGAGTCTGCTGGAGATTCTCTCTCCCTCTTCCTTTGCCCCTCCCCACCCATGCACACACTTTCTCTCTCTCTCTCTCTCAAATAAATAAATTATTTTTTAAAATTTTATTTTTAAAAAGATTTTATTTGGGGGAAGAGAAAGAGAGAGAGAGAGAGAGCATGAGCAGGGGGAGGCGTAGAGGGAGAAGCAGACTCCCCACTGAACAGGGAGCCTGATGCGGGGCTCGATTCCAGGACCCTGGGATCATGACCTGAGCCAAAGGCAGACGCTTAACCGACTGAGCCACCCAGGTGCCCCAAATAAAATCTTTAAACAAAATAAAATGTCTTGTCTGAGTTCAGCTGCTGATGTAGAATTGGACCTTAGGTAGCCTTATGTAAATTGACCCGAAGCCTCACTGATGACATCAATAGTCAATTAACATGTATTTTGCATGTTATATGTATTATATACTGCATTCTTACAATAAAGTAAGCTAGAGAAAAGAACATGTTATTAAGAACTTCATAAGGAAGAGAAAAATACATGTACGGTACTGTACTGTATTTATTGAAAAAAATCCATGTGTCAGTGGACCTGCACGGTTCAAACCTGTACTGTTCAAGGGTCAACAGTACTTAAAAAAAAAGTAACAACAACAAAAAAAACATCTTTCATGAAGTTTCATCTCTGTCCCTCCTGTCGCTTACCCAGAGTAGAGTAAATGTTTGTTGTTGCTGTTATCCTTGAACCTTGCCTCATCCCATTGCAGGAGCGACCTTGAAAGCACTAGGCAGCAGTCTGAGAAGCAATCCTTTTTTGTCTGCATCACAGTTGTTTGTGGTCAATGGAGGAAGGGAATCCTGCTGTTCATCTGACCTTGGCAGATCCAACTGGAAACGAACCAGCTAATTTCTGGACCCAAGTGGTCGAGAGAAAGTTCCGCTCATCTGGGACTCAGCTTCATGCCATACTAAACAGGCTAGTGAGGCTTGCACAGAGTAGCAGAAGACGAGTATCATCACAGCTTCATGTTGGAAAAGCACAGGCATCGTAAATATGCAAATCTGCATTTCCTTTCACAAGCCCCAGTGCTTTGCAGATAGAAGAGGGGAATTGCTTCTCCATTTTGTATGTATAACTGGTCGGGATTAGTCCGAGGCAAATGGCCTGTCCCACAGCCTACTTCTCCGTGTTCTCCCCATACCCCCTCCACGTTGGACAATTCTGCTTTTTCCCAGCTGGGCACCAGTGCCTTTAGGTTTTTCACACCATCATCTCTAAACTTGGGCTCATGCCTCTCATTTCCATGAAGGTCTAAAAGACTGTTAACAGCTGAACGTGTTGTGCTCCCTCCACATGTTTCCGTTTTAGCAGGGGACCGGTCTCAGTGCATGGAGGCAGAGTCCAGAGTGGAATGTTTACTAGCATGCAGTTTGGGGTTTGGAAGGGTGTGGTGCTGTGGACAGTGTTCCTGGTTCTATTTAATCTTTCCACCGCTCTGAAATCGTAACTCTTAGGCTTTGCCTCCTCTACTCCTCCCTAGAGGCTTCTTCCAGCTCCTTCCTGTGTAGCTCCTAGTGCTACAGAATAGGCTTGCAGTGAGAAAAACAGTGTCCGTGGGCAAACTCTAGTGTATTGGGTTTTTCTAAAAAGGAAACTGTATAGTCCAGGCAGCTCCCCTCAAGCAGATGCAGTGACTCTTGCTGATGATGCGCGTTTCATTTTCTGATCAGGCTATTTGTCTTAATTTCAGCCAAGTGGCCATATAAGTGAATAACGCCAGTGTTGCCACGTATGGGCAGTCAGTTAACCTGGATAAGGAGCAACAGAAAAAGAAAGGGAGAGGGTTTTTTTTTTTTTTAATCAGTTTTTGCTCTCCTGCCTCATTCTGCTAACATTTACTTCTGCTTCTTATTTCAGGCTCTCCCCATCTCCACCACACCTACCCAACACACACATCCACATGCACACACATATTCACGCTCCCGTTAGGAATTATGGGCTAAAACGAGTGAATTTTTTGCTTTGTTACCATTTTGGCATACATGTCGTTAACACTTTCCCACTGATGTGCTCTAAGGGAGGTTCAGTGAATCTGGAATCCTCTGGGATACTAGGTTCTCTCTCCAGGGTCTGTTGTATCTTGTTCACCCAGACTTTGGCAAACTAAAACAGAATGCCTACGCATTTATTCTTGGACAACTTTGAATTTTATATTGCAGCATTCAGAAACATATTTGGACTGTAGTGTCATTTGACTCTTTAGTAATATTGGGATTACCCCTTTACTAAAAGTAGATTAGTGTGTCATTTTTATTTTTTCAAAGATTGATTTATTTATTTTAGAGAGAGGGAGCACGAGTGCGTGCATGTGACTGGGGGGAGAGGCAGAGGGAGAGAGAGAATCCGGAAGCAGACTCCCCACTGAGCGCAGAGCCTGAGGCAGGGCTCAGTCCTGATCCTGAGATCATGACCTGAACCAAAACCAAGAGGCGGCAGCTTAACCGACTGAGCCACCCAGGCGCCTCTAGTGTGTCATTTTTAGTTGTGATTGGGCTCTTCATTCATATTGTTTGAATGCAAAACATTCATTGATTAAACGAACAGTACAGTCGTGAATCCCAGAAGAGGCAGACTTCGATAGGCTCACATGTGCATATATTATCTATATTGATGCCCCCTCCCAGGTTGAAAAAAAAATGACTACGGTATATTTTCATTTTAGAGACAGAGTTTAGGTCTTGAAGAATATGTACACAAAGAAGAGAAAATTTTGCCTTGACGTGGCTCCCAGAAAACACGCAGATTAGGAATGACATTACCAATCTTGTCCCACATGAAAAGGTACATTTTATTCCTATCACTGCATCTGGGAAAAGAAGATTCAAACTTCTAGACCTCCTGGGAAGAAATGTTTTTAGAAGGTGCATTTCCATCCAGAACATGGGTTTCCTATAGAGAAGTATATCTACGTTGTTGGCTGGCAAACTCATAGATTGTGCCTATGTTTGAGGATACTTCTAGTTTCAAATACACATATAGGAGACTAGAAGAATTGTCCAAACATTTTCCATACGTGGAATACATTTATAAATCAACAATTAGTTTGTATTTAAAACAACAGCTGACTGGTGTCTTCCCTAGGGACAGTGGCATATCAGAATGAAGGCAAAGTGAAGTGTTGTATTTGTTTCATGATTTGTTGCTGATGGTTGAGCCGTGTGCGGAAGGCCAGAGGTCCCATCTGGAAAAGTCACCTGAGGCCAGGAAGAGCCAGCACAGGTTCAAATCCATGAAGACGAGCTGAGAGGGGCAAGGTCAAGCAGCAGAAACCAGGAACCCAGGTCGGGAGCCAAAGGCAGGCCTTGGAAAAGTTTGGGCAGCGTGGAGTTAGGATCCCAGGCCGTTGGGACCCAGTGGGTGGCAGCGGGGAGGACAGAGCAGAGGACAAGGCAGTGTGGACGGTGGCCCTACTGAACCCGGTGATTGAACTGCACACTTGGAAACATCTCAGAAAGGCTCCAGCACCTTCTTGGCAGACTGTAAGGATGTTGTGTAGGTGATGGGCATGAACTGGAACCCATGCATTTGGGTTTCCTGGAACCGGGTTGAATGTCGACATGCTCAGGTCAGGCGAGCGCGTTTGCTGTGGGCCCTGCTTCTCAGCTTGGCTCTCATTTCCCATCACCGCTTCGCTCTGACTCACTGATGGCCTGCCACATGTCATTGGGTGGCTCAGCTGCTGCTTTCACTTCTCCCGAAGGTATACAGAGGTTTGGGTCTCGGCTTGTACATTTTTGTCTCCTGAGAGCCAGAGGAAGTGGCCGTTTCGTAGTTTGGTTTGCTGAGTTGAATCCTTACTGTGTCTGACAGTTTCAATTTCCTTTCTCATAGGTATTTGATCCTGATGACCTTTATTCAGGGGTCAACTTCTCCAAGGTTCTGAGCACTCTTTTAGCTGTCAACAAAGCAACAGAAGGTAAGCAGGGTTTGTGATTTATGAGTGGTGCGTGACATGTTTGGACCCACGGGCTTCTCATTCCCCTAGGAGCCAGCTGTGGCCAGGACTGTTCGCGAATGGGGCAGATTTCTCCTCTCCTCGAAAATAAATCCCAGTGGGTGTCACGTGCTTTAATTGTTCATACTTGAGGATTTTAACATGCCTCTCACAGATGTTACTGTAATGCCCTTCATATAATGATAAGAACCAAGAAACTATTTCGTTCAAAGCTATGGAATAAGCAACGGAGTATAACAAGACAGAAAATGAAAAGGAAAAGACCAGTTCTCTTTTTCATAAACTTTACAGAAGATAGCTGTTACTTCCTTGTCCCCCCTACAGATGTGTTTTTCTCATAGATTTTTTGTGTGTATCCGTCCATGTAAAGGAAGTTGTCAGTAACCTCGCTCTGGAAATGAAACCTCAGGTTCATAGTGAGTGAAAAGAGTATTTTTTTTTTATTTAAATGCTTAATAGCTACCACATTGGAGGTATTGAATGTAAATCCTAATGAATGTGAAGAAAACGCTGATACCTTGGAGTATAACTTCACTCCTTCTGTGAGACAGCATCTTACCTACAGCTGGGTGGAAATAACCAGAGGTAAAATGCGTTGAGCCCTCACCATGGGTCTAAGCAATTCTAAGAACCATCAGTGGTCTCATCTTTGAAACGACTCTGGGGGTAGGTATTATTATTAGGTCCATGTTACAGATAAGGGAAGTCAGGCCCACAGTTGCCCAGTTGGAAAGTGGCAGAGCTGGGATCCAGCCCCCGTCGGATTGACCCCGGGACCCTTATGCCCGAGCATGACTCTTGCTGTTCATACCATTGGAGAGTCAATAGGCTGTGTGCCCAGCACTGCCAGGTGCCACAAAGGAAGTGTAAGATATGGTCCCCGCCCTTGAGAAAATGACTGTTTGTTGAGGGAGACTCAACTTACCCACGTGAAACAATTAGCAAACAAGAGCAGATAATATAGTCAAGTGCCAAATAGAATGGAACATCTAGGAAGCTATCAAGTAATTATAGTTTTAGTCAAAAGAGCTGTATATAATAGCAATAAATGTAAAAATACTTCTCCAGAGTTGTTCTTTTGCTATTTGGGAAAAAAATGCTTTTGAGCTATTGCAAGGCGTATAGCAGAAAGTACAGCTAATTCAAGTAACTATATTTAACACACATGACAACCACCCAGTGTTGGGCAGGGAGGATCGTATAATTCTAACATTATGCCATACAAATTATACGTTCCTTTGCCAAACTCTGCTAGCAAGTTTTACAGTCTCTTCCCTTGCCACAGATATTTATAAAATACAAGGAGGTGAAAGTTAAAACCCACAGCATCAAGGAAATTACTTGGATACTGAGCTTGTCGCCTAGGGAATGTTTGGGCTTTAGACTTTTGCAGTTTATGTCTTTTAAAAATAAATGGAGAGGAAAAGAACCCTCATTTGAATTTGTCAAGAAGCCAGCTCCTCTCTTTAGCACGCTGTCAGCATACGGAAAACATCCAGCTCAGCGCTGGTCTGATCGAATTTCACAAGGTTTCAAGGAAGAGAAGATTCTTGAGTTTGATTTTTTAAAAGAAGAATCCTGGTATCAAGATTGCATCTCTCCCAGACACACATTCTCTCTCCGATTCGCCTTCTCCTCCCCGCCAACCCCCCACCCCCAGGCTCCGGGGGAGAGTTTACATTACAGACACCACACGTACTGCTGCCTACGAGGAAGACAGAACCACCCAGTTAAGGGCCAAAACACAAAGAGAGAAGTTTGAAATATTTCAAAGTAATAAGAGCCACAAACAGCTGTTTGGTACCCAATATAGTTCTGCCTTGGCTAACAGGGCGTACTGTTGCAACTGGTTCAAGAGGGGAGAGTGGTAGGGAAATGGGTTAAGCGAAAATGTGGCTTTGTCGCTGTTTTTCATTCTACTGGACAGCAATGGCCAGTAAGGCTCCGCAGAAGGAAGTTGGCCACCAAACTGGAGGGGGTGGGGGTGGGGTGGAATGAGATACACTTGGGCACGATCCTAAGGCTAACAGTGAGGAGGACGGCCCCGGGGGCCTTTGATAATGTCCCATGAAAGATGACGTGATGTTGTAGCTGTGTTTCTGACATGAGCGGTTCCTTTTATCTTGCCTTTTCCTCTTTTCACAGATCAGCTCTCAGAAAGACCATGTGGACGTTCCTCTTCTCTTAGTGCTGCTAACAGTTCTCAGACAAACCCGCAGACAACAGTTGTTAGCACAGCCCCAGGCCTGCAGAGGCACTCAAAGGCGGTGGTAAGTATAGAACCCAATTCCCCTTGCCTGTTCTGGAATCCGTCAAATGAGACACCCCCCCCCCCCCCCCCGCCCCGCCGCCCGGCTCCAGTCCCGGTTTCCCCTGCATCTGTGATGAGATAGCCGGCCTGTGTGTTGGGGGCATTGCCCCCAAAACTACTCTGAAACCCAGTGCCAGTTCAGGCCTGTGGGCCAGAGGGTCAGAGACCCGGGGTTGAAGCCCCAGAGTTCTTTCCCTTCCTCGAACTGAGTGAGTCGTGTGGCGGAGGAGGCTGTGCAAATGGAAGTCATGGTAACTACTTCCTGATGGCAGTTTGCTGTCATTTCTTAGGGGAATGAGATTGTGCCTGGCACAGCCGAGGCAATCAATACCTATTACTGGCTCTCATCATCGTTATCACCATTTTATTTTTCTCTTTGCATTCCTAGGGAGCCTGTGAGGAGCTCCCACATTGGCTGTAGCCCCATTATCTTTGCATTTGGTCTTGACGGGAGCTTTTCTTTGGGAGGAACCGCCTGTCTTCTGCTCGCTAGAGACTTTATTCCTTGTCAGAAGCCACCCACTTGCTCCAAGCCATCAGGAGCTCTTACTTCCAAGGCACTTTAACTACTTCCAAAGTGCTTAAACTTTTGAGATCACGATCCCTCTGAGGAGCTGATGAACACTACAGTTCCACAGCCCCGGGACCCTCTCAGATTGTGTGCAAAATCTCCTGCATGTGAACTTCTGGGCCTGTGTTTTGAGCAGAGATCCCTTGTGCTCATCAGCTTCTCAGAGGGGCCCATGACAGGTTAACAAATCCTGACTCAGGTAACGATGGGGTATTTGATGTTTGCGTATGACTAAATCTTAGCCAATTTAAGATATTCTTAGCAATCGGGAGGTGGGAGGCAGATGTTATGGGTGGATTCATACCTAATCTTGGCCGTGTAATTATGTAAGAGCGTGTCTGTGTGTTGGGTAGAGGCAGGGTGGAATGGTTTATCATTCTACTCTGTTTCCCGGCTCATTTAAACAGGTATCTTTAGGTCACTGGTGAGGGAGAGGGAAATGAAAGCTACGACCCCCTTCAAAACACACATTCTCAGAAACGCAAAAGGTTGCATGCGCTTCCGAGCAGCTTCTTAACCTCCCCCACCCCCCAGTCCCACTCCTCAGCTAACAACTCAAGACTGAGGTAGACCTGGGGTTTCATCCTTGCTCACCCCACTTTATTTGCCTCAATTCATTTAATTTCTGCCCCTGCCCCATTTAGAGGGCTGCTTAATCTGGCTTTCGTTTCTCTAGGAGATGACAGAAAATGGAAGCCATCAGTTGATAGTAAAGGCAAGATTCAACTTTAAGCAGACTAACGAAGATGAACTGTCGGTTTGTAAAGGGGACATCATTTATGTCACCAGAGTGGAAGAAGGAGGCTGGTGGGAAGGCACATTAAATGGCAGAACAGGCTGGTTCCCTAGTAATTATGTCCGAGAAATTAAATCCAGTGGTAAGTGGATCTTTTAAAAGCCTTTTTGAACGTGACTCTTGTACTTTCTTGTATTCCTGCTGCGAATCTTATAGTTTTAATTGGTTCCCAGAAACTCTTTGTATTTGCGCATGCATGCCAACAATAAGGGTAGAAGAGAACTGGGGGGGAAAATCTGTGATTAGATATTTTGAAACGAAGTTGTATTTAGATTACATCAAGGCAACAAAAGCCTAAAAAAGCCAAAGAATTCAAAGCTCAGACAACTGTTCCACCTTAACTATGTCCCGTTCTGTCTACTAATTCTAGCCCGTGGACTACAGTGCGTAGTCCTTCCTGCTGCTCCAAGACTCACCATGATAGAAAACAATAATAAGGGAGGCCATGTGCTAACTTCCTTTTTTTAGCCCTAAGCCCTTTGAGCAGACCTCAGTCTAAATGCCTCAGAGATGTGTTCGAGAAATAACAACCGTAGGACTGCAAGCTGTCTGGCCATTTTGATTCTGAAGAAGATTGTCCTTAACTCATTGTATACTGCTAACTACTTACCCTCTTTCATAATAATATCCAGAGAATGAAATCTAATAATTCTTCAGTAGTCTTTCTAGAACTTTCTTAGGTAACTTCCTTGCCTTTTCTTATTTAAGAAAGTAGGCCCTGCCTATATTACCAAAGAGCCCTGATGTATAAAGCTATGTCACAATACACATAACATAGTGTTCAGTTATTCCCATTATTGTATGTCTTCACTTCCCCAAAATATTTACTACTCCTACTGAGGAGTAGTTAGCTCCTCAGTGCATTTTTTTCCTTTCTTAGATGTCTTTATTGTTTTCTTAATGCCTAAAAATTAATACTATTAACTAATATAATTATAGGCTCACTGTAAATGAATTAAAACATTACAGAGATGTGTAATGTAGATAATACGAATTCCTCTCTCCTTTGCTCCCTCCCCCAGATAACCACTGTTAGGAGCTTTTTTCCCCTAAAGCATTTAAGAGAAAGTTTAATTTGCACACTTTCTGGGTTGTGTGTTCATTTAAGGGCAGTGGGGGTGGGGAGGGGGCATCTCCTTTAATGGAATAAATGTTTGCTAACGGATTTATAATTATATGTGTATGGGTAGACTTCTTAGCATTTTTTTTAAGATTCTATTTTTACATAACTCTACACCCAACGTGGGGCTTGAACTCCCAACCCCGAGATCAAGAGTCGCACACTCTACCGACTGAGCCAGCCAGGCACCCCTTAGCATTTTTCATTACTGGGAATCCCGACGTTTCTGTTGAGCCCTGAAATATTTTCACAGGCCTTGCTTGGAATTTCCTTGGTTTTGATGATTCTCACAGCTGATTTTTACCCCTTGCTACATCTTTCAGTTACTTTGAGCTGGTGGTCTTGATCACCTGAGAAAACCGAACCTTATGCCCATTGCCCCTGTCCCCCTTCCCCGCTCTGTTTTTGTTTGTTTGTTTGTTTGTTTACCACTTCTCTCCATCTAAGGTGGTATACATGTGCTTATTTATTTCATTCACTGTCTGTATCTTACCATGAGAATGTACGTGCCATGAGGGCAGAGATGTTCTTCTGTTTTGTTTAGGCTCAGGAAATCTATGTAAAATGAACGAATACTGTGGGGCAGGTCATTACGTTCTGTTCGGCTTGTTCACTGAGCGTCAGTTAGATACTGGGTAGTAGTGGTGGGGGGGCTATAATAGTCTGCCCTCATGGACCCTGCCTCCAAGGACCTTACAGTCTAGTGGTCAAGCTAGGTGTGGACATTACCAACTGTAACGGGTAGCACAAGCTAAGTAACACAGGCAAAGCTCTAAGCCTAGATAAGATGCTGTGGGAGCAGTAAAGAGATGATTCTGTTAACAGTAACCTAGGGGCGGGGGGGAAGCACTTAAATTGGGTCTTGAGGGATGAAGAGAAGCTTCTGCAGGTGAGAGGTTGGAGGGCGTTAGTAAGTTAAAGAATGGAAGTCGGAGGGCATGGAGTGGGTGGTAGGGTGACTTGGGTTGAGGGGAAGGCAAGTCAAGAGGAGTGGGGCCTTCCTTGGCTGGAGCCACATGAAGAAGGGTGTCAACGAAAAGCAGGGGATCACGTGTGGTTCCAAAAGCTCTTTCTAGCGGTGGTGTGGGGGCTGGGTGGCCAAGCAACGAGGGTGTGGGGAAGCCAGCAGAGGCTCTTACTCAGATCTAGGCAGTCCAGATAGTGGTACAAGCCCCTTTTGCGATAGTGGAGCAGAAGAAGTGGGTGGGTGCGGTAGATACTGTTAAAATACAGTAGAGAAAATTCACTGATGATTTGTTATGAGCAAAAGGGAAGAGGTGAGGATAACTCCAAGTCTAGGGGTCCAGCTTGAGGGTGAGCTCTTTGAGGGCATGTGGTGTCATGCACCTCGCCAGCCAGCAAAGGGTTCTTTGCCACAACTGGGCTATCAGGCTCTGTCCTGGGCACTGGTGAGGCAGAGAAAGCGAGACCTGAGTTTTGCCCTCATGTTCTTAGTCTAGCAAGTGGAGGGAGATCTTTTAGAATGTGGTAGGATAAGCTCAGTGATGGAGTTAAATGCGGGGTGCTGTGGAGAATGGTGAGCCAAAGAGGGATGCCTGGCGGGGTGCTGTGGAGAATGGTGAGCCAAAGAGGGATGCCTGGCTCACCGGACACGTAGGGCGACAGGGACTTACTCATCTTTGTCAGCTTTCTGTCTCCAGAGCGCCTAACACATTGGTTTTGACACAGGAAATATAGGAAATGTTTAATACGTGCTGAACTTCATTAATAGAGAGGATGAAGAGGGTGTGTGTGTGTGTGTGTGTGTGTGTGTGTGTGTGTGTTGGGTGGGTGGTCGGCACTGAAAACGAAGAGTTGCTTTGGACATGTGGAGTAGAGGCGCCAGAGAATCATAGTTCGGAAGATTTCCAGCAGGTAGTTGTCCTTATGGATTTGGAGTCTGGGGGAGAGCTAACAGCTGGAGATGAAACCAGTAACAGACCGTGTAAAGTGATAGATGATGATAATGTGTGAACTCCATAGCAGATCATCAGTGGACGGGGAGTGTGCTGTGGGTGGGGAGATGGGAAGAGGCTTTGGGGAGGAGGTAGGGCTTGAGCTGAGCCCTCAAAGACATGGAGGCTGTGGATAGGCCCAGATGAGAGGAGAGGACAATCCAAGTCACAGCGATTGGTGGGGACAGGACAAAAACCACAGAGGGTCTGTGGTAGCATCGAGCAGAGGGAGCTTGGGGGACGGTAGAAGAGATCAGCTTGATGGAGTAAAGATGTCTTGTTGGGAAGATTGAGGATGCTGCTGAGGGAATTTTAAGTTCGATGCTGTGCTGTTTTATGTTTGGTTTAGAAAATACCTGTCAATTTTTAAATTTCTTTCCACAAAGCTCATACTGATATATAAGCTGAGGAAAGGACATTTGTCTTTAAGGAGTTTTTTTTTTTAAATGATCCATAGATGAAATGCATCTCCGTAGACACGACACTGTCCATTTCGAGTTTTACAAGATTTTATTTATTTATTTGACAGAGAGAGACACAGCGAGAGAGGGAACACAAGCAGGGGGAGTGGGGGAGGGAGAAGCAGGCTCCCCGCCGAGCAGGGAGCCCGATGCGGGGCTCGATCCCAGGACCCTGCGACCAGGACCTGAGCCGAAGGCAGACGCTTAAGACGACTGAGCCACCCAGGCGCCCCATGTCCATTTCGAGTTTTAAACCTCACGGCGGTACAACCTCGTGGGTCATCCAAGAAGTTGAACCAGGCATCGAACTAAAGGACTCCTGTGATCCCTGTCTGCTTACGATTGGATCAGACATGTAACACTGAGGTCACTCAAATAGTCCGTAATTCTGACCAACTCATTCATGGTAGCCTTGGGTACCGTTCATTCAGGCCGACATTACCCATTCCTTTGTGTTGTCTTAAAAACAAAACCAAGCAACCCTAGCCCCGTGCAAACCCTCGCCCTGCAGACTGCTGTGTCGTGGGAGTGCTGTGTGCAGTTCCCTTCCCTTGAGCCTGTCATGGACAAGAGCACTTTGTGCTCTGGTAAATGCCCTTGGGGAGTAGCATTTTAAGTTTTAGATTCCACTGTAGCTTTTGTCTAGAAGATAATTATGGCCAAAGCCCTGGGGGCAGCTTCTTCCCTCTGTTCAGGACGAGGATGGTTTCAGAGGACTTGTGGAACCACCAATCTACTACTGTAGGAAGTTCAGAAATAGAATATTTGAGTATCTCTCTCTCTCTCACACACATATGCACGTACGCACGCGTGTGCGCGCGCACACGCACAACAGTCCTTTCAACATGAGCTTGAGGCTGAAGGTGGTGTAGGTTTTTGTGACCATGAAGATAAAAGCCTCTTGCCAAGGATGATGGAATCCGGACAGTGGTGACATTATGGAGCCATCGTTCCCAGTCCTGCTTGTGTACCTCTTGATTTCTTGTTACATGAGAAAAATAAACCCTAATTTGAACAAAAGTTTTTTTTTATTATAACTAAGAAAATTAGCCATTGATGGGGCGCCTGGATGGCTCAGTCGTTAAGCATCCGCCTTCGGCTCAGGTCATGATCCCGGGGTCTGGGATCGAGCCCCGCGTCAGTCTCCCTGCTCAGCGGGAAGCCTGCTTCTCCGTCTCCCACTCCCCCTGCTTGTGTTCCCTCTCTCGCTGTGTCTCTCTCTGTCAAATAAATAAATAAATAAAATCTTAAAAAAAAAAAAAAGAAAATTAGCCATCGATACAATTTTCAGTCCTTTACTTAAAAATCAGTGGTGACCTATAAATTAATATGTTATTCATACCTTAGAGAAATTTCTGCCAATACATCAGGAACATGGCAAATTATATCTCTTTTTCATTTTTGTCTTTGTTACTTAGGGAAAAACTAAGGGTTCTGTCAGGACTTGGCGTTAAAATTTTCCTGGCAAAATTTCCATGCCAAGGAAGTATTGAAGCAAGTATGATCAGAACAGATATTTTAAGCAAATTCTGTCTTCTGCCACTGGTTCAGTGAAACGGTCATTAAATCCATCTTCTAAAGCTTCTTATTAGCAGGTAAATATAGATATCAGATGAGGAGATTCGGTAGCATTCTAATTAAATCTGTATTAAGGCAGATTAAGAAATGGCTCTTCCTACTGATCGTAAAGCAAAACTAGGATTGAGCTTTATATTTAGATTTCCTGTTGTAGTCCCCTGGGTATGTCACATGGATGTTTCATATCCAGAGAAACTAGTTGTCATTAGATGTCTTTTTGGGAGGGGAAGGGACCAGAGGCTAATTGGAAAGAGATCTTTACCTCAGGGTTAGGAGGGTTTCTTAGGGCTCTGTCTGTGTGGTACTGCTGTTGTTTGAGTTCCCTTATGCCACATAACCCGTTTGAATTCTTCGCTAATGCTGATTGATGTCAGTGATTGGATTGAATTGAAGAGTGATGAGAGGGACCGCTTTGCCTTGTTCCTGATCTTAGGGGGCGCACGCTCAGCTTTCCATCTCGCACCGTTTCCATAAACGCTAGCTGCAGGTTTTGGGTAGATGTTCCTTATTGAGTTGAAGGAGTTCCGCTTCATTCCTGTTTTGGGGGGCTGGAGAAGGGTGGGAGTTTTTTCCCCGTGAATGAGTGCTGAGTTTTGTCAAGTGCTTTTTCTGCATTGATTGATATTACCGTGTGATGTTTCTTTTTAGACTATTAATATTGTGGGTCACATTGATTTTTGAATATTTAACCAACCTTGCATCCCTGGGATGAATTCCATGGCCTACAGTGCTTTAAAAATGCTTTAAAAATATTGCTGAATTTTATTTGCTAACATTTTGTTAAGGTTTTTTGCATCTATATTCATGAGGGCTGTTGGTCTGCAGTTTTCTTTGTTTAGACTCCCTGTCTGGCTTTGGGATCGGTGTAATAGTGACTTCATGAAATGAGTTGGAAGGTTAACCCTCCTCTCATTTTCTCTAAGAAATTGTGAAGAATTGGTATTGCCTCTTCCTGAAGCATTTGATAGCATTCTCCAGCGAAACCATACAGGCCTGGAGATTTCTTTTTCGTGAGTTTTAAGTTTAGAAATTCAGTTTCCCTGCTAGTTATAAGGCTATTCAAATGGTCCGTTTCCTATTGGGTAAGTTGTGATAGTCCTTGTTTTCTGGACAGTTTATTCATTTCACATCTAATTATCAAATGTGTATGTGTAGAGTTGCTCAGAGTATTGCTTTATCATCTTTTTGATATCTCCAGGGGCTGTTAAGTGATAGCCCCTGTTTGACTCCCGATATTGGTAATTCGTGTCTTCTCTCTTTTTTGTCCTCTGTCAGTCTTGCTAGAGGTTTGACAATTTTATTGATCTTACCAAAGCACCAGTTGTGTCTTTGCATCACATTTCGCTACCCGGGAGTCTCCGGACCGGCCACTTCCTTCCTTTCGATTCATGTGTCTCCATTCTACTTGACATAGTTAACATTTTGTTTCAACTGCAATCACCCATTCCTGTGGCCCTTCCTTCCCTCTTCCGTTTCTTGGCAGGCTCTCGGTTACTGTTTACCCTCCCTTTCAGCCTGCCTCTTGAAAGGTGACCACGTCTTGCTGGTATCGCTAGAAAGTTCCATCTTTATCAAGACTGGTTTACATCATCATCGCACAAAATTTCTGTGAGTTCTCAGTAGAACCATTATCACTATGCTGTAGAAAACGGGCCTGATTAAAAAAACTCAAAAGAACTCGGCAGCGGCCACTTTTGAATATGTCTAAGAGTACAACACAGCGGCGGACTGGAAGGCACAGCACGCTTGGCAGTACAGTACCCGGTTCAAGTCCTGGCTCAGCCCCTTACAATCTCAAGTATAGGCAAGGTGCCTCTGCATTGCTCTGCTTTGCCCAGTTAGGCCTCGTGAAGCCACCAGGTAGATCTAGGATCTTGAAATAGCGTAAAGCTCCCGGAAACTGGCTTTGCCCCACTTGTCATCACTTGGAAGTGACAGAATTGGCCCAGATTGCTGCCTTTTTTGCCTTATTTTCACTCTACCCAGCGTGGCCCAGCTGGACGATTCACTGTCATAGGAACAGTCGTTCCTTGAGCATTGCCATTTCTACAGCTATGCTTTTGGAATCTTCCCTACCTGGAAAACTCTCTACTGTTTTCTCTCCCGGTTTGAATTCTTACCACCTTCCAGGACTAGGTCAAGTGCCCCCATGGGGCACCTGGGTGGCTCAGTCAGTTAAGCGTCTGCCTTAGGCTCAGGTCATGATCCCGGGGTCCTGGGATCGAGCCCTACATCAGGCTCCCTGCTCAGCGGGGAGTCTGTTTCTCCCTCTCCCTCTGCCACTCCCCCTGCTCGTGCTCTCTCTCGCTTGCTCTGTCTCTGTTAAAACAATAAATAAAATCTTTTTTTTTTTTTAGAAGTGCCCCCTGCCCAGCTAAGTCTTCTCTGACCATCCCAGCTCAAACTGATGGTCCCTCTGATCTCCAGTAGGGATCACTGCCAATGCCATCAACCGAGCCCTTCAGTAGCTTTATCTCTGCACATCATATGGGTTAGGAGTGCAGGCTCTTCTTAAGGGACACCTGGCCTTCAGCCTTGCCTCTGCCATTTCCCAGATACGTGCCCTTAGGCAACTGACTTCATCTCCCTGACCTTAGTGACCTCTTCTGCAAAATGAGATCATCTCTGCCTGACAGGGCTGTTGTGAGGATCAAATAAAATGTCTTGAAAGCTACGAAGTGCTAAATAAATATAAAGGATATTTTTTTAATTTAAATTCCATTAACATATAACGTATTATTGGTTTCAGAGGTAGAGGTCATCTTATATAATACCCAGTCCTCATTACATCACGTAAAGGGTATTTTTAATATAATAATAGTTAAAAGTCAAGGTTAGATGAGAAAATATTCATGAAATAATGTTGTGATAGGAGAATTACAGAGGAGCGCCTGGCTGGCTCATTTGGTAGAACGCGAGACTCTTGATCTTGGGATCTTGACTTCGAACCCCACATTGGGAATAGAGATAACATAAAAAAAAAATTTTTTTAAAGGTTGTTGGGAGAATTACAAAACTGTAAGTAAAGTAAGAAAGATCCCTGTGTGTGTGTGTGTGTGTGTGTGTGTGTGTCCACAAATACATATATAAAAAGGATGGGAAGACACGCTTTATAATGTTACTCTGATGATGGTTAGCTCTGAGTGATGGGCTAATAATCAGTTTTTTTTTCTTTTCTAAAATTTACATTTTTTAGGGTTGGAATGTAGTAGATATAAAACTAGAAAATATTTTTTTAAAGGAAAAACCAAGCGTGATGCTATCTTATCATTTGGTTATTTATATATACTCTACCATACTTCAGAGAGAATTTAAAGCAGCATATAATATAGCAAGATAGAAATGGAATTAAAACAAAATGAAGCAAAGGAGAAAATGAGGGTAGAAAAGATCACCATCTTGTATTTATCTTAAATTTTTTTTTTTTTTTTAAAGAAAGAATGTGTTAGGATGTCTCTTAGTCATGAGTTTGGTTAGGTAAGAGTAACTTTGTAAAAGAAAGCATTTTATCACTGAATGTTATGATATTAAAATGATACATAAAAGAAATAAGAATTTCCTGCTAGTTTTCAGTGTGTTAGAGATTTTAATTATTTTATTTTTGGCACAGTAGAGAGCCCCGAGAGAGGATGGTTGCTATTCTCCATATCATACTCGTATAACTTACAGGTTACAAATACATATATTTGGTTAGCATTGGCTTTGCTTATCTGTTTTGAATAAGTTGAGTGGAGAGACAGACTGCAGTAATTAAACACGCCCAAATGGAGAAAAGTTCTTGCCCTGGCCCTGCCATTCATTAGTTAGGCTTTTTTTTTTTTCTTTAATTTAAATTCAATTAGCCAATGTATAGTAGTACATCATTGGTTTTTGATAGATTCATTAGTTGCGTATAACACCCAGTGCTCATCACACCATGTGCCCTCCTTAATGCCCATCCCCCAGTTACCCCATCCCCCCACCCACCTCCCTTCTGTAACCCTCAGTTTGTTTCCCAGAGTCAACTCCTCAGAGATTGAGGGGGCCTGGACAAGATCTAACTTGGACCATCTAGAGTTTAGTAAAAGTATAGTTTCACTTGTTGAGGACTGTACATTTCCACTGATCTTTCCATTTTACAATATTTGTAGTAGGTTAGTGGACCTACGTTATAAAATGCTGCTCTTCGCCTTGGATGTTATTAACATAATTTAAATGTCTTTTTCACAGAGAGACCTCTCTCCCCCAAGGCTGTCAAAGGATTTGAAACTACTCCGCTTACCAAGAACTATTATACTGTGGTGAGTGTTCAGATCATAACCAAAGAATTTCTTGACTGTCTGTATGGAACCTTTTCACTGGCTGAGCCACGGATGCGTTGAGGTGACACTTATGGGAGACTCGGTGGAGTATTGCAAGGGTCTAATGTCAATAGGCCTTGTACAGATGGCTAGAACTTTTACATCCACTGTACTGACAAATTCAAAGGTAGCACAAAGATTCAGAGCAAGGCCTATTAAACAGTGCCGAAAGAGAAATCGGTTCACATGTAGGCATCATGGGGAAATTCAGCCATTAGATATAGCCTTACCAGATATTTAGAAGGTGAATTCCCAAGTTCCTCTGAGCAATAAGTTTTAAGTGATTATATACTGTGATTTTATTTTAGAATCAATCAATCCATTATGATGTCCTCGGAAATATTATCAACCTTGTGTTTGAGGAGAGCCTGAAGGGAAGACTGCCCTTTGGCACAGAGGGAGGAATGAAATAGCTCTGGCTTGAACACAGATATGTCAAAATCTATTAGCTATAAATAGGGCATGTGCAATATTCAAAATAAGTTCCCATTTGAAAAAAAAAATCCTATTATTCTCCTTAATCTTCTCTCTGCTTTCCTTCATGTCTCCTTTCCAGACTTGGCCCAGTCACTAATGAAAAGGTCAAGTCAACATAACCTCTAAGTTTTCCTGTCTGGTAGCTTCGTCGTCGTCCTCGACCTCAGCTGAAATAGTGTCGCTTTTCACGCAGTATTGGATATGCGTTTGGACTGCACACTCCTTTCATTCTGTGCATGGAGAGTTTTTACACATCTCTATACATTGTGTTTCAAAAGACAGAATTGCGCTCTTTGGTGAATTTGCTCCATAATGATGATGTGAGCAGTAGTTGGTATGAAAACTCAGGAAGGAGCTTCATAGGTGACACGGACAATAATCATAGGGGACAATTTTACCACTATTTTTCTTCTTACATTTATGAGGTTAAAATATATTACCCAACAGAGCTGGGCTCCCTTCTCCCTTCCTCTCTGACCATTTCTTTTAACTTCCAGGTGATCCCCCAGTGATTTAATTTTTTTAAAAGATTTTATTTATTTATTTGAGAGAGAGAAAGAGAGAGAGAGCTCATGAGCAAGTGGAGGGCCAGAGGGGGTGGGAGAGGGAGGGAATCTCAAGCAGACTCTGCACTGAGCGCAGAGCCCAACGGGGGGGCTCCACCTCACGACCATGAGATCATGACCTGAGCCAAAACCAAGAGTCAGGCACTTAACTGACTGAGCCACCCAGCCACCCCACCCCAGTGATTTAATTTTTTAAAAGATTTATTTGTTATTTTGGAGAGAGAGAGAGAGGGAGAGAGAGAGCACTCGTGGGTGCACAAGTTGGGGGAGGAACAGCGGGAGAGGGAGAGAGAGAAGTAGACTCCCCACTGAGCATGGAGCCCGACACAGGGCTTGATCCCACGACCCTGAGACCATTACCTGAGCTGAAATCAAGAGTCAGACGCTTAACCGACTGAGCCACCTGGGCGCTTCCCCCCCCCGCCCCCCGCAGTGATTCAATTTTTAAAGAAAGGATGCAGTCAAATGGTAGATGAAAATATTACCATAGCTTCTTCTCCCTGTGGATTTGGAGTATGCCGTCAAGCTGCTTTGGAGCTGTCTCTGCCTCTGCTGATTCTACCAATTTATTTTTTCAAGTTTTTATTTAAATTCCAGTTAGTTAACAGTGTATTATGAGTTTCAGATGTACAATTCAGTGATTCAACACTTCCATACATCACCCAGTGCTCATCATGAGTGCCCTCCTTCATCCCCATCACCTGTTTCCCCCAT